>NW_025335568.1:39804649-39857648 GCF_004798865.1 Varanus komodoensis
AAAAACATTCTCACAAGGAAGAGAAAGTGATGTCCAAGTATTGCTCTTCTTTAGCAGCTTGAGCTTATCCCCCAACCCCAGAGGAAATAAACATGTTTACTTTGACCATATATAAGAGATCCCAGATTCCCATATTTACAATGTAGGTTTGAGAATGTTTTTCCACAGCTTCCTGATTATAAAACAGGAGAAGTAAGAACTCCTTTAAATAAAGTTTATGAGGTTAATTTTTTAAACCCACATAATTTCCACTGAATGATTGCTGCTTAAAATTATTCCTGGGTCAAATGTGTCACTCTTTCAAACTTGCACATGAATGCAGGATGTCTGGCTGCTTTAGTAACTTCAGTTGAGAAGGTATTTGATTTTTTCTTGCTTTTTAGTGGACTTCATGGATTGGGTTCACACAGCATAACAGCCTATGACTTACACGCCATGCTGTGTTGGTATGTTATGTGAACCTGCCACGTATTACTTGGGATGGCTGATAAGCCCAGCCAGCCTGACAGCCCACAGATTTGCTGCAGACTTTCTGAGCAGTTCCTGTGGCTCTGTGTTGCTCAAACTCTGCAATAAGCCAAAGGACTGCAGAGATGCTAGAGTGTGAGGCATCAGCGATCTCTGCTACCTGCCTACCTCCATAGTGACAGCAGAGAGGGAGGAAACCCATGAGGTACCCTGGGATACCCATGGGAGGGGCGGGGGTGGGAGGAGTAGCACCTGTCCCTGGGTGCCCAGTTGCCTTTCAGGAGGAGGTGGGTGGAAAAGTGACCCTGCATGGCTTTCTGTGTAGTGAGGCTTATTGTGCACTTCAAACCCTCCTTCCCTTGTAGGGTGGGGAGTGCTTAAAGATAGCCCCTAAGCAAAAGAGTTGCTCTTCTTCATTTCAGACTGTAGCACATATTAAAAGATTTCTTCAGATAGGTTTTGTTTGTCCTCTGTGTGCCATTCTGGGTGGAGTGAGCGCTGGTTCCATCTTGCTATCATTTCCCTATCTATCCATCCCTCCAACAAACAGGAGGAGTTGACAGCAACTGTATAAAGTGGATCCCCTTTTTGCAAATTATCTGCATATCTAGCATGCACTCTCTTTTTTATTTGCAATGGGTGGTATCACTTCAACTCTGTCAGACTTTTAAAATAGTAGGGTTGCAGTAACTGTATATTTCTGATTGACAGATAATGAAACACAACAGTGAATTACATGATTTTTTCCAAAGTTCTGTGTGTTGTTCAGGTTTCTCTTTGACAGTAACATCCATCACTACATCCATTGAGTTTAAGTTCAACATATTTTCCGAAATTTTTGCATTACTTCCATTTAAAAATGGCACTGACTTAAACATCCTTCACATTTTTCCTTGCTTAAAATAACAAGTTGTTTCTGGTTTTGTTTTTTAAAGGACAGAATTCCTATTGATATTTTGGTTTCTAAGTTGACCCTTTGGACTAATGACTAGCTTGTAGCATCACTCCAATACAAGTTGTTTCTGGTTTTGTTTTTTAAAGGACAGAATTCCTATTGATATTTTGGTTTCTAAGTTGACCCTTTGGACTAATGACTAGCTTGTAGCATCACTCCAATACAGCTTGCGTGCAACAGCTATTAATACACCTCCAACCTCATCTGCTGACCTATTCAGTCAGTTTAAGGCCGCCCATAGAAGCATTGTGGACTGGCTGCACATCTGTATGCATGCTCCCTCCAGCCGTGTACTCCCTTGCAGCATTTGCATCTTTAACTTGGGACAGATGTATTCAGTGACCATCCAGTGTGTTCATACTTTCTCAGTGTCAAAGAAAACTTTCACAGTATAGCTGTAAAGTTAAAAGATGTGCTCTGATCCCACCCAAAATGTACAGTATCCTTCACCCCAATTTCTAAAAGACATGGCCAAATTACCATACAGCCTTCTATTGAAAGCTATCATCAACCAGATCTCATGCTCTAGACCAGGGGTCCTCAAACTTTTCCACCAGGGCTCCAGCTGAAAGCTGCCGGTGCTGGATGTGGGCTGGAAAGGTGGTGCGGTGCATGGGGGTGCGGGGGCGGTGCATGCGGGTGCACGCATGCACGCGTTGAGGCGGGGGCGGGCTGTGTGGCGAGGCGAGGCAAGGCCGGGTGGGGGTGGGCATGTGCCGCAAGGCGGGCGCACGAGGCAGCAGCTTGCTCGCTTGGAGATAGTTTTCGCTGAGCAAGCAACCTGCTGCCTCCCTGTGCACGGGGCGAGGTGGATGGCAGTGGGTCCAAATGGGCATGGCAGGCCAGATAAATGGGCATGGTGGGCTGGATCCGGCCCCCGGGCCGTAGTCTGAGGATCTATGCTCTAGACATTGATTAAGGAACCAAAATCCTTGTAATGTTTATAAGTGATTTGGATAAAATGTACCTGTTGTGGCTTTGTTGTTGGAAAACTCATTGGATAGGCAACTGAGGCTTCCCTCTTCCCTCTTCCCTCTTCCCATCTCATCTTAACAAGGACACTTCCCTTCACCCCTCTAATTCTCATCCCCATGCATTTGGTTAGCAATTATTGCCCATCACCTTAGCCATGACTACCTCTGAGGATGCCACTCCTGGAGCCATGGCTGGCTGGCATTGTTCCTTTATCTGAGGTCAACTTGCTTGTAAATAAGAAGCAGATGGTAGCCCAGACCAGAGGGACATTCCAGGCTAAGTCAATCAAAACCCTCAGAAAATTAGCAAACACATATTTGTTTTCATTTCTTGTAAGCATTTGGGGAGTGAGGCAGACTTCATGATTCTTTTAGTGTGGCTGCTTTACAAACAATTGCTCTTTGTGCATTTTTAAAAGAATATCATTTTTAATTGGATTTTTTAAGGCACAGTGACGGGGTTCAGTCAACATGATAACACACCCTCGGGGACTGAGTATGGGTCGAGTATGGGTTCTTGTTGAAATGCAAGTTTACATGTTGTCTGAACTCAGCTGAAGATCATGATTCATGGTGAACATCTCTCAGTTCACAAGACACCAACAAATCATGACCTCTTCATGGTTGTTAATGATTAACTAGCCATGGCTTGTTAGTGCTGATAAATTCAGGCAAACTGATAACCCTGTTTCAGCGGCAATCTCTGTAGTCCATCTCTGAATGCAGGTTATTGTCTTGCTTGAACTCAGTCAATGTTTGTTAGATAGCTTTGTTTTGTTTGTTTGTTTTGTGAATTTCCCTGAGCACCTGATGGGCAATGTCTCAAAAATAAACATGGCCTAATGGGCCATGCCTATCCACAAAATAATAATTGTTATACATACATTGGTGGTCCACTTGAAATCCACTTGGGTCTTCTTGTTCATTACTAGAGTTCCTCATGCTCACTTAGATACGTCTTCCGTAGGAAACATTGAAACAATGCTATTTACACGAATCTCTCCATTACTGTAATGCAGAGATCGACAAGTTGTAGTCCTCCATTTGTTTTGGCTTACAGCTCCTATCATCCTGTGCCATTGCCTAAGTTGACTAGTGATGATGGGAGTTACAAAGCACAGGGTTACTCACTTCTCCTCTAAAGGAATGTATGGTCAGGGCATTCCACATAGTCATGATCTGGGAGAATTGATACATACATAATCCCTGATACAACCTAGACTTCAACAGTCAATGGTACACTCAAATATGACTTTCAAAAAAGGTACATCCTAGTGTTTGTGGTATCACGTGGTGAATAGAGCAGGGCTGTGCTCACAATACAGACAGTATCCATGTCAACATGCTCAGCTGAATGTGAGTGGGCACAGGTGCAATTTATTTTGAGTTTCATTATTTTCCAGAGGTTATGGCAGTATTTATTTATTTATTTAAAAATATTTCTAACCTGTCCTATACAAAAATCATCTCAGGATGGCTTACAATAATTAGAACAATAAATAAACAGAACAATAAATAAACAACATACATAATACCAACAAAAACAAAATGTGACTGTAAATACTAAAACCAGTTAAAAATCCTTAATCTTTAAAATAATGGGTAAATAAAAAGGGTTTTACCTGGCACCAAAAAGAATATAAAGTCAGTGCCAGGCGAACCTCTCTGGGGGAGTGCATTCCACAGTCTAGGCACCACTGCAGAGAAGGCCATCCTCCAGCTAGACACCCTCTTTACCTCCTTCAGGGAGGGTTCCCGGAGCAGTGCCTCTCCTACCAAACTTAGGGGATGTGAGTGCATATAAGGAAGGAGATGTTCCTTCAGGTATCCTGGTCCCAAGTCATTTAGGGCTTTATAGGTTAACACCAGCACCTTAAATTAGGCCTGGACTTCAGTCGGAAGCCAGTGTAGCTGACAGAGGACCGGCGTTATATGAGAATGATGACCGGTCCCTGGCAGCAATCTGGCAGCTCTATTTTGAACCAACTAAATTATCCAGACCATTTTCTAGGGCAGCCCCACATAGAGTGTGTTACATAATCCAACCAGGAAGTTACCAGAGCATGTGTCACTGTTGCTGTGTCTTATCTGTATTGTGTCTCAGTTTATTGTCCCTCATCCAGCCCATTACCTTGGCCAGGCACCAGTTCAGGACAGCCACTGCCTCTCCTGGGTTAGATATCAATGAGAGGTAGAACTGGGTCTCATCAGCATACTGATGTCTCCGCAGCCCAAACCTCCTGATGACCTCTCCCAGCGGTTTCATGTAGATGTTGAAGAGCATGGGGGACAAAATAGAGCCCTGCGGAACCCCATGGCACAGCTGCCATGGCGCAGAGCCATAGTCCCCCAGCACCACCTTCTGGAATCGGCTGGCCAGGTAGGAGTGAAACCATTGCCAAGCAGAGCCTCCTACTCCTAACCCGGCCAGCCTATCCAGAAGGATACCATTGTATCAAAAGCCACTGAGAGGCATAGGAGAACCAACAAGAACACACTCATCCTGTCCCTCTCCCTGCACAGGTCATCATACAGGGCAACCAGGACAGATTCAGTACCATAACCAGGTCTGAAGCTGGACTGAAATGGGTCCAAATCATACGTTTCATCCAAGAATGCCAGGAGTTGTCCCGCCACCACCCGCTCTAACACCTTGCCCAAGAATGGGATGTTGGCCACCAGTCTGAAATTGGCAGCCACCTCTGGGTCCAGGGATGCCTTCTTCAGGACAGGCCTGATCACCACCTCCTTCAAGGGGGCAGGGACCCAGCCTTCCCTCAGAAAGGCATTGATGACCTCCTGGACCCAGGGACCTATCCCATGACTGGTTCTAATAAGCAGGCATGAAGGGCAAGGGTCAAGTAAACAGGTGGTAGGATGTCGCACCCCAAGCACCTTGTCCACATCTTCAGGCTGCAACAACTGGAACTTATCCAACAATGATGAACTAGACCAGGGGTCGGCAACCTTGAACACTCAAAGAGCCATTTGGACCTGTTTCCCACAGAAAAGAAAACACCAGTAGCCACAAAACCCTTTTGACATCTAAAACGAAGATAACACCACATATATACTTTTTTAACTTTATGCTATGTATAAAAAAACTATAGTGTGTTGCATTTATGAAATCAATGAACTGCTACAGAGAAAACAAATTTTTATTTCTGCATGAAACAAAAACATTTTGAATTCCGAAAAAAAAGACACTGGGTTGAAGGTTACTTTCAAATAAAATAGTCAATGTCTATTTGAGTTCTCCTTGTATTTATGAAATAAAAAGCTGAATTTAAATTATCCACCAGCAGCAAACCAAACATGCCAACTGCTTCTGTGTGCCCTCATCCTTTTATCACCTGGTGAAATATTGAACAAACATCCCTCTCCCAATGTAACAATGTTGCTGGAATTTTTATAAGGGTCTTCTTAAAACAAGGAAGTAGATCTATATCTTCATTATGATTTAGCTGCAGCTCTTGTTCAGTCACTAAAAACTGTTATTTTTAATCTTACATTATAAACTAGTAGGATTCCTTTCATACATTTTGAATAGGAGAACAGCTTCCTGTTCTCCTGCAGAGTCAAAGTCAGTGCTAAAGGGCTGCATGCATTAAACAGCAAACCTCATAAGTTTGTCTGCAGTAAAAGCAAACGAATCTACCCACGTACCATTAAACATTCAGTTTTCTTTAGAAACTTTTCTTCGATTTATCCATGGTTGGCCTCTGTTGGGGTGAGGGGAAGCTCAGTAAATCGCTGTGAGTCACAGATATAGGTGTGTTTAGTGAGTGATTAGCAGATAAACAGTCAAGTGATGTGAATTGTGACAGGTCCCAAGCACAGCTTTTAACATTCAGATGAAGGAGATTACATTGGGACAAAGAGAATCTTTTCAGCAGCTTTTGGTGTAACATGAGAGCCTGCAGGAAGCTTGTTCCATTCTTTCCCTGCACAATAGCCGAGGAATGTAGCAATTTACTTAATCAGCTAGCGCAGCCTTCCTGAGTGGATGCCTCATCATCACCTATTGATATTTTGTAACTTTTGTAACCTCGGTAGCAGATCCGCGGCTGTGACACGTATTTTGAGTGACAGAGCCACAGCAGAGAGATTCAAGAGCCACATGCGGCTCCAGAGCCATGGGTTGCCAACCTCTGGACTAGACAGAGCTCTGGACACCTCCAGTTCTGGAATCCTATCAACTGCGGAGTCTAGCTCATGGTGAATCTGAGTGATTTTCTCCTTTTTTCTACAACAAAGAATTCTGTTGTAAGGGCTTAAACTGCTATCAATTTTAAACAAAATACGTTGTATTAGTCCATAAGAAAAAAAATCCAAAATGCACAATGAGGAAATACCTTTATTAGCACCAACGAAAAATGTGCAAAATTGTGTTCAGTCTTTCAAAATGCATCCATCTCTGTCAGGTGAATTGTTAATAACAGTGGAATGGCGGCAAAGGTGATCATGAAGTCTGCATGATCAGACAGTCTTAAGTTGGAGTGCAGGAGGAGCACAGTCTAAAACAGATTAAGCTATACTGAAGTGTCTTGAAGATTTCAGGTTTTACCTAGGACTCCTAGGACAAGTGAACTGTTAATGGTTAATTTCACCTTTTTTGAAAATAAAAATTCAGTTTTGACTCAGATAGCACAACGCTAAGTGAAACACACCTTGGTAGGAGAGGAAGTCCTGAAGTCCATGACTTTTATTTAAATTAATCAGCCCAACTTTCGTGCTCGCTCTCTCTCTCTCTCTCTCTCTCTCTCTCTCTCTCTCTCTCTCTGTCTCTCATCTTTTAATACAGAAAAATGGTATTTCCTATGTCATGAGCTCTGAGCTAATCTTGGGTATTGCTGGCCTGCTAGTTTTACTCTGGGACATTGTCCTAAAAGATTTTACTTTTCAGTGTAATGAATGTACCAAATATAATGGTAATGGCTAAGGTGGACATTCACATGTATTTAGATAATTAGTATATTACAAACTGAAGGAGTTTGTGTATGTGTGTAATATATATATACATATGTATATATATGTGTGTGTGTGTGTAATACACACACATGTATACATTTGTATAAAAGATAAAGGTAAAGGTTTCCCCATGACATTAAAGTCCAGTCATGTCTGACTCTTGGGGAAGGTGCTCATCTCCATTTCCTAGACGAGGGAGCCAGCGTTTGTCCAGACAGTTTCCGTGGTCATGTGCACGGAACGCTGTTACCTTCCCACCAAAGTGATACCTTTTTATCTACTTGCATTTGCATGCTTTCAAACTGCAAGGTTGGCAGGAGCTGGGACGAAGCACAGGAGCTCACCCCGTGTGCTGATTCAAACTGTTGACCTTTTGATCAACCAGCCCAACAGCTCAGCAGTTTAACCCACTGCGCCACCGCATCCCCTTTTACATATGTATACATCAGAGCAATTTCCTTCTTAACTTGAGGATCACCAATAAATATATATACTGGGGTGGCCAAGCTTGTAAGCCTCATGGAGGGCTTTGAGTTTATTTAGCAGCTTGCAGAAGGGCCTAAAAAAAACCCAATGCAACTTCTCTTCTGAGCAGCTGAGCTGGTGTAAACAAAAGCAGGAAATGAGGTGCAAATCTCCTACTGTGATAACCTCTTGCAGTGGTGCTTCAATCAAACATTAGTCCAGTCAGCACATGAAAGAGCTCTGCAGAGAATGAGTTTCAACAACCCACAGCCAAAATGAAGATTCATAAGACCTCTACTAGCAGTAACTAGCCTGAAAACTGTAGCAATGTCTTGTCGTTGTCACCATCACCACCATCATCCAAATAAATATTTGTTCATGTCTTGTGGCTCTCAGACACCTGACATTTAGATGATGGGGCTCTGCCATTGATCAAGTCTGGCCACCTCTGCTGTGTACTGCAGTGGTGATTAGAGTGCAGGAGTTTCTTTTAGAACTGATCAGCTCCCAAATACAAGAGCGTTACCACATTGCTATACTGAAATCTGACCTGTTCTACCACAAGGGACCCACAGGAAAGCAAACCTATGGAGTAAATTGCAACTGAAAAACAAGGTTTCAAATTATAACCAGAAACCTTTAAAAATAACAGCAACCAGTGTTGTTCTTCTTGGATAATTAGGTTCATGAGATCATAGCTATCACCAATAGCAATTATGAAGAATTGTTAAGCAAGAATACTTGCTAAGAAAAAAAGAAAGGAAAGTCTCTAACAGAGAATTCTGCTTCTTCTGAGATGTGTGAAAAAGTCAGCATTGTATTGTTCTAGGCATAATTAGCTTGGGTGGGGGAGGCCCAGAAATCATCAAGAACCATAATATCATTGATATGAACATATGAAACAAGTGCACCTTTATATTCAAGCTCTTAATTAACTTTGCTGTTGAAATGGTGAATGTATTAGAATTGTAAATTAGGCTGGGTACTTTGTATAAAGTGGAAGAAAATATAAAAGATCACCCTTCCATATATAGTCTGGGGCAGCACTTGCCAGCATGTATCCACAGGTGCCATGGTGCCTGTAAAGTTTTCCAGTGGCATTAATAAAGCTCTCCCTTCCTTGCCCAATCAAAAAAAAAAGAAAAGAAAAGAAAAGAAAAGAAAAGAAAAGAAAAGAAGGGGGTAAAAAAGAAAAACTTTGGAAAATGTAGGGACAGACTTCTATCTTTTCCTTTGCCTTTCTATTTTCCCCTCCTTCCCACCTTCTAGCCTTGCTCGTCCTCTTTATTCTCTTCTTTAGCTTACTCTTGATGGCAGCCATTTTGTGACTAGCTACATCCTCCATGGTAGCCATTTTGAGGTGCTGCCCACCCCATTCTGCATTCATTCATTCATTCATTCATTCATTCATAGGATATTATATTTATTTATAGGCAGTGTGCTCACAGGTTGAAAAGGTTAGAAAGTGCAGTTTTAGGGATTCATTACTACAGCAGACATAGTTTGTTAATAATACCTCATACTGCATTATGCTTTAGGAAAAAACAAATAGCAAGGATATTTTTCAAAGCAATGAATAGAAATATTATTGGTAATATAGAAAAGTTGGATTAGTTGTTTATGAACACTGTAATAGTGTAACGGTTGCTTCATTTCTCTTTCATCCAATACTGAATGAGTTGTTGAAGAACAAGTTTGTGTGTGGAGTGGGTGGTAAGAAATTTAATTCAGTCAGAGCAAAAGCAAGATAATGTTGTGAGCTGCCTTGAGTCCCTACCACTGGGAATAGGCAGAAAATAAATAAATCAGAAAACAAATAAGAAAATGCAGGCTCTCTACTCTTTAGGAGTTCCCCCACCCAATACTCCCACATGTCTATTAATAAGGGCTATGGAGATTTCTTAACCTTTAAGCCCTATTAAGACCTCTCTTTCTTAAGGTCAACCTAAGTCAATTTTCTTCAATTAGGTGCCCTTCACCCATGTTGGGGAGCAGTTTTCATCATTTCCAGCCAGCATGGTCACTGGCGGACATCCCTCTGGATTTTCTGGGCTCATACTTTTCACCTTGCAGAAAGCTGGATGTGTAGAGGTTACATAGCCAAAATAAACCTAGAGGTAGCTGGGATTCACTTCTGTATGTTTTGATGTATCAGGGAAAGAATCCGCAGTGTATCTCTGAACATGGGGAAAGAAAGAATTCAACCTGTCTTCTACCACCTAGATCCAGGAGAAAACTATGGGCAAATTGGCAAGGTCCACATGGAAGTCTTGCTACAATGGCTGAGAAGAGACCAGTGATAGTTCTTGTTCCTGTGCAGTGGGTAGGGAAAGTGTGGCTCTCCAGGGGTTGGATTGCAACTCTCATCATCCATGAAAGGGCTATGCCAGCTTGGACTGATGGGAGTTCAGAGTTCAACAGCACCCCATCCAATGCTGAAGAAGAGTGGCCAGGGCAAGGTTCTCCTTGTGCCTGCTTTCCAGTATCTTCTGTAGGGCTATCCACAGACAGCAGTTCTGAGGGGAGGCTGGAGAGGCTTTGGTGTCCTTGGTTGCCCCCACCCCCTCCCTTCCCTACAACCTTTAAAGCCTCTCCAGGGTTGCTTCCCTGACCTTGCAGAATAGCCAGTGTAGTTGCTTCTGGACTGGCTGTGAGGGGAGAGGGCTTGGAGTGTTGCCTGCAGTCCTGGAACCAGGAACAGGCTCCATCCTATGGGCCTCAGACAATCTCTGGGGTCATAAGATTGTTCCCTCCACCTGCTGGCTCAGGATTTATGCATGTTTAGGAACAATCTCCTAAATGCTTTAAATGTTCAGTGCCTTTATATTGCAATATTAGTGGCTTGTCTTGTAATTTCCTGTCTTAATCTTTAGTTGCCCTGAGAACTCTTTGGGTTTAAAGGGTTTGATATGAATATATTACCAAACGAACAAGGAAGCAGTTCTCCTGTGAGGGACCATCCGTGTATTTGTTTTCATTTCTATGTTGCCTTGCCTGGCTTTCATCTTCTTTTCCCACTTGAGAAAAACTGGGGATTCTCTCCTTTATTACAAGCAATTTGGTGTAGTCCTTTCTTCCTTCTTTTTTTTTTACCCTCCAAGTAGCAGGTGGTACAAAATAAGCAATCTATGGTCTGAAGCCTTTTCTTTCTCTCTCTCTCTCACATATGTGCTCTGCACAGTATTTAGAGAAAAATGCCCTCATATTTTGCATTCCCTACTATTCTGTGTGAAAGATCCAGATGGTGCAGTATGAAAGGTGTGAACAATTCTTCACTTCACTGAATCTTTTGCTTTTCTCAACTGCCAGTGGATGCATGAAGGGGATATTAGCAGCAGGGGAAAGAGTATTGACTGTTTACCCACATGAAAACCTCCCCCATCAACTGTCATGATATTTCCAATCTTTTTTACTTTGGGATTATTTCTGAGCTGCCTGACAAAATAATTATTTTTAAGAGAATGTTCACTGAAGCAAAATGGCCAGAAATATGAAAGTAAATAAAAAGCCAGGAATAACTTCCACTGTGGATGATGTTAAGATCATGTTGCTGTAAAATAGAGGCAGATACAGGCACTGAAATATTAAAAATGTTTGTGGCTAACAAAAAACCCCAAACTTTTGAACCTTATGATCGAGGTCAAGTTAGCATCACCATTTGAAAAGGATGTTGGAAACCTGGAAAAAAAAACCTTGTGAAAAATGAAACATTGTAAACTCTGTTTGGCACCAGAGAGGTTTTTTAAAACCATGACTGGAATTGGTGTGTGTGTGTGGGGGGATGATTTTCAGTAGTGTATGTATGTGTGCAGGCAGGCAGGCAGGCAGAGAAAATGTGCTTTGGGCAGTCATTCCAGTGGTGTGCTGGCACTCTCCACTTTGGGCATGATTCGGCCTGCATACTTGTTCTTCGCTATTTTATTTATCCCTTGATCCAAAAAGATTCCCCGGATGAAATTCAACTGAGGAAACTCCAAAGTAAATGAATATGCTAAGGCAAAATTAGACCTTTAATGAATATCTTGATGTGGAGTTTTGCTACCAGGGTGGGAGGCTGATCTCGACTGAGGCCATGGTGTGTGGGAGGATTGAAGTCTTTCCTTCTGTGCCAATTTTCCAGTGCAAATTACTCCTTGGAATTGCTGCTACAGCGACATATATACTTTCCCTTTTGCAACTAAGAGCAGCTGGGTGGGATGGGGGAGTTGTATCACCAAGTCTGTGCAATCTTAAATGCCTTTCCCCCCACCCCATGCCATTGCCCTGATCCAAATTAGGCCCTCCCGCAGTTTATTCATCCATTTATTCATTTCCCCACATATAAAAAGATAGAGCCAAGCATCTTCAGCATTATGCCAAGTAAACTGCATATTATATGCATAGGGTTTCCATAAAGCTTGAAGCCTGAGCTGAATAGCCCCATTTGGACCATTTCCCATGAAAGCAAAGGCAAAACAACTTTTCTTCCAAAGGGTCTGAAATGGACACTGGATCTCGCAGGAGGATTTGTTAACGATTTGGCTTTGGAAGAGTTATGTGTCTCTAGACAGACCATTTTACTTTGTTTCACTGAATGCTCGTGGAGTGCTAGCAGTGGTGGAAGAAGCCAAATAGGAAAGGTTGGCCCTGACTGACAGATCTGCCTTCTAGACATAGGACACATTTGCAAAGGCCTTTCCAATCACATTGTTTTTGGCGAAGGCAAGAATGGGACCCTGAGGGGACCATTTTTCCAATGCCACCAGACGTCATTCTGCAGAAAACTCAAAACTGGTTTTCAAATATTATAATACCTAATATTTATATATACCTAATGCTCCCTATATTTAGATATTGCCTATTTATAACTGCACCTGTTCTTCTTAAACTTTGCAGTCTTCTTGAATAGGCATAGCCTCTGATATGCACTCTTCTCATAAAAATTGCCCTCCAAAATTAGAGGGAAAGAAGAGGAAATAAAGCACTTGTTCCACAAATCTGAGGGATCCCTTTCCATGCCAATCACTGCCCCTTTCCTTCAGAACCTTTGCAGTTTCTTACCTACATCCACCTCTATGTCATTTTCGGAAGAATGGTCCACGGAGAACATAATGCCCTCAGAATGTCAAGGCTACTCTTACACCGAATTTTCAGTCTCTATTATTTGAAACTAGGCACACTCTGTCCAAGGGAGTACCTATTCCTACAAACCCTTCCAAAGATGCCCATTTTTAAAAGTTATTGGCAGATGCTTTAAAAAAGGAGACATTTAAGGATGTGTAGCACAAGAAGGTGTTTCCCTCCCTCCCTCCCTCCCTCTCTTCCTCTCTTTCTGAGCTTTTACAGACATGTCTGTAGATATCACCCACTTCTGACACAGATAAAATGACTAGCTTTTCTAAAAAAAATGCCATGATAGTCAGTTAGATTCATGAAGCCTTGGATTACCAAATCTCAGCTCATGTTTGGTGTCCAGGTTAAACTGGGTGGCCTTCAGATTGGTCTGAGCAAAAGTGAATGGTTTTATCCTCATCTTCTGGCAGGAATACAACTGGAACCAGCAAGAGCCCTGACAAGTACAGAAACAATAATTGCAGGGATCCATCAGCAGTACTCCCTGAGGGGAAAAGTTCGACTTCCACTGTTGAGTGTGACTGTCTTTCAGAACTATGGTGACCATGTGTGTGACTAGTCATGGCTCAATGGAGACTTCGAACCATACAGCATAGGATTGCTGTTGCTTTTAAGATCACTCTCAAAGAGTAACAAATCTGTCCCCTCCACTGGGAAAATGTTTTCTGAACTGCAAAAAGATTCACTCCACCATTTTCCATGTACTACAGGGTTTTAAGAAATGTGCAAAATTGACAATATTTCGGCAACTGCTTCTAAAGCAAACTATTCCTTTCTGAATGTTCCTAAAGAGGTTTGCACTGTATAAGGAGAGCCTGGGCCAACCACCCAAAACCTCAGAAGAGTGGCAGAGTGTCACTAGCCCCACTGTACTTCTCCAGCTGCTGGTATAGTCGAGAGTTGCTGCTCTTGCATGTACAAAGAATACGATCACCACCTAGTGGTAATCATGAAGTTGGAAAAGCCAGAAGTGAAGATGATGACATATCTGTCTTCCCCACATACAGCTGCATGCTTTGATGCCTGTATTTAAGCAGTCTGGTGCTGGCTGAGATTAAACCATGAAGAGGGATGTGTGAAGAGCATGATTGATATGCTTTCAATTTATTTTCTATTTTAATGTAACATTCTGCTCAGTAGAACATACAGAAATCCACAGGTCGTAGCCTTTGCAGATTTTTTAAAAGAAGGATATGGCCAGTTGATTCTAGATCTGTTTTGAAAAACAGGCTCAGTTCATGAACCTGCTCCCCTTGGCTGGCCAAAGCTCCGTCGACCCTCTCAGGATAACTGTTCCCTGCTGCATCAGGGTGTGTGAGGCCATCTGGCCCATGTCAGACACAGGCTTTCCCAGCCTGGGCATGAGGCACAAACATCTCCAGCAGAGAGCATTCGACATATTAAATCCAGAGACTAGAAAAGACCTGGGTTCTGCCTCGGTGCACTTGCCCTGGGTTAGACGTAAACCCCAACCCTTTTCCTGCAAAGCAGGATGACCATACATGCTCATTTGTTGTAAAGAGGATAAAGCAAAGATTTCAACCATGTTGTTTGTCCAAGCGTGCCAAATGTCTTTGAACAGCAATTTGATCTATTCGGCACTGCACAATGCCTCTGCAAGCATTTAGTGCTCTTTGCAGGGCAAACAGGCTGTGGGTGGAGCTTATAGATATTCCCTCAGCTCATGGTATCATCTGGCTCAGAAGCACAGAAGCCAAACATGAAGTATTTTTAATATTTTCCCATCTTTCACCTAGAGACTGTGGGTTTTGTATCCAGCCTCACTCTTGTGACCCGGTGCTCTGAGATTCCTGTAAAGGAATTGAGGAAGAACTGCTTGAAGCTTATAGGCTGAGTAGCTATGGTGGCAGTGTGTCCCATGCCTTGGGAGATGAGTCAGAAGCCAGGACATGCCTGCCAGGCATCAACCCCCACTCACCCCCACTGCTTTCTCCTGTCAGTGCCTTTTCATCCCTCCATGCTCAGCTCAGCAGTGGGGAAACAGGAAGCTGGCAGATGTCCTGTTTTCTTGTGCATGAGGTGAGCACATCAGTGGCAGAAGCAGTAGATGGTCAGGGTCTAGCCAGCAGACTTAGAATATCAGCTAGGCCACCAACCATTGCTGAGTCAAGAGGAGAACAGGTTCAAGCTCTGGTGTGGTAGAAAGGACTAGGGGATAACCTTGCCTGCCATTCTGTCCTTGAAACCATATTTCTACAGCAGTATTTTGCTTGGGCTCAGTCTTGGTCAGGAGAAAGGTTGCCAGGAGAAGGGGTTGCAGAAGAAAAAGTGAGGAGGATTCCATCCTAAAGTCTCCCTGCTTTGCAGGTCTGTGTGTTCTAACACAGAAAGCTGTCATTATCAGGTCTAGTGAACCCCTTATTTTCTTATTCTTTGGGGGGATATGAAATGCAGAGAAAGATGCACTTTGGTACAGCAGATTTAATAGCACTGACAACTTGGGGTTGTGTGCAGGAGCAACATGAATTAACTGCAGCATACTGCACAACTGTGTTTTTCCTGTCCTAATTGAATATGCCAAAATGTGCCATAAATGTCAGGGCAGCTGTGTGAGTCCAATCTCTTCCTCTTTCATTGCCATCCAGGAAGCCTGTAAAGAAGGCAGAGTCATTTCCTCCCTGTTAGGAACAGAAACTGCTCGATTTAACAGAAGGACAGTATGCAAGAGACGTAACTGGGTTATTGACATGGATGTTAGGAATACCCATGTGACCTGGGCAATCCAGGTTTTGGGAAACTGTAGCACTACTGATGCAACATGGAAGATGTCTGCAGGGCTTGTTCAGTCAAGCTGCAGAGCCCTGGAGGGAAAATTGGTTTATCTTTGCTGCTGCTTATGCTTAACCTGTGGCAGAGTAGTAGAGTTTCTGATTTTCATGTTCAAAACCTGCTCAGCCATTTTCTGATAGTTGCCTTGTTTTCTTCCTTTCACTGCTTAACCTGATGGGCAAAATGCTTATAAAATTTCCAGCCCTGCTCTACCCTGTGCAAAACAGAGAAGAACTAAAATCTTTATCGAGTCTCAGCACTCCTACTTCAGAAGGCAATTAAATATAACTCTATCACCTTTCCCAGGATGTAACCTCAAAGCAGTTATTATCCCAAAGGTTATCCTGTGTGCTGGGAGAGAAGGAACACACATGAAAGTTATTTCAATCTATTGGAGGTAAAGTGGTGGGGATGGTAGGAGGAGAGAGATAAAAAGCAATGGGGGTTAGTTGTTCTCAGGCAGCAGTCTTTCCCCTTCTTTAGACAGCAGTCCTGTATGATCTCAGAATATATAAAACTACATTGAGCTGAAATTTCAGGCCATCATTTGCCATTGTGAGAAAGAAGCATGAGCACCAGGTACACCTGGTCCTACCTTCTACTCTCCCTTCTGTCCCCCTTCTTTTCTCCACAGTAATGAATTTGAGTACAGAACTTGTATCATAGAAACATAGAAACAGAGTGAGTCAGAAGGGGCCTCCCGGGCCATCTAGTCTGACCCCCCGGCTCCAGCCAGCTCCACTCATGACATGCCCACCATGTGCACGTCCAGCCTATCCTTGAACACCTGTACTGATGGGGCCTCAACGACCTCCCATGGAAGCCCATTCCACACTCTTGGGGTCCTGTCAGGAGGTGCTTCCTAGCATCCAAATGGAACCTTGGCTCCCTGAGCTTCACTCCGTTGGAGCGCGTCCTGCCTTCCTCTGCAGGGGAGGACAGGTCTCTACCCATCTCCATGTGACACCCCCTCACATACCTGCATGTTGCCAACATATCCCCTCTGAGTCTTCTCTTCTCAAGGCTGAAGAGACCCAGTTCCCTCAGTCTCTCCTCATACAGCATCCCCTGCAAACCGGCCACCAACCTTGTGGCCCTACGCTGCACTGACTCTAACCTATATCCTTTTTGGCTATAGGCTATATCCTTTTTGTAATGAGGGGTCCAAAACTGAGCACAATACTCCAGTGGCGGGCGCACCAGAGTCGTGTAGAGTGGTAGTAATACCTCTCTTGATCTAGAAGCCACACTTCTGGCTATGCAACCAAGGGTGGCGTTCGCCCTCTTGACGCATCACACTGTTGACTCATGTTTAGTACCCCGAGGTCCCTTTCACAAGTTCTGCTCTCCAGCCACTTGTCACCTAACTTGTACTTATGACACCTATTCCTGTGCCCCAAGTGCAAGACCTTGCACTTATCCACATGGAACGCCATCCTGTTGTCTCCTGCCCACTTCCATAGTCTGTCCAGATCCCTTTGGATCTGGAGTACCTGCTCCTCAGTTGTGGCCACTGCTCCAGTTTTAGTGTCGTCTGCGAATTTGATCAGCAGACTGTTCACCCCTTCTTCCATGTCATTAATGAGAAGATTAAACAGGATCGGCCACAGAACAGAGCCCTGGGGGACCCCACTTGTCACTGGCCGCCATCCCAATGATTCCCCACTAATGGTTACCTTCTGCTTTCAATCAGTCAACCATGCCCTAATCCACCGGACAGTGCTTTGGTGTATCCCAAAACTCCTCAGTTTCTCCACCGGGATATCATGGGGCACTTTGTCAAAGGCCTTGCTGAAATCCAGGTGTACCACATCCACTGCATCCCCTCCATCTAGCCACCTCGAAACCTTGTCATAGAATTCCACAAGGTTTGTCTGGCAGGACCTGTTTTTGTGGAAGTCGTGTTGTGTGGCTGTCAGCCTCCCTTCCCTATCTAGCATCACTAGATCTCTCTCTATTATGAGCCTTTCCATTGTTTTTCCTACAATGGACGTAAGGCTAACAGGTCTGTAATTGCCCATGTCCCTTCTACTACCTTTTTTGAAAATTGGGACCACTGATGCCACCCTCCAGTCCTCTGGAACTTCACCCATTCTCCACGAGGCCTCAAAAATGAAGGCCAGCGGGCGTGAGAGAACCCCTGCCAACTCTCTACGTACTCTCGGGTGTACCCATCAGGGCCTGATGCCTTTGTAACACAGACTATGTGACTATGCTAAAATAGTCATTTAGCATCTGTGCCTGTTCCCTCATATCAGTCACTGGATCTCCTTCCTCCTTATTTAGTGGTCGCACCACTTGTCTCCCCTTCCTCTTCCTATTTACATGGTGAAAGAAGCCTTGTTTGTTGCTCTTGATACTCTTGTTAAGTCTCAGCTCGTAATCAGTCTTAGCCTTGCAAAGTATCCTTCTGCAACGGGCCTCCTCCTCCCGGAATACCCTTTTGTCTATTTGCCCCAGTACCCATTTCCTATGGAGGTTCCTCTTTTGTCTAATCTCTCTAACCACCTCCTTTCGCATCCATGGCGGCACTCTCCTCCGCCTCCCCACCTTACTGACTCGAGGTATTGTCAAGGCTTGCGCCTCCAAAACCTCCCTTTTGAGTGCCATCCACCCCTCCTCAACTCGCTGACCTTCCAGTAACCTATCCCAGGAGACTTTCCCCAGTCTGGCCTTCAGTTGGCCAAAGTTGGCCCTCTTGAAGTCCCAGCTTCTAGTGCTCGACCTGCTGCACGTCTCCAGTCCCCTGATCTCAAAGCAAAGGATGGAGTGATCACTTGCATCCAGAGCTCCCCTAATCTGTACTTCATCTATCAGCTCCTCCCTATTGGTCAAGACCAAGTTAAGGATGTTTCCCCTCCTCGTCACCTCTCGGACCCTATGTGTGAAAAACCCTCCCTCTATAGCTTCTAGGAAGCGACGTGACCTGGCTGTCACCACCGAGTGAGTCTCCCAGCTAATATCCGGGAGATTGAAATCTCCCATAATCATGATGTGAATTGAGCAATTGATGGTGGTTTTAAGTCATTTTATATTGTTCTATCAATATGTATGACCCCTAGAGTGCATGATGAATGGCAGGTTATACATTTAAATTATATATATATATAAATGCCTACTCATGCTTTTCTGACCTAGTCAATGAACACAGGTAAGAGGCACACTGTTGTGTAAGTGAAGAGTGATGGATAACAAATTTATCACATATGCCTATGATGTACATGGTATACAAATGGTTGGTTTTGATATTACATGGCACTGGCCATTAATAGTCCCGCTGTACTCTGCTCCTTCCTATCCTCCATGAACTTGGCTTTGTACCCTTGGCAATCATGACTTAAATACCAAACTTGCTTTAATACTGCAAGGTATGAATGACTGCATCCAAAGACTGCATCTTTGTAGTGAAAGAAATCTCTAGCGGTTGTGTGCAGCGTTTCGTTTTCATTTTGGGCTTGCAACAGCATTGTTTTGCAGAACCTGGTGTATCTTCAGATATGCTAGAAAATTATCTGTCTACCCTACATGCCCACAGCCGTGATCACTGACTAATGAAAAAAAGTGGAATTTTCCAATTTTATTGCACTCTCATTTCTTACAAGAAGAAATTATGTTGAGTCCTTTGTGCCTTTTCGGGGCTAATAATTTCAACAAGGGGATTTTACCGAGGGAACCCTCCAGTTCTTACTTCCTGCCCTGGGCAGTAAAAGTTAGTGATTGCCTTTTACATTAAAATGTCCTTGCTTTACTGTAGTTTCTCCTATGTAATATGAACCTCATGAAATAGGAAGAGCCTTCCACTATTAGTCAAGGCCTTCTGTACATTTCCCATTGTTCATTGTGGGCCTAGTAGTGAAGCTCCATTAATGCACTATTTTTGTGAGACCGCTTTTATAGCTGGGAGGCTTTTATAGCTGTCACACTTGGACTTTGTTGCCAGCACAAAGTTATTGATCCAGGAGACTTGGTCTTATTTGCTGAGACCTTGAGAGTCTGCAGGAAGGTGTCTCAGGAGTTATAGGATATACTAAATTCCCCCTTCCGGGGTTGGATTTAGAGATTCTGACCTTGAATGGAAGGATATGATTTTGGATTTCCCACTCCCCAGATCCACCTCTT
Source organism: Varanus komodoensis (assembly GCF_004798865.1). Taxonomy (NCBI): domain Eukaryota; kingdom Metazoa; phylum Chordata; class Lepidosauria; order Squamata; family Varanidae; genus Varanus; species Varanus komodoensis. Next base: position 39,824,504 of record NW_025335568.1, read on the forward strand.
TGGAAAGATCTGGAGTTTCTACCTCCTTGACATCAGAATTCCAGTGCTGAGAGAGGCAAAAAGTAGGCAGAGAAGGGGTGTGGTGTGGATTGCATGGTTGAAGCTCTCTTTACACAGCAGCTAAAGCCCTTCAGCTCTGACATGGGAGAACATTTCCCTTCTATTGAAAGCAATGGGGGGCAATGTTTTTAAAGAAATAAATGGGAGAAAAGGACCAGCAAGCGCCATTCTTTCCTGCCTTCTGCCTTGTTGGCCCTGTGGGGCTTTGGAAATGTCAAAGCAGAACTACACAGCGGTAGGATTGCTTTGTTTAGCTGTAATTCTATGAAATTTACCAGGGAATAAGTCCCACTGAAGTGACTATGGCTTACTTCTGAGTAGACATGATAAATGGACAACTGTTGAAAGGACAACCAAAACTGTCAGGCTTTTCAGCTCTGTTTAGGTGTCACAACTGAGAAAACTAAGGCTGTCATGCTTTGAGCACAACTTGGGAAGGCAAAATTCTGCAGAAGCCAATCATGCAGAAGAGGAAGACCAAATATGAGGTGGTGCAACTCCACAAAGGAAGCCATAGCCTTGAATTTACGAGAGCTCGGTGGGGCTGTCATGGGCAGGGCATTTTGGAGGACTTTCATGAAGAGGGTCTCCAGTAGGTCGGAGATGACTCAACAGCATACAACAAAAACCTAATGTGTGTTTAGGTTTAGCCTAGTTCACATGTAACAAGAAGACCACAGAGGTGAATTGCCCAAGGGGCCCTTTAGATGCAGTGGCTGTCATTTCATATATTCAACCCACAGTGGGGACACACCATAGCTTGCCATTACATGTGCCTCCAGTGATGGTAGGGTGGTGAATGGCCACCCACAACTCTAAAAGATCCTAGGGGCTCTGGTTGGCTGACAAGTTACCTTCACTGTATTCATGCATAGCACAAGCCATGACAGCCTTTGCCATGGTTCAAATATTCAAAATGTCAGTTCCATACAGAAGGCTAGTCATGGTAGCTTCTCTGTACATGCAAACTGGATTTGTACATGTTGTTCCTGCACTGTTTTACACTATTTCCAGAGAGGTAGCACCTTGTGGACTAATGAATTTAGTATAGCACAGTCTTGCTTGAATCATAGTCTACTTCATCAGATACATTAACTGTTACGTTGAATTACTACTCTATGTCCATAGCTGGTCAGGAGGGAGTTGGACACAATGAAATCAGAGGAAACTGAAATTTAGGAAACTCAGACAATAAGAATTATCTTATTAGCAGTAATCATTCACAAAACAGTTGCTGGTGATAATGCATGTACTTGCGCTGATGAGCTGTTTAACATATGTTGTGTAATTTAAACACATATGCTTACTCTTTTCAATAACAAAAATATTCACACGAAATAAGGACAGAATCTCTGGATGAACTGAGTTCAACTGGGTTTTAATGCAATCTGTCTTTGGAACTCCTTTATTGAACAATGGCCACCTTAAGTTAGTAACAGAGTATTCTGGGTAGTTGAAATGTACCCCTCCCACGCACTCACACACGGGTTTTGATATTGCCAGTTCTGATATCAGATGTATTCTGGCCAGAGACTGCCCTATTGGTCCCACATAGAATACAGTAGGGTATTGCTTGCAAATGGTAGCTGGTGAACAGGTATGCTAACCTTTCCCTATGTGGATGACATCATCAGGTACCATAACAGTGTTGCCAGAATAGACGTGGGAAAAGAGCTGACATTTGGCCTAGTTCCTCTGTCTATGTCTCTGTTTTGTATCTGCTGTTGCTGGTGAGTAGCACTTTCGGTTGCTATTCACAAGTAACGGCAAGCCAACCACCTGAAGCTGTGTGAGGCAAGTGCCATTATGATTAGGGAAATCAAACTATCTGGACAGAAGAATACATTTGCTCTTAGACAGAGTTGCACTTACCCCTGAAGACCAACATTTGCAGTATGGGAATGCTCCTAGATTCAGTGCTAATTGGGGACTTCTGTTGACAGTGATAGCCAGAAGTACTTCTTACTGGCTTAGAATGGCATGCCCTCTCTGGTCCATACTCACCAGCAGAAGTTCTTCTCACTCCACAGTGAGTACAAGAGAGGCCATTCTTAGTGATGACCCCACACCTCTGGAATGAGCTTTCATGGGGGCGGTGGGCAGGGTCGTCAGGCTGCTTCTTCATAGTCCGCAGAAAAGCTCTGATATATGTTTTCACTGGCCTTTTAAAATTTTGGGAAAGCTGGTTTTATCTGTAATCGCCATTTTTACTGAATTTCATTGCTTTGTATAGTTCCTTTTGTTTTTGAACACTACCTTGGGAGGAATGGTATCACCCTTAATCAAGCCTAAATATATTTTAAATAAATATTGTCCAGAACAGACTGCCAATCATTGATGACACATTTGAGTAGATTTAACTGGAAATTGCAGATGACAACTTATGGTGTTATATTGCTTCGTCTTCTGGCTCTGTCCTTGAATAGATTATTCCTGGGTACCGGTCTGCCCTGTGTGTCTGTTTTTTCCACTGTCTTGGATTGGTATTGTACTCAGAAATGATTTAGTGGGAGCTGGATTTCTGAAGTCCATGATGTAGTTCAACAGGAGTGCGCAGGAAAAAAAATCTGTAACATTGATTGATCCAGTCTCAGGTTGATGGCAGAGTGAAAAATATAGACTTCTATTGTCTGAGCTCAGATAATAAAATGGATGTCAGGGTATTACAAGCAGAAAAGAGATTTGGTGGCAAGAGCTGTGAAAGCTTTGTTCTAAGTCAGCCTTGAGGACGTTAGCATACTGTGGGGCCATGCAAGTACCAGTGACAGTGTCATTTCTACAGAGTGTGACCGGTAACCCTGCTCCTTACGAACACTCATGGACAATAACTGCATAAAGCTTGGAGGGGTTCTGAGGGCCAGGTAGCTGGCTGTTTTTATTGGCTCTTCCCCCATTCCTTTAATTACAACTTGATAGAGACACACTTAGCAAGGCAAAGCTATTTTCTGTCACAGAGATGAACAGAAGCCTTTAAGAGCCCTCAGTATGTGGTAGAGCACACGTTTTGTATCAAGTGTCCCAGGTTCAATCTCCAGCATCTTGAGGTGGAGTTGGAAAATAATATTGCCTGAAACCAGGAGAGCTGCTGCCAGTCAGTGTCAACAGTCCTGGACTAGATGGACCAAAGGACTGATTTCATGTGAGGCAGAGACCTCGTGTATCTGTGAGGCAGAGACCTCATGTCCCAGGGAACTCTCTTCTATGTGTGTTTGTTCTTAAAGGAACAAGAACAAATCCATATTCAGATTTACAGCCCTGCTGTAGAAATGGTTAAAAGGTGTATGGTTGATTGATTGATTGACTGATTGATTGAAAGCGATATGAATGGTGCACTTGGCAAAAGTTCTCTGTAGTATGTTTGTAGCCTCTGTAATACCCTGAAACAACAGGGATGAACAAAGGGATCCTAGATCAAGCCAGAGCTTTTCCTAGAACCAAACATGAGACTGTCCTACTTTGTGCACATCATGAGAAGTCAAGACTCACAATCATGCTAGGAAAGGTTGAAGGCAGAAGAGGACAAGGAAAACCAACTAAGAAGAGATGGATGGACCCCATAAAGGGAGCACTAGCCTTGAATTTAGAACAGCTAAGGCAGGGTGTTATGGATAGGAGAGCTTTCATTGATGGGGTCTCTATAATTCAGACACAACTTGATAGCACCTTACAACAACAGTAGCAACAACTACAACTGCCTCTGTAAATGCAAGGGGATCTTACAGTGGAATCAATAATGGTAGTGAAACCTCTGGCATTCATCCTGTACCTGTAAACAATTTTTCTTGTCTGACTGTCATCTTGTCTGGCTTTAATTAGAATTTAAAATGTAGAGAAGACTGAGCCCCCTCTTTCATAGATATACATCTCTGTCTGTCACACACACACACACACACGTACACATGTGTGTACATATATTGCCAGGGGGGTGACGTGCACAATGTGACCAATTTTGCTTTTGTTTTTCTGTAACTGCAACAGCTGTTGAACTTCATCTGGGGAGAGGAGGAGGAGGATTGCAGGGCTCAGTAAAAATCCCTAGTGATTTCTTTGACACCATAATTAAGAGTAATTAAAACCTTGATGCTTCAAAGTCTGCCTACATATCCAGAAATAAAACCTCCCATATTTAATTATGTTCATACAATGTTATGGGTTTGGGAGGTGGAGGCTTTTCATCCCTTCTCCAAGATGCAGAGAGAAAACTGATGGACAGATTGCATAGAGAGGTGTCATTAAAGGCATGCCTCACCTTCAGGAATGGATGTTTGTCAAATGTTTTCTTCCTTTGAGTTTGAATCAGACAGCTTTCTTAAATGGAGGCAAGGGCTCCGTGAGAATGAAAAAATGCAAGGCTTGAGTAGCAGATTTTGAAAACGTAATAACCACTGCTCCAAAATGGCAGACACTGTTTTCAAATGTCAACATTAAAACAATATATTTTCAGGAATGTCAGAATATTCTCTTTAAACTTTTTTTTTGGTTTGATATTTTGACACAAACATATTCAGATACTTCAGGGCTTGTGTTTAATATCACAACAATCCCAAAGCACATGCCCCATCTTGAAGCATTGTTTCATGTTCCTTTTGTCCGCCTGAGGGCATTTGTTTTTATTTTTCTTATACAAATGTTAAGAGGCTGTTATCTCAGCAGGAAAAATTAACTATAATATTGAATGTTTCTCTGAAAGAATTTAATTGAAAATAATGTAATTAAAAGGAGCAAGTAGAAGAAAAGAAATACTATTTCTAGATTTCAGCATCTGGATGTAATAACAAGCATACCAACCATACAGATGTAGAGAACTTTATTCTAAAAATCAATTTTAATAGATATAATATTGTTTCTTCATATACAGACAAAATGTCCTATTACAGGGCCTAAAGGTATTCTTTTTTGTGGTGTTTTGAAATGTGTGGGAAACAGATTTTGAAAATAACAATGCAGCCAGATCTGCGTACTGACTAAATGCAAATAAGAAAGATGATAGTCCCATAGAGGGCATGCATAATTGCTTGCATTAAGACAAAACATTAAACTATGGATCACATGACTGAATCAGTATTTGATAAATCAGTTCATATTTCTGTGCCCCTCTTTCTCCTCTTCTGTGGTGCAGCCATGAGGAGGAGATCACAAAGATTTGCTTCCAAGAGCTAGGTTTTCACTGGGTTTTCAATATATGGTGGTAGGGCATGCATGCATGCGCACGCACACACACACACAGTATTTGTTTGTATTTTCAACCAATGATGGCTTGTTGTTATAAGCAAATCGGGCCAAGCTGTGGTTAGTTTTAACTATGTTTTATCTGAACAAGCCAAGCAGTAGTTCCTACTTGGGATATGACATCCAAACGTGATTATCTGAAAATGGAAGCAAATGCTTCCCGCTTCTTCATGGTTGTTGTGGAGAAGGGGAAGGAAGCAGGCTTGTTCATTATAGCTTTGCACGGATGTTCCTTTTTAATCCTAATTATAAACTAGAGCAGCAGTTGCAGATCAGTGCTACTGTGCCCTCATGCCTGTTTCAGCTCCACTGAAACAGCTTTCAATTAATGTGGTGACATCACTGCACAGAATGTATGCAAGGAGAGGGGGTGATGCACTTCTGAACTGAGGCTGGAGAGCCCTGAGCTGAGCCGTCTTGCTCGCTGCATGCAAATCACTGGAGCAAATGGTGTGTGCTGCCCATCACCTGGTTTGCGGCACAGTATGTGATTTTTCTTTCAGAAATAGAGTGAGGGCCTGGCACAGGGAGGAGGGAGGCTTGAGCCAAATGGCCTTTACCATGGTCCAATGGGAGTCCCCACCCCCCATATCAATTATACTCTGTGCTACCATGTGCACCATCAGGAGAGCTGCTGTTCTCAGAGTAGCTGCAGATATCCACATTGTTCTACCGGGGACTATCCTGGCTTGGTTTATGACTAGCCATGACTGTAAGCATCTATAGCCATCGACTAGTTTTCTGGCAAAGTAGCTAATAAGACTGGACCAGTGGCCAAGAAGAGAAGCAAAATAAAATACACCCATTTATGTGTGCACATATTCCAATCAATTATGTATGTCTTGTTTTACATTATATTAATGCTTTGTATTTCTGTTGAACAATTTACCCATCATGATGTGATGAGATCTGTTTGAAAATTATGTTGATACCCACATGAGTGTCTTGTTGTTTACTTTTCATGCTTTGTGAAAGTCTAATAGCTGCCTACATTTTAGAAGGGAGGGACATGTGTTTCAGTCCTGAAGTAGGAACACACAGATGCATCCATGATATAAGGTATAATGTTTGCTCTTATGCTTAAATGCTTGCAAGTGAAAGAAGCAAACACATGGAGAAACTGTTGAATGAGACAAAGAAAGCCAAATCCTGGTCACAGATAATAAAGCACACTCACTCCAGCAAGTGCATGCATATATCTTTAGAATCAAATATTATCCATTGCAACATTATACTCTAGAAAGCATTAGAATAGTAAATGAAAAATGGGATAACTCTTTTCTTGTGCATGGTTGTTTCATGGAAAGAAAAAAAAATAAAGCAAAAGGATAATGACAAATGCAAATGCTTCTTTTAATTTGCACTGAATATTTATTTCATTTTCCATTTACAGGTACAAGCATATTTACTGTTTATGAAGCGGCTTCTCAAGAAGGCTGGGTCTTTCTGATGTACCGTGCAATTGACAGCTTCCCTCGATGGCGTTCATACTTCTATTTCATCACTTTAATTTTCTTTCTTGCTTGGCTTGTTAAGGTACTGTAAAAGAGGTTCTGGCGAACTTACTCAGCTTATAAATTGGGTTTAGGTTTCTCCCCCACTCCCCATTCTATCAGTATATTTCATTATAAGCAACAATCTTTAACATTTTATATATCTATTTTGTAGAATGTATTTATTGCTGTCATCATTGAGACATTTGCTGAAATCCGTGTACAGTTTCAACAGATGTGGGGGTCCAGAAGCAGTACTACTTCAACAGCTACTACACAGGTAGGCCTTGCTCAATGTGGATGCCATCCTAGGCATGTTTAGTAAGATAATAGTTCTACAACTCCCAGCATTCCCTAGCCAATTGTGCTGTTGACCTGGTTCATGTGTTATGACAACCCAGAGTATGCATTGAGTATAAGTCATCAATGAAGAGGCAAGCTTGATCAAACAAGCCAGGAGTCAGGAACCAAGGAGACAATGTCGAGGGGGAGGGGGTACCTGAGGGCTGTAGCAGGACAAGGAGCAGGCAAAGACCAGGAAGCTGGTGGAAGTGGGAGGCCCAACAAACAAGGAGCACTCCCAGTAAGTCAGAGGACCTTCATTGCTGAAGCAGCTTCTGGAGGGAAGAGCCAGTTCTGACATAGCTCTTCCCCCAGGACTTCCAGGCAGTGCTGATGAGATCCTGGGAAGCTCCAGTAGATTGGGACAGTGATCCTGCAACTACCAGGGCTGCTATGCTGGTCCTTGCCCAGCAGAGGGAACTCTGAAGCTGCCCAGGAACTTGACAGTGGTGCAGGGTTCACATGTAAGAACAACCCTTGATGTCAGAATCAGCCCATACTCAACTCATCCTCTGGATTCTTGTGTGTGAACCAATCTTACCTTGAGCAGTCATAACCTCAAGCATAGCATTAAAGGAGCCCCTGTCCAACACATCATTCACTGTTGCAGAAGCTTAACAATTGCAATAAATTGTCTTAGCAGCACATAATACCCAACTTTTAATCACACAATCAGTGATGGGACCTGGATCACCATGCTTAAATTGTCTCCTCCTTCTCAGGACAATCCAGGATCCTTTACCATACTTTTGTTGAAAAGTTACAGAATTCCTATTCTACAAGTCCTTCTATGAAGGAACTAGTGTGCAATGCACACTGTTATTTCACCTTCAACATTAGAATAGTGTCTTACAGAGTTTATAGTGCTCCATACTTTTTTTCTGTATATGCTATAGAAGAACCTTCTAAAGGAGGAGAGTACTATTATCCACATATTTAGAGGGTTACACATAGCTAGGGTACAGTTTGTCTGTTTCTGATTCCCTGATCAAGTCCTAGCATCAGTCCCTGACATCACTGTGTAAAATGATTAGGTAGCAGGTGGCAAGAAAGGCTTTGTCCTGAATGCCAGAGCAGCACTCAGAGGAGACAGCGCTGGGTTGGATGGATTATATGAGGCAGTTTCTCAAGTTCTTCTGACTGAGGAGAAAGATACAGCTGAGGAAAAGTTGGCTAGCCCAAAGGCATAGCAGAATCACTGAACCACTGTGTGTTGCTGCAGGATACTCCCAATAAAGGCATGTTTATGTCTTGTGTATGCATTTGACATATGTGATAAGACATGTATATGCCAGATGTGATTGTATATACAGAGCTTGTGCCTACACTTGTACATGGAAGTTGCTTTCCCATGAAGGCAAGCAAAACCTCTCCAAAGCTCCCTTAAATCTTCCACCTGTTTGCATTTTCCCAACAGATTCTGTGGCCAGTTCTAGCCCTGGATTGTTCAGTTTAGGAGCTGCTGCTAACAAAACAGTAACCACTCAAATATTACAGTGTGGAAGCAATGGAGTCCAATTCTTTTCAAGAGAGTACTCATCAGAATACAATAAAGACAGAGTGATGTTCACGGAAAAACACAATACCAGTTTTGCTTGTGTATCTGAGCACATAAACCTCTTCTGACAAGTGTTTTCCCCCTGCAGATGTTTCATGAAGATGCTGCAGGAGGGTGGCAGCTAGTGGATGTTGATGTGAATAAGCCTCAGGGCAGAGCTCCAGCATGTCTGCAGGTAGGGTGTTGCTGTTTAAATAAAGCCATCCGTGTAGCCAACCAGGAGAGGATGTTGCTGTCTGCATGTAGGCAGCAAGGGAAAAATCCAAACAACCACAGTTTAAATGCAGAAACAGCTCCAAACTGCCTGATCGGCTGTGCATTTTGTATATTCTATAAAATAAATGCACATGCCCCATCCTCAACAAAATATTTCCAGAAAATTATGCTTGGAAAACTGTAAGGCAGGTGGGGATGGGGAATACATTTCCTGAAATGTAGGAGCCCTTCCTCATGTTGTGTTTTGCCTTTTACTTTGACGTTCTCTTCTATAACAGACTGCCAAAAAACCCCAAACAAACAAGCAAACAGAAATATCTGGAAAATGATTTCTTACCCAGTAAATGCAGATACATTATTTTGGTAGTACTGTACATCATCAGCAGTAAAAGGGGTACCTGCAGGTTTTAAAAGCTACTACAGAATGAATGAATGAGCAAAGCAAAATCAAGCAACCACTATAGGAGAACAATGTTTGTATTACTGCATTACAAGAATTAGGTTTCCATTGAAATTCTCCTTGGTTTTGGAATTATTGCCCTGGAACATCAAGACTGTTGAGGTTTTTGACTTAAGCATTTTAAATGTTGGTCTCCATAAAGAGGTGTGTGGTCTTATGCTGTCTTGGGACTCTTAAAGTTTGATGCAATGTGAGAATGGTGGTGTCACAGTTGGTTTCCTTCTGCTGCTCCTATTGGCTTTGTAATACAAGGAGAGTATTACAGAAAGCAGTAACAAAAGAAACAAGCAAGTTAGAATGCTGGCCAATAGAGGAGTGAGGACTTAATGATACCAAGTTGATTCCCTATGGAATAGCTCTCCTCTTTTCTGTACTCTCAAGGCGGATTGTGCTGCTGTGGGACCAGTTGCTTGTCTGATGGCATCTGATGTTGCTTAGTAGGTCCATCCTCTTAAGCCGATAATGTAAGGTCAGACTAATGTTGTGCCTCTGGCCCCCACAATCAGCTTACTCACTGGACTTTCCCACAAAACTTGCAGCTGCCTGATTCACAGCAACTGCCTGGCTTCTCTCTGGGTCCACTGGCTTGCCAACTCAGCTGTGGATCCTGGTCCTTCCGCCTCTTCTTCTCAATCTGATTCAACAACCTTTGAAGGTCTGCCTCCATCCCTACAGGTGCCAGCCTTGCCTCTATGGTCAGCTCTGGACTTTGCTATTTTGTTGAGCTGGTCCTGTCAGAGTGAGTGAACAAAGTGGCACAGAAGATGCCAAGATTTAATTTGGATGCAACCATTAAAGTGTCAAATTCATTGACAATTTATTTATTTATTTAGTTAGTTAGTTAGTTATTAAAACATTTCTATGCCGCCCCTTGCCAAGGCCTCGGGGCGGCTTACAACATCAAATAATTTCTTAGAGTGCACTTGTTGCATCTGCTAGTTTGGGCTCCAACCTTGATGGGGCCATGGGCAGATTACCTTCTGGTGACCTTCTTCCTATGTGGGTGAACCCACCAGCATCACAGACTTGCTTGGTGTTGACTTCAGCAACAATGCCCTCAGGTGTTCTTGTGGTCAACTAAAATCGTGGCCCACTGGAGTGATGCTGTGTTTCAGGCACTGTGGGGAATTTCAGTAGTAGCTCCCTAGCCTCTACCTGACCCAGATAAGATCAGAACAGCAGTTAGAAGGGAAGTCAGGATTGGTGTTAGCTGAGCAGTGGGACCTGCTATTGTGCTGGACCCCCAGTACCTGCCTGAGGACAACACACGTCAGTTAAAGGCCTTCTAAATAATTGCAGTGGCTGGGGAGGCAGGTGTGGAGAGAACGTGGCTTCTCAGAGTGCTAGAGTCATTTTCTATAGCTACAGGATTTCTAGATGCCTCTAGAGTGTCTGTAAGCTGGATGCATATTATAACTGCCTTGTAGCGCTACAAGTAAAGCAAATGTAGACAAGCCCATGGTCATGATTAACGCATGCTGACAATGTTTCTTTTCTGGCTGCTTTTGCATGGTTTCTTTACTTGACCCAAATATACACATACATCAAAGGTAAACAGTATGTACATGAAGGAAGTTTGCTTACAGAAGGGAATGAAATCTCACAAAGTAGTGTCTGCATTTGCATGGTAGGGAAGGATGTCCATAATGAAGCGGAGGCACGTCAAAGCACAAACCCAACAGAATTACAGTAATCAAATTACCTGGTACGTGTCTTCCTGGAAATAGCCTTGATAATGTCTGGTTCTGCTTTTACTCTGCAGATGACATTCAAGGTAATACATTGGGGAGAAACCCCTCCAAATGGCATAAAAATAAAAAGAAGCTTGTGAATTTAGCCCGATATCGCCTTAGTTGGAAATTTGGACAGTGAGGGCAGTGTGTGTGTGTGCAGTGGTTTTATTAAGTTTAAACTCCTTGCACACCAAAGGATTTTAGAAAGTAAATTGCTAGTTCTCAGAAGACAGCTGCTGAGAGAAAATATATTGAGGCTAGAGGGTGAAATCCAGTTTGCTTCTTTTTGTTGATGAACTCTCTGCCTCAAAAACAAATCTCTCTTTTCTAAATAGAAAGAGTTCCCAATATTCTAACATAGCACACACATGGAATACCCCCCTCTTCCCCTATCCCAACAGATTTCTGTTCTTCCTCAGAACTAGTGATAGGAAAGAAATTTGTTTAGTTTGCTTTTTTTTCTCAAACATAACTAAAACACAGTTAAACATTGATATCCACACATTTGGATATCTGCACATCAAAAAACATATGAAAAGTACTATACTGCAGAAAAAATGCTCACAAAATATGTATATTGCAGACACATACACACAAGGAAGCTTTATCCTAGTGTACATGGTATGTATACTTTGAAAATGCATACAAAATACATACATTTTGAGAAACACACACAAAAATATGCATAGATTAAATGCAGATTTACTTTTTATTTTTTAGAAAGGGCAAATTGATGAGGAAATGGGATGAAACAAAATGACCAAAAATCAGACTTGACAAATCCGTCCTTCTGTACTCACTACTCACTTGCCTGATCGGCCCTGGAAGCAGCTGAGCGACATGCCACCAACATGTTCATCAGCTGCTTCCGGGGCCAACCAGCCAGGCAGTAGGTGTCTGTGTGCCCCGTTGCAGTTCTATTGCTTGCCTGCTTCCCCATTGCTGCCACCTGTGCTCCTCCCCGGCTGGATGGCCCTTTCTGTTGCTCATAAAGAAGAGCAACACCAAGCCAAGGCAGCACAAGAGAACCCCGAGGGAAGAGGAAATGAGGAAACTCGCTGGAGCAGGGTGACAGTGAGATGCAGAAGACCTAGAAAACACTGCCCCCGTGGAAGCAGTGGAACTCTCAAACCACTTCAGGTTGCTCAAGGAAGAGACTTGTGAGAAACCCACTGTAAAAGAACCATACAACACACTATATAACTCTTTTTCAGAGACAAAAGGCCAATCAAACAAGGAAAAGGATAGACAACTTTGCAACAAAAGGAGAAGAGTGCTAGTTGTGGGAGATTCCCTCTTGCATGGAATGGAAAAATTTGTATGTCATGATGACCCAGAGAATCGCCAAGTTTGCTGTCTCCCTGGCGCCAAGGTTAAAGATATAACCAGCAAGTTCACACAACTCGTACGGCCCACTGACAAATACCCCTTCCTTCTCTTCCATGTGGGAACTAATGGCACTGCCAGGAGAAGTTTTGCTGAAGTTTTGCTAACATCAGACTTCGAAGCTCTAGGGGAAAAAATAAAAAACACTGAAGCCCAGATAGTCGTCTCCTCAGTCCTACCAGTACATGGAAGAGGGACCGTTAGAGAAAGAAAAATCCTTCAAGTGAATGACTGGCTACGATGGTGGTGCCGTAAAGAGAGATTTGGATTCTGGGACCACAAGCTAAGCTTCCTGGAAGATGAACTGCTGGCAAATGATGGGCTGCACCTCACAAAGAACAGGAAGCAGGTGTTAAGCCACCATATAAAAAACTTTATCAGAAGAACTTTAAACTAAAACCTATAGGAGAGGAAGATGTGCAGCATTGCATACCATCAGCAAAGACTTATATATTTCAACAGAGAAAAAACCTCAAGTAGGGCAAAGTACCAGTCTCCCAAAGAACGTAGAAAGAAAACCAGGGCACAAGAAGAATGAACTTCGATGTCTCTACACCGATGCCCAGACTATGGGAAACAAGCAACACGAACTTGACCTCATAGTACATGAGGGCAATTATGATCTTATAGGACTAACAGAAACTTGGTGGGATGACTCACATGACTGGAACTCTACAAATGATGGATACAGCCTGTTCAAGAAAAATAGAAAGGACAGAAAGAGCAGTGGAGTTGCACTATATGTGAGAGACACATATATCTGCACAGAAATTCAAGAAGAAGAACTTAGTAGCCCCATTGAAAGCATCTGGCTAAATTTAAAGGGAGCAAAAAATAGAAAAAAAATAGTTGTTGCCGTATATTACTGTCCACCCAGTCAAAAAGAGGACAATGATGCAACCTTCGAAAAGCAACTTGCCAGCATTTCCAAGAAGAATGATGTAGTCATTATGGGGGTCTTCAATTTCCCTGGTATATGCTGGGAGACAAATTCTGCCAAGCATGGCCCCTCCAAGAGATTCCAGACATGTGTTGTCGACAACTTCCTCCAGCAGAAAGTAGAGGAAGGTACGAGGGGATCAGCTATACTCGATTTAATATTAATTAACAGGGATGGCCTGGTGGACAAAATAACAACCATGGGAACTCTGGGGGAAAGTGACCGTGTGATACTTGAATTCTCAATTATGAAAGAGACAAAGGGTAACTGGAGCCAAACAAGCATCTTGGACTTCAAGCCAACTATAACAAACTCAGAAAAATGATAAGTGAAGTGCCATGGCAACACACCCTTAAGGGGAAAGGTGTCCAAGAGGGATGGGAAAGCTTGAAAAAGAAGATTCTTGAAGCACAACTACGAACAATTACATCAAGAAAAAAGTGTAGAAGACAGCAGAGGAAGCCCACATGGCTCCACAAAGGGTTAAGTGACAGCCTGAAAGAAAATAAGAATGTGTACAGGAAGTGGAAACAGGGCCAGGCCACGAAAGAAAACTATAACAGATAGCAAGGAATTGGAGGAATAGCATCAGGAAGGCTAAAGCAGAAAATGAACTAAGAATAGCAAGGGATACTAAACACAACAAAAAAGCCTTCTTCAGATACATCCAGAACAAAAGACATGAGAAAGAGAAGGGTGTTCAGCTACTTAAAGTGGATGGCAGAGTGATAACAGATGAGAAAGAAAAAGCAATTCCTACTTTGCTTCAGTCTCCTCCCACAAGGAAATCTGCAATCGAGAGGAAGTTCAAGCTGGAAGTGAGAGATGGCAGCCCAAGAGTAACAGACAAATGATCAAGGAATACCTAGGTGGAATAAACACTTTCAAATCTCCAGGTCCTGATGAACTCCATACCAGAGTCATAAAAGAGCTAGCGAGGAACCACTGCCTATTATCTTCAATAAATCTTGGACTACATAAGAAGTGCCAGATGACTGGAGAAGGGCTAATGTTGTCCCTATCTTCAAAAAGGGGAAAAAGGATGAACCTGGGAACTATAGATCAGTTAGTCTGACATCAATCCCTGGAAAAATTCTGGAGCAAATTATTAAAAAATCCATCTGCAAGCATCTTGGAAGAAAATGCAATGATTAATAGAAGCCAGCATGGATCTGTGTCCAGTTCTGGGCACCAAGATTTAAGAAAGATGCAGGTAAATTAGAAAGGGTCCAGCAGAGGGCGACAAAAATGATCCAGGGTTTGGAAACACTGTCCTATGAGGAGAGACTGGGAGAACTGGGCATGTTCAGCCTTAAGAAGAGAGGACTGTGGGGGGAATGGTAGGGTATAAGTACCTCAAAGGCTGTCACAAAGAGGAAGGTCAAGATCTCTTCTTGCTGATGCAGAGTGTAGGACATGGAATAAACAGTTCAATTTGTGGCAACCCAGATTCAGGCTGGACATCAGGAAAAGCTTCCTCACTGTCAGAGCAATACAACAGTGGAACCAGCTGCCTAGAGAGGTGGTGGGCACTCCCATATTGGAGACATTCAAAAAGAACCTGGACAGTCATCTGAGTGGGATGATGTAAATTGGTGTCCTGCAACAGTAGAGGGTTAGGCCTGATGGCCTTCATGGCCCATTCCAACTCTTCTATTTTATCTATGATTTCTATGATTCATGCGGATATGCAAGCCTGTGGCTATTTCCAGCACCAGTCAGCTGGCCAGGAGCAGGGAAGGCATGAGATGTGAAATCAGCATCCTGGGAATAGATGCTTAAACTTCTCTGTGCGGAGCTGAATGTGAATGGGTGGCTCTGAGGGAAGGTGAGAAAGAATATGTGTGTGGGATCTGGGGGAAGGCTGTTTATGCTTTTGGGTTCGCGAGTGTGTGAGACAGAGGATGGAGGGGAGCCCATATGACCGCTGCCATGTAGTCTGCTGACCCATTGCCACCACCACACTCAGCCCTCATGGGCAAAAAAGTTTCCTGCCTATAGGAGTAAGAAGTACAGTTTGAGGATAGGGAAAAAAACCCTCTCTGCCATCACTGAGGTGGTCAGAGGAAGCATGTGAACTTAGGTGCCATTCCTCCCCTCATTGGCTTTCTTCTATATAACTGAATGGGTGACACTTCTGAAGGAAAATGTAGGAGCTCACTAAAGGCAAAGCCTACCTTGCACATTGGACATTGGTGATAGAAGCCCATGAATAAGGATCTCTTTGGGGGTGGCTTGTCATTGAACCATGAGTTGTTGAACTGTGGGTTGAGTGTGTGTTATTATGTTCTCTGAACCCAGCCAAGATAACAAACAATGGCAAGCAACCCACAGTTCACAACCCAACAACAAATCATGTGTTCTCTGCATGGTAATCAAGCCATGGCTTGTTGACAGAGCTAGGTTCGGATAACACAACCACCCATGTTTGAACATACAGTTCGATGACCACTCACATTCCACTCAACCCTCTGAACCACATGTCTCAACTTTCAGAATTCCTTGTTGTTTGTTTGTCTGTGATATCTCACGCTTCCTGTAAGGAGACAAAGGCACTCCTCCTAACCACCATTTTATCCTCATAACAACCCTATGTGTCACTGACTGGCCCAAAGCCACTCGATGCACTCTTGCTTAGTAGGGATAGGAACTGAGTCTCTTTCATCCAAAATTCTATCCACTACACTGGCATATAGTGAGATCTTCCTTATGCACATGCACCCTCATTCATCATCTTCTTGGACCTTTAAGCTAGTGCGTTTAAGAAAAGACACAGTCATTTGTGATTTGCCAAAGCACCAAGCCAGGTGCATGATGGTGTTTCATGCTCCATTCTAAAGAACTGCCCTGCAGAAGTAAATACAGTATCTTGTTAGAATGTATTTTAGGATATATGTTTGTGTTTAATTAATATTTGTAGTAGGTAGGTCACAAGTGTTCGCCAAATTCCCTATATGCCTGGAAAACTCTGCTCTTGCTGCCAGAGATAGCCGATTATTCATGCACAAAATACTCATAAGCATTTGTTTGCTTTCTTCCATGGAATTTTTTGGCACAACCATTTGCCTGAGAACTTGCTCGTGTAAATAATTTGCTCTTCCTGTTGTTGCTGGTAAGAGGATCTTGTGGTAACTTCCTGCCTAACATAAATTGCTTCTGTTGTCACACTATGTGCATTTATCTGTCTCCCGGAAATACTCTAACTGCCAGGTTTCCTTCCCAAACTCTGATGGAAATAATATATTCTTGTTATCTCATGAAAGACATGGTTTTGTTTTTATTGGTTCTACTCTTGTTAAGTGTCCTACATACTACCTAACCCTCTTCTCACTCTTCTTTTTCTGCAGCTGCTTTTGTTTCTATTGCCAAATGTACTTTCTTATTCTGATAACATGTGTATGATGCATGGTGTGATAAAGGAAGTGAGAAAAGCATTTAGCTTTCAGGCAGTTTTGTGTTTCTCTCATAACAGCCAGGAACTTTATCACCTGGATTAATGCCAGTGTTGGCAGGCCTTTCCAATGCCTTGCACAGTAATTTATTTCCTAAAAATGTCTTATGAATTGTGAGGTAAATGAATAAGGAAATGAATAATGAAAAATGGAATGTTTACATTCCAGTCTTGCCTTTCATTCCACCAGGTTTCTGTGATCCCCACCAGGTCATACCCTCTTCAAGCTCTTCAGGCTTGAAGCTCTTCCTGCTTATTACCCAGGCTCCTAGCATTTGTGTACATGCACCTCAACTCCTTCCCACAGCATCCTTTCTTTGGAGTCTCCTGCTTCCTCCTTCCTTCCATCTTCCCTGATACCAGCCCTCTCTTCGTAGGAGTCCTGTCAGTCCCTGCAGTACCTCTGAAACCCTGCTCTCAGAGCCCTGATCCTCTCCCCACGCTTGTCCAGTGCAGACACGTTTCTGGGGGGCCTGATCGCCCCCCCCCCGGCTCAGTTTAAAGTCTTCCGGACAAAGCTCGCTAGAGCATATCCAAAGGACCTTTTCCCCATCCTCGTGAGGTGCAACCCGTCCCTTGCCAGAAGTCCATTGGCAAGAAACTGGGTGCCGTGGTTGAGGAACCTGAAGCGTTCCTGCTGGCACCACACCCTAAGCCAGTCTTTCACTTCGGCAACCCTCCTATCCCTGTCTGGACCAAATCCCCAGACTGGTAAGCTAGATGAGAAGGCCACTTGGGACTTTAGGTCCCTGAGTTTCTTTCCCAAGGCCTTGAAGTCCCTGGTGATCCCGACAACACCCTGCCTGGCTATGTCATTCATCCCCTCATGGATCACCAGAAGCGGCTGGTGATCCCCGGGGCGAACAAGACGCTCCACCCTATCCTTCACATGCCGGATGCGTGCGCCCGGCAGGCAATAGGCCTCCCTCACTTCAAGGTCGGAGCGGCACACTGCTGCCTTAATGCCCCTCAGCAGGGAGTCCCCAATGGCAATCACCCTCTCCTGTCTCTTCCCAGTGGTGATAGGGGGCCGTGCCCTGGCCCTCGCCTCTCCTCTCCTGCAGCAGCCCCCTGGCCGCATGTGGTCCTAGGCTGGGAGTCCTGCTGGTCCCCCAAGGCCTAATCAGCCCCAGCCTCCCCAAGAAGAGAGAACCTGTTTCCCAGCTCCAGATCAGCGCCAGGCGAAGGAGCAGGCCGTGCTGGCTTCCTCCTCCTGAGGGTGACATGCCTCCATGTCAGCCCGGCTGTTCCTCCCAAGGCCCCTCCTCAACCTTCTGTCCAGAGGGGGGCTGCTCCTGGGGGGCCTGGAGACCTCTCTCGGCCCTCAGGCCCCTCACCTCCTCCTTTAGAAGGGTCACCAGCTTGCACCAAGGGCAAGTGTAACCCTGCCTCTCCTGGAGGAGAAGGGCGAACATGTCGCAGCTCTCGCAGCGGACAGCAACACCTGTGATTCCCGCCAAGGCCATCTCCTGGCCTGACTTTGGGAACCCATAAGAGACCCTACCTTGTTCCTCTGCCTTGTCTGTCCTGCACTACCCCTCACTTGCCCAGTTCTCCCAGACAAACCTCCCCCCCACACACACACACATATACAAGGACAAAAATTAAAAATTAAATTGTAAAAAAAGGGAGTCCCCAGGCAGCACGGGCCACAGACAAGGGGCGCCTCCGTTGGCGCCACCAATGGCTGAGCACGGTCTTATAAGCCTCTCAGGCCGCTGGCCCCGCCCCTCTGCTTCCTCCTGGGCCCCTCTGGCCCCACCTCCCTCCCTCTCCGCTGCTCCTGTCCCCCTGCTCCTCTGCCCAGCTCCTACCTTGCCTTCGCCAGTCTCCTGGCCACCCTCAGCACTCTCTCCCAGCCTCTGCCGCCCCGCTGCTCAGCCAAGAGGCAAGAGCCAAAAGCAGGGGATGCCGTGTGAGGCGAGACTGAGGGAAATGGGTCTCTTCAGCCTGGAGAAGAGGAGACTCAGGGGGGATCTGGTGGTGACATACAGGTATGTGAGGGGGTGTCACACGGAGGTGGGTAGAGACCTGTTCTCCTTGCAGAGGAAGGCAGGACGCGCTCCAATGGAGCAAAGTTCAGGAGCCAAGGTTCCATTTGGATGCCAGGAAGCACTTCCTGACAGTCAGGACCCCGAGGGTGTGGAATGGGCTTCCACGAGAGGTCATTGAGGCCCCATCGGTGCGGGTGTTCAAGGATAGGCTGGGCATGCACATGGTAGGCATGTTGTGAGTGGAGCCGGCTGGAGCTGGGGGTCAGACTAGATGGCCTAGGAGACCCCTTCTGACTTGCTCTGTTTCTGTGTTTCTAATTCTGAACAGCATTTTTGCCAAATAGGAAATTTGGGTTCATCTGCTTTGATAATTTAAATCATGTCGAAATGACTTGGTTTATTTATGACTTTAGCATTTGAGGGAAATGGAATTCAGGCAGGGTCAAACTTCCATGTGTTAAAAATTTTGTATCGTAACAACATTTTGATAAGATGGGATGATTTGTTAAATCAGAAAGCAAGTAATGTACACACGCACATATACACAAAACCCATGGACTGCGTCTGAAGAGCATTTTTGTAGTCCCTAAGCTGTGCAATCACTGAGCAAGCACAGAAAGGATGTCCTGAGGAAAGCAGCCCAGCCTCAAGAAAAGGGAATTATGAAGTACCTGAAGTAGTTCCAAAGACTCATGATCAGGGAAGCGCCCTGACCTACTGAACTGTGCCAAATCTGAGCCAGTCTCATGCTATGCATGCTGTACCAGCTGTCCCTAGTCCATCTGACTGTGGGTAGGCCAGGGATTGTACTGGGCCAATGCTGCCTGGCAGCTGCATTCATGGAAGGGATAGAAATGCATGAGAAATTCAATAATGGAGTGAAAATCCGATTCATTTTCTGAACTTGGCCCTCTGGATTCTGTTCTGTCAACTCTGCTTTGGCACTGAATCTGACATGAGTCAGGCCAGCATAGAGATGTCTGTTTTTAAAATTGACTGCAATTTGAGTATTTTAAAGCCAGGAAAATCTGAACAAAATTCAGGCCTGCACTCTGCTATTTGTCCAAATTGCCTACATTGTGTAAATGTCTGCAGAACTGTAGAGGGAAGGCTTATTTTTTTGCACAAATCTGAAATTAGCTGTCAGAAGATTCCCGGTGGCCGAAGTGGAATGTGTGCACATGAAGGGAAAGGAGGATACCTCCATATTTCTCATGCTAAAAGCAACAACAAGAGTGACAGAAATGACTCAAATAACTAGTCAGTGCTGATTCGCACAATTTGTGCAAATTTATTTATGTATTTATTTATTAAAACTGTTGTGTGTTGTCCCTTATGCATGGCATCTCAGGACAGCTCACAATCCTTAATGTGTGCTATTTGTATAGACCGTACTAGAGATATGTACTCCTTGGCTCCAAATTTGTACAGGTGTTTCAAGCACTTTTGCATAAGCTGCAAAAAACCAAAGAGATGTTGGTTGAGAAACATATCAATGGCCTGTCAAGTTCAAACGAGATAAATTTTCCAGTATTCCACATCCATGGTGGGCACAGTGGTCTACAGAGACTATTAGAGCACTTCCATCGTGGTTAGTTCCTGCTTTGCCTTTCCTTTCAGCTCTCTTAAGACAGGGTCACAGAACTTAAGGTGGGGGCCAAATTAGCCTACAACAGGCCCTTTGTGGGCCAGAAGACAGCAGTGAGCATGGCCGCAATCCCCAGCATCTTATCAGGGAGTGGACCCACAACTGATGTCCTTTTCATCTTGCTGTTCCCTACACTGGAAGGATGGAATCTGTTGCCAGGGGAAGGGATCACTGTTCTTCCCAATGTAGGCCAGTTTCCTGGCTCCATGTGACAAGAACACATCCCTGACTCTGTGGGGCACCCAACATCCCATGAACAGTGAGTGCTGCACAAAGCTACTTCTCCAGCACCAGGAAAAACAGCCATTCTCACCATTTCCACCTGTATTACCACCACTACTTCCTGTGTGAGGATTGCCCTGTTGGTGTGTCAGCACACAGGAGTCTCCCTGCTGTGATCCCCAATCTGATGTTACAGCAAAGATGCTTTTGGGGTGACCTGCACAGAAGTTTTGGCTTACAGCCCAGGCTTTCTGTGCCTCTGGCTCATGGTTATGTTTTTGATCCCTTGCTCTTTTCCTCTTGGGTGACCTCAAATGAATTTCAGTAGTTCTGTCTTTACCATGAATGTCTTCTCCTCCTCCCAATCTTATATCTCCACCTATCTGTCAGTTCCACCAGAATGCTTCACTGCTATCTCCAGCACAACATGTTCAAGTCCAAATGTCTTATTCTCCCTCCAAGTTTTCCTCTCTTTTAGTCTTGTTGTAAAATAACAGTGTAGAAAAACTTACCACCATTAGGTAATCCTTAAATCTTCTGAAAACCCCTGAAAAGTTTGAAACTCATATTCTTCATAAAGACCAAAGCAAAGAAACTGTATAACACAGACAATGTTTCAGTTTTAACTGCACTGGCACACTTACAAAGGAATTGCCCTTTGACACTTTGAATGCAGGGAAAGCATACTCCCCTGAGCTGAGCAATACCATGATGGTAAACTACGTGAGAGAAAGGTGAGTTTTTGGTTAAGGAGAAAGAGTAAAAATCAGATTAGGATATGTTTTTCTTTCCCCCAGAAGGCAGTTTTGGCAGAAATAGGCTTAACTGAACTTCCCCGTTTATAACAAGCACCAATTTTGAAATACACGGAGCTTGCTCTGATTCCAATCATCCTCTCAGTCATGCCGTGTTTCAGCTGTTGCAGTTGGATTAAGTTGAGGGTTGGTGGTCATGTACTCTGCAAGAAGGCAGACTCGTCTGACTAGTTTATTGGTGCTTTCTTGTTGAACTACTTAAGAGAAGTAACTTGGGTCCAACTTGCTTCATTTTTA
Source organism: Varanus komodoensis (assembly GCF_004798865.1). Lineage (NCBI taxonomy): Eukaryota > Metazoa > Chordata > Lepidosauria > Squamata > Varanidae > Varanus > Varanus komodoensis. The sequence goes on from NW_025335568.1 coordinate 39,846,288, forward strand.
TTGTGTTCCAGCAGCATCTAATATACTTTAATGGCTCTCATGGCAATCTCTGTCCAATAATATAAAATGCTTTCATCTAAGGTCTGGATAATTAAAAAATAAGCATGGTCTAAAGTTCAACAAACTCCATTACACTGAAAAATTGAATGCTTTGATTCTGCACAGAATCAAAAGCATAGAATGCATATCATGGATCTAAAATGAATAATTTGTAGTTTCCTTCAAACAATTTGGTCCTCTGAAAATACCACCACCAATGAGTCACATTGCACAGTTTGTTTGTGGAATGACTAGCATGTGAAAGGACCATTGCTTTTTTTCATATGAAGTTGTTAATGGTCTGGCAATTTCTCAAGTTATCAACATTTTCTTCCTTAGAGTAAGATTAAAAGCACACAGTCATCTTCCTAAGAAACCTGGTTGTATAACATGCACTGGTAAATTTTTTCAGACCACATTCTGCAAATTGCTGCAGATACCATAAGAACTTCTGTACCAGCAGCATCAACACCTGAGAGCTCTAATGCCACTACAAGGTAAGCCAGGAGCCACTTCCCGTTTGAGTCCTGTAAGAAACTCCACCCTCTTAACAGGGAATTCTGGAGCTGCTTGGAAGCACCCTTCCTGAAAAAGTGTTTGCCCTGCATTCACCACAGGTTGTATAAGAATTCCAGAGAGCTAGGGAGAGTCTTCAATAATACTGTCCTTCAGGATCCCTCTGGTCTGCTCCAACACCAAGTAATGAGCTAACCTCTTAGACTTATATTGTTAAACAGTGGCATGTAATTCTTTAAAATAACTGGATCAATCATAATCCCTCTCTGATTCCACAGAAATCTATTCAGGTCCCTTAGCAGTGGAGGGCCATTAGCACAATCAATATTCTGCAATGAATTATGATAAGAGAGTATGTTCTACAGTCTATTTTTGGTAGTGAATCAGGGCCATAGTAAGACCAAGCAATACTGGCAAGTGCTTATTTGTAAGCCACTCCAGCAACCTTTTTGGCTAAAGAGTGGGAGAAAAATGCTAATCATAGATAGGTGTGTAGGCTTCCCCATATGATATTAGAACCTGATAGTGCAGGGTCCCATATCACTGCTAGCAGAAACCTACACCTGTAGAGCAGGCTTCCCTCTAAACACATGGCCTGAAACATGTGAGAACAGGTGAGAATGGACAGGTGAGAACAGGTGAGAATGCACACCTGCACAAGGTTTATGTAGTAAGGAGAGAATGTTTCCCAGGAGCAACCAAACCCAAAGAGAAGGTGGTGATCAAGTCACCTGAGTTCTTAAGGAGCCTGGAGCATAAAGAAGGCACTCTTTCTCCAGGTGTAAATTATGACAGGGTGCAGGGAAGTATCTAAGTGCACTATATAATTACATCCTATTCCTCTAATGGACTTTCAGCCTCTTAGGAAGTACAGTCTGGCATCTCCTTGGAGATACCTAGCTCTCTGCACCTCATACCCTATTTTGGTTTTAGCAGAAACAGTTATATGTCAAGGGGAGCAGGCAAGCAGTTCATGAGTGAGTTCATCCTATCTTCTTGGTGGAATGGACTTCCCTTTCTCTTTGGCCTGAAATATGCCACATCTACAGCAATAGTTCCTACAAGTCCTTTGCCTTGCCTTGCCTTGCAGGAAAGAGATGTTCATAATCCACAGTTGAACAGAAAAAGAGACAAGATGGGGCACCAGGGACCAATGTAACAAAATCATTCTTCCTCCTGATATGATTACAGGCACAAAACCAAACAGCAACCAGAATTGTCTCTTGTTTTTGTCTCTTGTTCCTGGGTATAGATCCTGCTCTGTGAACTGTGCTTTATATGGTAGTACTGTTACTGTGATGCTTAAAGGACAGTCCCATACTTCTCTACTCAGAAGTAAGCCCCATTGGGTCCAGTAGAAATTACTCCTGGGTGTGTATAAATAGTATTGCAGCCTATTTTCCTTTGGTGGCAGTGAATCAGGTTTCATTAAAATTCAGCTGGAGGAAAATCCAGTCTTAACTAGGCCACTTGGGGTTTGGTTGAAGTTTGTCTCCTCATAGTGGAAAGGCAGCCTCTTAACCATTCTATTTTCTCATTTTAGAATAATAGTGTATCTGTTTTAATAGATATTTTTCACCCACTTCCAAGCATATTTCACCAAATTAGAAACAATGGATTTAAAATGCTGGTAAGACACAAATGTACAAAAACGGCCAAGTGTCTTCTGACAACTCAAAAACTTAATGTATTCTAGCTTAACCTTGGGGACGCTGCCTAGCATATGATGAACCAGACACTGACTATGAACTGATTTGCTCTTCTCTGGGGTACCATGAGATGTTTGACCTGATTCGCATGACATGACAACCCGCCATGGACAGCTGACCAGGTGGTTCTCATGTCATTCAAACCTAGCACAGTTTTCCCACAGTGGCTTGTGTTACTGTTTTTTTGAAATAAGTGAAACAGGGCCTGATTTACCCCATTGTGGCTTGGTGTGCCATCTGAATCTAGACAACCAGTCACCCCACGCATAAAATCCAGTGGACAGCAGGGCATGTGACAAGAGTGGCAAAATCCCTGTTCCCGGGCTTGATTTAGCTGCCAGCAGCAGCAGCTGCACAAGTGGCATCATATTAGCAGTTCCAAGCCAATACTGGCTTGCTGTTTCCCCCACCCTCAGCTATAACTGGGAGTTGTTTTGACTCATGGCATGTCACCCTCCCCCCTTTTATTTAGCTTCCCCCAAGATCATTTTCTGCAATATCCATTTTACTCAAGTGAAGGGGTCGTCAGTGGCTCACCACCCACTTTTTATGATTAATGTCTGCATATATCTCTTTGAAGAAACCATGAAGAGTCCTGCTGAAAATCCCTTTTAAAAACAGCTGGGGTTTGGACAAGAAGCTGCCAAACCTCTGCATTCCAGTAAAATGCATTGAGCTGCTACTTTTTCATCTTCCCAAGCATTTAGTGTTTTGACAATGAGTGGAAATGCTGAGGAAACTGGGACCTAGCAGGGGAACATTTAAAAAAAAAACTTTTGAAACCCAGTGCCAGTGGGGAGAATAAATCCTTCCACATTTTTTGAAAAGGTTTATTTGTGTTTTTGCTTTGAATTGATAGCTTGCCCTTTGAGAGCTATCAAGACAAACTGAAGTATAAAACACCCATTTGGCCCTTTTCTGTGTCAATATTTATGGTTGGCACCTGCTGTACTTTGAAGCTACATTGAAAAATGGGCTGCACAGGTGCCAGTGTTTTTCACATGTGAAAATATGCAATTCTGGCTCAATAAAAAATAACAATGAAACTGTTTGTGCACCTTTGGGACAGAGTGCTGAACCACTGGCAGTGCCTCCAGTCTGCTTCTGGGGCATTTCAAGGGGACGTGAAAAAAGCTGTGGAATCCAAAATGGCTCCCAATGGTGGCAGGAAGGGAGGCTTGTACTGCAAAGCTCCCTGGGATGTTGGCTGACAGACTGTGTGGGCAGAATCAGAGTAACAACCCATGATGAACCTTCATCTGCCGGGTCCACCATGGGTTGTTCTCACAACAGCAAACCCACCATGGCTTATCGCAAGGGTGCTTTGGCATGACCTATGCGCCCACCCTTTACAACAGACAAACACAGATACCCCTCTAAAAATTATTACGTATGTACTTATGTAATTTTGTGTTTCCCCTTTTTTTATATGGCCAGTCCCGGTAAGGGGCAGCACCAAATTTCATTTCAAGTAAAATCTGCAGTAGATTTGCAGCACTGTGGGATTTCTGAGGGAAGGTTTAAGAATTTATATCACATCCATTCTAGGAAAGAGGTGGACACACGGTGGCCTTCTAGGTGTTGTTGGTCTGAAGTTTCTATTGAGGGTGCTTGGGCTGATTGGAGTTGCAATCCAACCACATCTGGAGGGCCATGAGTGTCCCCTGCCCCCCGTTCTGGAAAAAGACACAGCACAGCTCTTCCCTTTTCTCTGTTTAAAAAATAGCAGCAGTATCCATTCCAGTTGCACCCCGCGCCTTCTCAGCTTTCGATTTTATCCAGATATGTCATCAGTGATGTCTCATGAAGGTGATCATTTTAGTCAGCAGTATGCATTGATTGCTATAATTGTGCTAAAGAGGAAAAACCTACGTGGCAATTTAAATGCCTGTTTTCAGCTTGATGGGGTTTGAAATAGTGGACATAGTTAACCCCGCAGATCAAGCTTTGTAGAAGAAATTAACATTAGGCATTCATTTTAATGGTGCTATTGAATACTCCTAGGACCCAGTGACATTAAAGTGGCTCAAAAATAGCTTGTAAATGCAAATGACTACCAGAAGAACCTATGAATTAGCCCACCAGTGGGAACAATTCTAAAACTAAAAATGCTTATTCTGTCAGTACAAATCACTGTTAGAGCACCTTAGTTTGCCATTGACTCTTTTCATACTCCTTTCTGTTTGGCTTGCAGAGCTACTAGTCCTCACAGCTGTGGAGAGAAACAAGATGAAACTAATATTTTCCCCACAAGGAAGAAGGGGGCATGCATTTATTTACTCATGGGTAGGCTCAGGGCTAGTCACCAAATTTAAGCACACAGAGACCCTTGCCAGTTGAGATCAAGGGTTATTTAGTCCAGTATTCTGTTCATGCAGAAGCTTGTCAGCTGCCCATAGGACATGAGAGCAATGGCACCCATCCAGTCATGTTCAACAGTCATGGCCTCTGATGCTGGAGGTAGCATGTAGCTAGCAGCCTTCTTCTCCATATATTTGCTCAATCCCCTTTTAAAACCCTCCAAAATGGGTGATCATCACATCTCATGAAAGTGAATTCTATAGTTCCATGATGTGCTGTGTGATGAACTGCTTCCTTTTCTCAGTCCTGATTTCCCAGCACTCGGCTTCATGGGATGGCCCTGGTTTCTAGTATTGTGGGACAGGGAGAAAATGCTTTCCTTTCCATTTCTCCATATTATGCATGATTTTCTACACCTCTGCCATGTCTCACCTATCTCATGTTTTCTTTAAGTTAAACAGTCCCAAAGATTGTTAAGCATTTCTGATGGGGGAGCTGCTCCATCTGCTTGATATTTTAGTTGCCCTTTTCTGCACTCCTTCCAACTCTACAATATCCCTTTTCCAATGTGGGTACACCTTATAGGGGCACCATGAAACTGGCAGTTTTACTTTAAATTTCTTCCATAATTATGCCCAGCACAGATCTTGGCTTTCCCACAGCAGGCGCTGACTATGTCTACAGTTTCATCGAACTGTCGGCCACAACTGCAAGATCTTTTTCTTGGGCAGCCACTGCTAGTTCAAATTCTTTCAGTTTATACATGAACTTGGGATTTTTGTCTGAACATGCTTCACTATACACTTGCTGAAATGTATTTGCCATTTTGATGCCCATTCTCCCAGTTTGGGGAGACATGACTGGAATGCCTCCTAATCCCTTTTTGTTTCAGCCACCCTGAATAGTTTGGTGGAATCAGCAAATCTGCCCACCTCATGTCTCCTAATTCCTGATCATTTATGGAAAGCATCAGTGCCAATAAAGATCCTCATGAGACCCTGCTGTTTGCATCCATCCATTGGGAGAATTTACCATTGATTCCCACCCTCTGTTTTCTCTTCCTTAACCAGTTACTGATCCATAAGAAGAGCTCTCTCCTTATGCCATGACTGTGAAGTTTGTTCAGGAGCCTTTGGTAAAAGACTTTGTTCAAAGCCTTTCAGAAGCCCAAGTAATCCAGATTACCCATGTTCCTTTAAAGGAATCAAATGCAACATTCAGTAAAAGGCATATAATTGACATTACATTCTGAAATTCTTTAATGCATACTTCTAAAATATGTATAATTTGCACCTTTGAAGAATAATTATTCCTTACTGCCCACTCCCGCTGCCCTGGCAAAGTAGGAAATCCTTCGATTCACTGCAGCTGTATAAACCTGAGTTTGATTACACCATGTTCATATAAACTGTTTTCAATGTTATAAAGTAAAACTTAATCTAGGAACCATTCTGAATTTTCTTATACTATGCCTCCCAATGTACATATTGCATTGCTTTAATTTTTTCTGTAGGGGTGACAGTGGCTAAATTGCCTTGACTTTTTTAGAACAGCAGTATTTTAAATGTAGGTCTGTTTTATTGCAGCACAATACTAAGAAATACCTGTTGAAAGGAATAACAGAATAGTTGAAATGGCACCATAGCAACAAGGCTGAAATTACCTTCCAGAGTTGCTAATTGAGGTTCAAGTGGATTCCCAGAATCAGGGAGTGGGATGATCTGAGATTTAAAATTGGGAGGAAGTTGAATTGTTTTTCCAAGCCAATCCTGCAACCTGGAAAAATTGACCCTCCATCACACCAGCCCTTCACGCCATCTCTCTCATGCTCCAGTATCTTTCCTTACAAGGCAAGCAGCAGGAACACCAGTGGCAGCACATGGTGAGAGAGGGAGGAAGTTCAGTATTTCTCTCTTATCACCACTATGGTGGCCATGGAAGGTGTTCTCCTTAAGTTCAACTACAATCTCCTGGGGGATGTAAAGTACATTTCTTCAGAAGACACAACCCTGGTGTTACTCAATAGTCACCAGGTTCCCAGACTTGACAGACAGCCCACATTATTGGCATGTCTGTAATCAGAAATACTGGAAGTCCCCATCAGGACTCACTCAAGTAGATGGAGTATGGTTGAAGTCACCCAGCTAATCCCCAGTTCCAGATAAGTGAGGTCCATAAGGCCAGAGAAAAGGAGCCTAAGCCTAGATTCTTAGGAAGGAATTGTGTTTCTAAAAGTTGGGAATCATTCCCTGGCACAGCAGCCGCTCCTGGTTCCAGTAATCCAGCATTTCCCCCTTCCTTTTGCTACGAGCTGTAGGTATACTGCATCTTTTGTGTGCTCTGAGGCAAAGAAAATGCCTCATCATGTCAAGCCTAAAAGACATTCTTTGCAGTCTTCCTGGCTTTGTTTGGTAGGTGCACTGAAGTCTGTCAAAGTGGCATCGCAAGTCAAACCCGACCCGGTAACGAAGTAGTTAGGTTGTATAAAATGTAACCCATTGTTAATTTTCAAGGCAAAATTTTCAGACCTCTTATTCCACTTCAAGTTTATCCAGCCATACCCAGTATCCAAATAAGAATTTACTTGGTGCCATCAGCCATTGGTGTACGCCTTCAGTTTTCTGCAAAAGAATATATTGGTATAAACTCTGTGCATACTTAAGTGCACTTAGACTTCATCAATTTCAGTGCAATTTAATATGTTGCATAACTATATGCACAGCACTGAGTGCTTTGTTACTTTTTAAAGGGACAACTGCTAAGTGGAAAATCTGCTGGCTATGGTATCTTAAAGTAATATTATTGTTAACCACAGCACATCAGTGAGGCATTCAATATGAAAACAGCTTGGATGTTGCATGGAAAAACAAAACCATTTCTGGTTGCCACTAAAATGCTGGCCAGAGAATGCTGAGAGTTGTAGGCCTTTTTCCATCTAAACATGCATATGATATTGCCCTTAAAGTATTTGAAGTCCAACTTTTTCATGAATAGAATCTCCTCATTCAAAAAAGTGACCAGCCACTAGCTTCATGGAACTCCAATGATGCATCTAGTTTGTCCCTCTGTCTCCCATCACATTCCTTTTCTGGCACTCAGCTTAAATGTACCAAGAGATATTTTGCTGCCACAAAGGTTAACTAGCCAACCACGTGTCTCCCTAGTAACATATGGTAAAAGAAGATTGCATGCTCAGTTTTTCCTCTCTATTTTGAAAAGTGGTCAATGAAGAAGAGTGTGGGCACAAAAAATTGCGAGTGTGATGATGGCTTCCAGCTTTTATTCAGCATTACCAGTGAGACAGAGGCAGACATGTGTGACCATGAATGCTAGCTAAAAGGACTACATGGAACAACTATCAGGTGGATCCATAGATGGCTACAGAATTGGACTTAAAAAGTGATCATCAGTGGCACCTTCTCAGACTAGGGAGAGGTAACAAGTGGGGTACTGCAGGGTTCTGTCCTGGGCCCAGTGTTCTCCAACCTTTTTCTTGATCACTTGGATGAAGAACAGCAGGTAATGCTTATCGGATTTGCACATGACACAAAACTGGGTGGTATAACTAACACCCTGGAAGAAAGAAAAAAAGAAGATTCAAGGTAATATTGATAGGTTGCAACACTGGGCTGAAAACAAAAGAACAAAATTTAGTTGGGACCAATGCCAAGTTTTGCACCCAGGAAAAAGAAACCAAATACATCATTATAGCACAGGAAATACTTGGCTCAACAATACTGCAAGTGAGAAGGATCTTGGAATTGCTGTACATCACAAGCTGTATATCAGTCAAGAATGCTATTTTGTTGTTGTTGTTAGTCGGGAAGTCATGTCCGATCCATCGTGACCCCATGGACAACATTCCTCCAGGCCCTCCTGTCCTCCACCATCTCCCAGAGTCCACCCAAGCTCACACCAACTGCTTCAGTGACTCCATCTAGCCACCTCATCCTCTGCTGTCCCCTTCTTCTTTTGCCATCTATTGTTCCTAGCATTAGGCTCTTCTCCAGGGAGTCCTTCCTTCTCATTAGGTGGCCAAAGTATTTGAGTTTCATCTTCAGGATCTGGCCTTCTAAAGAGCAGTCAGGGTTGATCTCCTCTAGGACTGACCAGTTTGATCGCCTTGCGGTCCAAGGGACTCGCAGGAGTCTCCTCCAGCACCACAATTCAAAGGCCTCAATCCTTTTGCGCTCAGCCTTCTTATGGTCCAGCTTTCACAGCCATTGCAACTGGGAAAACCATAGCCTTGACTATACGCACTTTTGTTGGCAGGGTGATGTCTCTGCTTTTTAGTATGCTGTCTAGATTTGCCATAGCTTTCCTCCCCAGGAGCAAGCGTCTTTTAATTTCTTGGCTGCAGTCCCCATCTGTGGTGATCTTGGAGCCCAGGAAAATAAAATCTGTCACTACCTCCATTTTTTCCTCATCTATTTGCCAGGAAGTGAGAGGACCAGATGCCATTATCTTAGTTTTCTTAAGGTTGAGTTTCAAGCCAACTTTTGTGCTATCCTCCTTCATCCGCATCAAGAGGCTCTTTAGTTCCTCTTCATTTTCTGCCATGAGAGTGGTATCATCTGCATATCTGAGGTTGTTGATATTTTCCCAGCAATCTTAATTCCAACTGGTGATTCATCTAGCCCCGCCTTTCTCATGATGTACTCTGCATATAAGTTAAATAGGCAGGGAGACAGTATACAGCCTTGCCAAATTCCTTTCTCAATTTTGAACCAATCAGTGGTTCCGTATCCAGTTCTCACTGTTGCTTCTCGACCCGCATATAGGTTTCTTAAGAGACAAATAAGATGGTCAGGTACTCCCATCTCTTTAAGAACTTGCCACAATTTGTTGTGATCCACACAATCAAAGGCTCTAGCATAGTCAATGAAGCAGAAGTAGATGTTTTTCTGGGACTCCCTAGCTTTCTCCATGATCCAGCGTATGTTGGCAATTTGATCTCTAGTTCCTCTCCCTCTTCAAAATCCTGCCTGTACTGCTGGTAGTTCTCGATCCACATACTGCTGGAGCCTAGCTTGTAGAATTTGGAGCATAACTTTTCTAGCATGTGAAATGAGTGCAATGCTGTGGTAGTTTGAACATTCTTTGGCATTGCCCTTCTTTGGGATTGGAATGTAAACTGACCTTTTCCAATCCTGTGGCCACTGCTGAGTTTTCCAGATTTGCTGGCATATTGCATGTGGCACTTTTACTGCATCGTCTTTTAGGATTTTGAATAGCTCAGCTGGAATACTGTCACCTCCACTAGCTTTGTTGTTGCTCAGACTTCCTAAGGCCCATTTGACTTCACATTCCAGGATGTCTGGCTCGAGGTCAGTGACCACCCCATCGTGGTTGTCAGGGACGTTAAGCTCTTTCTTGTATAGTTCTTCTTTGTAATCTTGCCGCCTCTTCTTAATCTCTTCTGCCTCTTTTAGGTCCTTGCCATTTTGATCCTTTATCATACCCATCTTTGCATGAAACGTTCCCTTCGTATCTCCAATTTTTTTGAAGAGATCTCTGGTGCTCCCTATTCTATTGTCTTCTTCTCTTTCTTTGCACTTTTCATTTAAGAACGTATTCTTATCTCTTCTAGCTGTTCTCTGGATTTCTGCATTCAGTTGTTTGTATCTTTCTCTTCCTCCCTTGCCTTTCACTTCCCTTCTTTCCTCAGCTATTTGTAAAGTTTCCTCAGACAGCCATTTTGCTTTCTTGCATTTCTTTTTCTTTGGGATGGTTTTAATTGCTACCTCTTGTACAATGTTGCGAACCTCCATCCATAGTTCTTCAGGCACTCTGTGTATCAGATCTAATTCCTTAAATCTATTTGTCACCTCTACTGTATATTCATCAGGGATATGATTTAGGTCATACCTGAGTGGCCTAGTGCTTTTCCCTACATTCTTCAACTTAAGCCTAAATTTTGCAACCAGAAGCTGATGATCTGAGCCACAGTCAGCTCCTGGTCTAGTTTTTACTGACTGTATAGGGCTTCTCCATCTTTGGCTGCAGAGCACATAGTCTATCTGATTTCTGTGTTGACCACCTGGTGACGACCATGTATAGAGTCGTCTCTTGGGTTGTTGGAAAAGAGTGTTTTCTATGACCATCGTATTCTCTTGACAAAATTCTACCAGCCTGTGCCCTACTTCATCTTGTACTCCAAGGCCAAACTTGCCTGTTATTCTGGTTATCCTTTGGCTTCCTACTTTAGCATTCCAATCCCCCATGATGATAAGGACATCATTTTTTGGTGTTAATTCTAGAAGGTGTTGTAAGCCTTCATAGAACTGGTCATCTTCAGCCTCTTCAGGACGAGTGGTTGGGGCATAGACTTGGACTATTGTGATGTTGAATGGTTTGCCTTGGATTTGAACTGAGATCATTCTGTCATTTTGGAGATTGTATCCCAGTACTGCTTTTCCTACTCTTTTATTGACTATGAAGGCTACTCCATTTCTTCTGAGGGATTCTTTCCCACAGTAGTATACCTGATGGCCATCTGAATTAAATTCACCCATTCCTGTCCATTTTAGTTCACTGATTCCTAAGCTGTCGATGTTCAGTCTTGTCATCTCTTGTTTGACCACATCCAGCTTGCCTTTATTCATGGATCTTACATTCCAGGTTCCTATGGAGTATAGATCTTTGCAGCATTGGACTCTCCTTTCACCACCAGATACATCGGCAACTGAGTGTCCTTTTGGCTTTGACCCAGTCACTTCATTCTTTCTGGCGCTACTAGTACTAGCCCTCTGCTCTTCCCCAGTAGCATATTGGACACCTTCCGACCTGAGGGGCT
>NW_025335568.1:39857748-39891443 GCF_004798865.1 Varanus komodoensis
TGGCTATGCTGGCAGCAGCTTCTGGAAGATGTCAAAAATATCTGGAGATCTAGCTTCTGCTAAGTCCTGCAATAGCCAATAGCATAAAAAACTAAGAGAGATCATCAGTCATATATAGTGTCTCTGATCACTAGGGCGTTTCAGTATCAGCATTGTCAAAAATGGATATAAGTGAGGATAAGGTGGAAGCAGTGCCGTTACAGCTGCAGTGGCCTAGACCAGTGGTCGGCAACCCGCAGCTCCGGAGCCGCACATGGCTCTTGCACCCCTCTGCTGCGGCTCCGTCGCTCAAAACATGCGCCGGCACAGCCGCTGATTTGCTGGAAGCTCCACTCAGGAATGCAGCACTAGCTAGTTAATCCTCTGCTAAACAAGCTTCCTGCAGGCTCTCATGTAACAAATGCTGCTGAAAAGATTCTTTGTCCCAATGTAATCTCTTTCATCTGAATGTTAAAAGCTGCGCTTGGGACCTGTCACAATTCACAGCACTTGACTGTTTATCTGCTAATCAGTCACTAAACACACCTATATCTCCGGCACATAAACGTGTGCCTCTTTTGCATTAACATTGATCCTGCAATATTGTAAATTGGGATCTTTATATTTCATTTATCTTGTCAATTGTATATAATAGAGGATTGTACAATACAGTCTCTGGTTAGGGATCACTTTTGGTGTCTTGGGCATGTATATAGTTCTGTTTATTGTTGTCTTGGCTCCACATGGACCAACATTTCCCCTTTCTAATTTTTGTGAACATCCAGCTGAGCACTTTAAGTATAGGAGGTAGTCTTGAATATTTCAGGAGCAATCCATCTCCTTCTATTCATCTCAGATTCTAGCAATTGTGTGGAGATCTGAGTATTTGTCATCCTGAGCCCATTCATTTGCAGAACAGCTGTTCTGTTAGAGATTAGACCATGAATCCAACTCTGCAGAATCTTCATTAATGTGCATAATTAATCATCTAATCATTTTCTTCCTACTGGAGCATTTGATTATCTCAGAGCACCCTCTACTTTTTATGCAGATTTTATTCTCGGTTTTACAAAAGACTGTAACAAATCTTATCCCCACAACAGCCACCCTGTGAGGTAGGTTGGACTGACAGTCTGTGACTGGCCCAGAGTCACCCAGTTGTCTCCATGGCTGAGCTGGGACTAGAACTCAGATCCCAGAGTCCCAGTCCCACACTCTTATTCCCTAGACCACACTGGCTCTCATGTATAAATGAGATAATAAAAAAGAAGTCATGTGTATAAATAGAGGAAAGAGTATTCATTCCTGATCCTTCAACCTATTGTTTGAAGGAGCCAAGCTACACAGCACACTGCCATTTTTAAATGCAAAGGTTAGGATTTTACCTCTTCTATTCCTGCTTGGCAGTGACTGTTTACTATAAAAACTTGTGTTTTTACTTTATGTAAGTTTTTACTTTATGCATTTATGCGGCATCATTTTCTTACTTTGTTTAGCTATGTCTGTAAGTCTGGAAAAACAACTCAGTATGTTTAAACATTGTCTCACAAGTCACTCGTAAGTCTATTTGGTTTAATAGCCCATAGGCTATACACCATAGTTTAAGATTTAAGAAACACATTATGACAAAGCTTTGCCACATCTACAATACAGTTTTTACAAAAACTGTTCAGAAGTAGTTTTAATCTTGCTGCATCAGAAGGACTGAATATTTTGACAGCCACTTCTTTAAACAATTCTCCCTCATATTTCATGCAATAAAAGAAAATGTGAATGGGTGTATCAAGCTCTGACAAGGGGCAGTTACAGTGGTGTTTGTCCAGGGGTATCTTAAGAAGTTGGTCCTTCATCTGGGCAGTTGGAAGCACATTGCAATGTGCTACCATAAAAGATTGCCTCAACTTGGGAACTGCCAATATGTTAAAGTAGAGAGGTAGATCAAATATGGTGGAGTATTTGATTCCCTGATGTAAAGGGGAACATTTACCCCTAGTGTTCTCTTGATGGGGAATCCCAATCTTCCTTAATTAATTTTTCTATGAGTAGCTGCTGCCTTTTTCCATTTAGATTTTCCTTTTTCCATAAGCTCAGTTTGCTTATTTTGGTTGTTACTGCATCAGTCCCCTTCAACCAGCCACATTCTTGTACTGCCAGTGTAGTGAAAGTTGGACGTTCTTCAGCTTAATATGTATAATATGTGTACATTTTATAAACATTTCTGTCACTGCATTTCACAGTTGTGGCACCTTCTGAACCAGGCATTAAAAACAGCCACAGGTGGAGGTTGTTAACAGTAGTAATTGAGAGGGTACCACTGGCTAGGCTCTCCCTGTCTGGGAATGAGAAGAATTAACACATTGGCTGAAGCTGGTAATGCGTGACCCAAGCCACTAAGGTCATCTGGACTTCTACTGACAGATGGATCCAGGAGCAGCCCTAAGCTAAGGACTTGCTTCTTTGGAGGCAATGCAACCCAGCCTCTGGACCTGGGAACCACGCACCCATGGGGTCTCTGTCTTATCAGCATTTGGATTCAGTTTCTTAGCCCTCATCCAACCCCTAAATACATCCAGGCACTGGGCCCAGCATAAATAAGAAAACTGCTCCATATAGCTCCTTCTCAAGTCTTTCTTGGCTGCATACTCCGCTTGCAATAGAGTCATAGTACAGCCTTATTATCTTAGTGAAAACTAGGCACTGATATGACACTTAAACAATGAAGTCCAGTTCAGTAATGGATGGTTGGAGCAATAAGGGACCATAATATGATTTTTCTCTTCAGCAGCAAAAATAATTAAAGCTGGCAGTGGCTACTGTGATAGCATGCACATAAAAGAACTAGAAAATAAATGATATTGTCTAAATTAAGAACATGATGATTCTCCTACTAAGTGACATGGGAGCAGGTGTGAGTATTAAAAGTGAATTTGACTGAGGAAGTCTTAGTGGCTTATCACATATGCTTGAGGAAAGAATCAGAGCAGGAATATTTTCAAGACAGAGAGTACATGTTTTATCCAGATTTGTCTGCAAGGCAACTGAGACATCAGAGCACTAAACACAATTTGAAGAAAGGACCTTCACTGCTTGTGGTGTATATATTCCTCTTACCTTTGGCCTTTGGTAAAGAGGTTTTGCAGGCTATTCTAATGTTTCTAAAAACAAACCTGTGCCATATCTCTTTGGGAACCGTATGATAAAATAAATGTATCTGCCATGTTGAACCATGGCTAGTGCTTTAACTCCAGCTATATCTTACCTTCAGGCTCTATCAACTGAAACTGATCCTATAAAACTGGACCAGATAATGCTCTGGACACTTGAACCATATCAGTGATGGCATTTAGATCACTCCGGATGTGGGTGACTATCCTGCAATGCCTCGAACAGCAGGCCTTTGAGCGTTCCAACACAGCTCCCAGAGTTTAGATGCAATAGCATCTTGACCACCTGAAAAAGCTCTGTCAGAGAGCTACCCAAGGAGAACAGAAGTAAAATGAAAGAATGTGCACAGGTGGCTGTAATACAAACAGGTAATCAGTTTAATTGCATATCTGGAGCATAGGGAGTAGAGAAAAATCTGAGCTGTCAGACTGGGTGACAGGTATTCAAATGCAATAGCTGAGACACCATTTATACTGCTCAGATGGCATACCCTAAAAGAACATACAGAAGATTTACAGATGCACTTTTTTTTAAATCTTCATTTTTGTAGAGACATTGTTTTGTTTTTATGAATGTATAAAAAAGAAGAGTTTATTTTTAAATGTCATCGCTCAGCATAAGCTGAATTATCCTGATTTTTGCAAGTATAATGAGAATGTTACGCAATGCCTTGATAAAATATGAAGTATGTGCAGGTGGCCAGGGGAACCCACAATGAGCATGATCCAGAGGAGGTAATGTTCTGTACCTATATGCACTCGAGTTCTGCTTCCACAATAAATAAAGAAAAGCTTTGCTGTGATACTAAAACTGCTAGTGGGGTATGCCAGCCCCAAGGCACTTTTGAAGAATGCATGTTCTCCCTCAATTTCCCTGCTGCTGTGCATAGCCTTAATCAGAGGTGCAGAAGCTTTTTGTCCCTAAGGGCCACACCTGGTGTCTGCTGCAGTGACAGGCATAACAGATGGATGCACACAAGTATGCATAACATGTGCAATCATGCAGAATTTGCACGTGGGATGTTCTGCTCACTCCACACTCACATACCACACACACGCACAGGGGAGTTTACCTGCCTGGACCATCTGATAAGTTGCCAGTGCAATTAATCACACAGACCAAGCTAACACAAGATCCAAGCTAATATACATTACTATTAACGAACCACAACGAATCGCTATCTCTTTTGTATTGTCCCTGGAACAGGTTTGGGAGCAGCTAATAGAAAGTATTAAGATCAGATATGAGGCTGAAATGCCCTCCCAGACCCATGTAGTCCAATGTAGTAGTATCCCAGGAGGAGGAGGAGGAGGAGGAATTGAAATTGAAATTATATGTTATATAGAAGCCTTGATCCTACAGCAACCTATGAAGAGGCAGAAATCTTTGAATACTGCCTCCTCAAGATATTCTGGGAAATGCAAGAAAATTAGTGCCCATTCCTAAAGTGGGTTTTTTTGTTTTTACATTTGATATTTACAGTCTTAGGTACAGGACAGTAAAGGGGTAGATTTCTATGTCTTTTTAAGGAAAGTTATGGATGGAAGAGAGTACTGAGTGCAGGACAGATGATCAACATCAGTTCATTTTCTTCCAATATAATTTTTGAATTATTTCAGGCAATGGCTGAGGAACAACATTCTCACCCAAAGGAGATGAAATGTACCTAGCAATATTAAAATAAATTGATCTTGCCTTATGATCTGCACATTTAATTCAGCAAGAGGATCCTAAACCTAGAACATGGAGATACTTCACTTTCGCATACTATCATCAGTGCCAATGCAGTGGTTTCCCTTCCAAGTCCTCATATGGCAAATTTGTGCTACACAAGGTTCTTGAGATATTCTAAAGGGGAAGAAATGCCTTGTACTACCTTTGTATGACACCTTATCCTCTCCTTTAGCTGTCACTGGATGCCCAGAAGAAGATAGGGGTTTCCTAGGAAACAGGAGACAGTTCATAACAGTATTAGCTTCCAGCTGGGCAAAATCTCTAGTAAATGAGTTGGTGGCCTAGAGAGGAAAGGAGGTCTTAGGTCAACTTTAAAGAGAGTGATACAGTCTGTGTAAAATGTTTCATCGCCAGAAATATATGAAGAATTGGGGTGGGGGTGGGGGTCAAAATCTTGTAGCTTGGCCTGGCCTGGCTCTTGAATTCCTGTCCAGTGCAGGCACCAAAACACTGATGTGAGTCGAGCCATTACATAGTCTTCCACTTTTAAAGCAGGCCATATTTTTAAAAATCCAGAGAAATTCAGGGGCATTCCAGCCACACTTTGTACAATTTTGGCTGAATTTACACAAATTGTGGGTAGAATTTATACAAATTGTGGGTGGAATTTACACAGATTTCTCTGGCTTATATGTGTGTGTGCGTGCGTGCATGCAAGGGTGTGTGTTTATACAAATCACAGTCTTCTGTGGATCTATCCATATTATACACTTCATCTGCTCACTGTGTGGAACCCAAAGTTAATACATACCAGGGACAATGTAACAAAAGAACATCTGTGTGGAAAACATGGTTTGATGACATCCACATATATATCCTTGATAAAGCAGTTCAGGATGCAACAACCACAATGAATTGGAGAATGCAAGTCTTAATGGATAATGCTTCTATCTTTCACACATTCACTCCAGGAAAGTATTTAACCTGCTTTATTTGTCCTTTTCATGAAGTAATGTTCTCTGATTCAGGTTTTTGGTTTTTGGGTTTTTTTTCCAAAAGAGAAACCAGTTAATCAAGATTTCCAAGTTTTACATTGCCATTTATACATACTTTAGGAAATGTGTAGGAAACTGTTCTGAAGGTGATGTCATGCTAGCAATCTTAAGGTCTGAATGGAAGATAATCATTTTAATTTGTTATCATTGTGAATTGTTTGTGTAGTATTTTTAGATTTTCTTTATCATACACCTCTCACTCTCTGAATATATCAGAGACAAATTATGCTTGTTAGAAGACTGAGAACTTCTTTGTCATATATGTGGCATCTCTTATGGTGTTTAAGCTGCTGGGTAGAAGCACTACATTATTCCATGGCTTCTGGAACAATTTTGAGTGATTTCCTGCAAAGATTCAGCAGAAAAAAATACCTGCTGCTGGAGTTATCTTCTGCAAATAACCATCATAGAGTATTAGTCACTAAACTGTAATTATTCCAAAGTAGGCACAGTCAGTGTTGGTATTTTACATGTGATATTCATCTTTTTTTCTCTCCTACTAAACAGAAATAAAAGCCAGTCAAAAACCCATAATTCTTATTCTTGTACAAAGAATACATTTTTTTCTGAAAAAACTGAATTTGAAAAAAAAAGTGTGATCGAACAAAATTAGCAAAAGTTTCATGCTAGAATTCTAGTGGTAGAGTGAGTATTGAATAACTACCTTCACTGAGCACTTAGGAACAGTCATACAAAGGAATCCCTGGTTGTGGTGTATAAATCAAATTCATCCTTATGTGTACACTAAGGTGGGTTGACCATGATCAGTTGAATCATAGTTTTGACTGGATGTTGCCCCGTTTTCTTCTGGGATGCCTCTGTCTGCCTTGTAAACCTGCTGCTGGGTTGCTCTTCTTTCTGCTAAAAGCATATATTCTTTCTGTCTTATCTCTAACTCAAATGTGGATTGGCTAGTACCACCATTAGGTTGACCTTCAGCTGGTTGAGCAAGCCTCCTTAATGAGTGCTAAGTAGCTTGGTATCTTCCTGAAAGGAAGTCTTCAGTGGAATGCCTTGGGGCTCTGTTGTAGGCCCTGCTTTTATCCATTATTTGGAGGAAAGTATAGGTGAGTCACTCCTCATATTTGCAGATGGCATGATACTAGGTGGGATAGACAACACCCTAGAAGACAATCAATATTCCTTCCGAGGGATCTAGATAGGCTGGAACACTGAATCTAACAAGATGAGGTTTTATAGAGATAAATGCAAAGTGTTGCACTGAGGTACAAAAAACCCAAGATACCACTATAGCATGGGGAGACCTACCTTGGTCACAGTACATGTGAAAAGGACTCGGGTGTCTTAGTGGGTCATGAGCTGAATATGAGCCAGCAGTGCCGTGCAATGGCTAAGAAAGCTGATGCGCTCCCAGACTGCATTAGTGGAAGCACAGAGCCCAGATGATCCAGTCTTGTATTTGCCACCCAGCAGAACTCTTTAGCCTGTTACACACCGGTCCAAGGATCTCTTAGACCCATCTAAGGCCTACTGGAATACATTTGCTAGGCACATCCAGAATAAAATCTTCTGCATCCACTAGGACTTAGACTCTATCCGTATAGCAGATGTATAAACTGAGGAACCTAAAACATAGTCCAAACCAGTTTTATTGTATGCGTTTCAATTGGTTCAGTTTGAGGATGTTGACAAGGTACTTGGACAGGTTTGTGCAATCCTGTCTGTCCTGGGCCTTTGCTAACCTTAGCTTATACAAACTAGCAGGGAGAGAACAGATGGCTGGGTCTGGGAGGTGATCAATGCCTCCCATGTTGCTTAAAGAGGCCTTGGTGAGGCAACGCCTGAAGAAACCCTCTCTGAACCTGAAATGCCCAAATAATTTTAGGTGAGTGGCAAATGCTACCTTCCTGGGTGAGGCCCTTGAATAGCCAAGCAGCTCCAACACTCTTGGATAAGATTAATTAACTGGATCCACTTCAGCTGGGGTTCAGGCCAGGTTTTGGCACAGAAACAGCTTTGGTGACCCTGTGTGATGGCCTGTGCCAGGAAAGAGATGGGGAACGAGACACTATAGATACTCCTGGATCTTTCATTGGTTTTCAATAGCATCAAATCTGGTATCCTTCTGGGGCAATTGTCTGAGGATTGGTGGGGGGGGGGTGCACTGCAGTAGCTCCATTCCTTCTTGGAAGATCAGCTCCAGAAAATGGTACCTGTTCAGTATCATAGATTCTCCACTATGGAGTTTCTCAGTGATTGATCTTGTTCCCAGTGAAACCACTGATTAGGGTCATGGCCCACTTTCCATGGCTGCCCATATGGCTTCTGAGTCTAATTACATTGGGATCACAACATCTGATGAAACAACTTGGCCAACCACAATGTACCCAGACAGTATACTCAACATCTGAGACTTTTCTCCAAATGCTACCCTCAAGAGAGGCCTTCTCTGTGGTGGCCCCCAAATGATGTAGTGATCTTCCTGCCAAGGCCTGCCTAGCACTATCTTTTCAGTGCCAAGTTAAGACCTCCCTCTTTGCTGAGGCATTAACCAACCAAATAGTACATGGAGGTGGTGGTGGAGTGTTGTCAGCTGATTTTCTGCAAGTCTAGCAGTATGGGCTGTTCTTAGTTATTTAGTTGTGAAAACATGGTTTTGAATCTGATTTTAATTTTTATTGCCATTTTATGATTTTAAGCTCTATATTCTATTTTTAATTAGCTATTACTGTGCTCACTGCCTAGTTAGCTTCTGCTATTGGGCAGTATAGAAAACACATGAATATACTCAAATGTGTTAAGAGAAAATATGTAATGCCATATGTGGAGCATAACAGAATTATGGAACCCAAGATAAAATAAAGAGTTTATGAACTTCTGTAAATAGGAAAGAGCTTACAGTCTTCTACAAAATACTTAGTGTCCTGAAAAGTAAAAGCATAGAGCATGAAATTAGCAGGAGTTGTTTCAAAGCTAAATTAAGAATGAAGGTATAATGAAAGAAAGCAGATGGTACCATTTTTTAAGGTAGACCAAGGTACCATTTTTCCCTGAAGAAGGGTAACAGTGCAACTGTAGAAAATTAATTGTATGGTACAGAGAATGCCATATGGTAGCTTGAAAACAAAACAGAAGATTTACCGCAATTTGCATTAAAATGTTTTTTACAATGTTTGTTTTTGTTGAAATATTCATTGACCAAGATGATGCCAAGCAAATAGGAGGTATTCTATTTGTTTAGGATGTTCACAGAAATTGAATTTCTACAGCTCCATCTAACAGTATAATCCTATACATGTCTGCTAAGGAGAAAGTACCACAGGGTTCCATAGAGTTTACCACCAAAATATAGGGTTGCACCTGTAAAGAAAAAGTTACCACAATGGAGTTTGAGTAAAAGGCAAATCACATGGTGCCTCTATGATTCAAAGCAGTGTCCCTCTGACTGGCAGAGACTGGGACAAATGCAGAGAATGGCTGTTACATTGGTTTCTGTCTCTAAGCATCACACATCATATTATACTCTCCCGGAGCACAGTGGACCACTTTTCTTCAGCTGTTTTAGCTAATTCTGGCATATATTCCCTGGGATGGTTCTTAATTTACTGCATAGCAGAATCATTGCAGACAGAACTGGACTAGATGGAACTTTGGTCAAATCTGCCAAAGCAATTCTTATGCTCTTTTCTGCTATGTTGGGTTGGAAAGTGAGGTTGGACTGTAGAACAGGGTCACCAAATTTGTTCAGCCCTCAGACACTTTTGAGAATTGGAGAAACTACTGTGAGTACTACCATAAAATCAACAGCATATTGCTTTGATTAATTGTGTATACTGGACACTACAATATTGCCAGCAGTTTAATATAGCTAATGTGTCTTTCAAACTTATGATCTAGTCATTTCCAGTAGTTGCTACTTTTTGAGAACAGATTATTACACAACTGTTGTCCTGGAATAGTCTTTAAAATTATATACCTGCTTGATCAAATTAACAAACAGAAGGAGAAAAAGATTCTCTATACCCTTTGGGCAGCTACTACACTTAAATTACAAAATGAGGACAATCACTCATGTCCTGCAATTCAATATATGAACAGTCTGAGTGGTGGTGATAGAAATAGCAAGGGGTGGTGACATAAATCTACCAGTGGTATAGATATACTACTGGTAGGAAAGGATACAAAGAAGGCAACACAGCAGATGCAAGAGCTGGGCATGAAGAGGCAGCACAGATGCATCTGAACATCTGCTTAGGTTGCTCAGATGCCCAAGGGATAGTGTTGCTTGTCACCCTGCCAATTCCATTACTGAGGGTGTGAACAACCATGTTGAGTCCATTCCATGTCTCCAGAATGAACAGTGGGCAGAATGGGGCAATAACAACCTCAGCAGCTGCTGAATTGCTTTTCTGTGCCTTTCCTGTTCTTTTCTGCTCTCCAATTGCTAATTATATATAGGGGGGGACCTGCTACTTAATCAGTGTGCTCATAATTAGCATGCGTTTGCACAGTTCCCATATTCCAATCACCCTTAAAGCAGACTGAACAAGGAAACCTCCTAGTGAACTCTCTGCTGTGCAAAGATATCGACAAAGGGCCATGCCATGGGATCATTCAGAAAGTTTAAGCAAAAGGTGACCTTTCATATTTCTTTCTTTCTGTGACTCCATTTGCTTTTTGGAGCTAGAGGAACTAACATTGTTCCAAGTGTGGAAAAGTAGGAGTTGCCTATATTAAGTGGTTCTCATTCATTTTAAAAGGAAGACTGGCCCACCCACAGATTATGGTGTTGTCTTGAGAATCTACCTATCATTCCCAACATCTTCATCTGACATTGCTACTGTTTGGCCACACAGTCTCCTGAGGTTTCAGCTGATTAAAGAATAATTTCCCTGGGGTGGTTTTCATTTATTCCACAAAGGAAGCACCCAGGGGCATGGTTTGAACCCAACATTCTCACTACCCTCTAGCTGTGCTTAAAATTGAGGTCATGGTTCCGAAATGCTCATGCATTGTTTCAGCTGTAGTTCCAGTGAAAATTAAACTAACCTTTCAGCATTCTGTCCTACTTTCTATGAATTTTTAGTTTAATCACATGGTAGAGGTTCTTATTTGTTTCCCAGAACAACTTTATTATTAAAAGTGACTTATTATAGGTTGATGTATGCTTTTAGGGATATTGCATAGTTAATCACCTGCCCAGTGTCCTCCAGACAGGGAACAATGTCATCATGTTTTCCACATTAATAAGTGACTTCCCATAATATCAGGACACTTGCAGTTTATACTTTATTTGGGTGCAAATCCCCATTGATTGCAACAGCAATTAATTCGAAGTAAGTCTGCCTCTGATTGCAGCCCTATTTTTGCAGATGATTTATGAGCCCGTAAAAAGTATTTTCCTTGCAGCTTCCTCAGCACAAGTAATCTGTGGCTCAATTTTGATATTGCACAGAATGTGTCTGTTATACAGATGCCTGGCACTTAAATCAGAGAATTGCTTTTATCTCATCCTTTGAAGCACTAAGAAAAAGACAGTAATTTAAGTAAGTAAGAACAACACCTGGCAACACAAATCTTTTTCTGAAGTTTTTAAAAACAGCTTCCCATAGAACATGCTCTGAAAAACCTCTGAAATCCAAACAGTACGTGGCTGACCAGGTTCAGAATATCGTACATTTTGTTCATGCTTTTCACTTTGGAGGTGTGGTATAACCCTATTCAGATATTCTCTTTCTGAAAATAGAATGCCTGGACAGGGTTTATGTATGTAAGAGCAAAGTCAAAATTTTGAAGTTGGGGTGTTTTTTTCTTTTAGCTTTTGAGTTAAGGTGAAAATTCTATTGCCTAGAAAGTTCAAAGCTAAAGAGTTGGATGTCTTGAGTACATCATATGTCAAAACCAGAAATAAAAACAGTAGTGCTGATTTTTTTTTCTCATTAAAAAAAATTAAAGGGAAATGGGTGGTGGGCAGAAGGGTGCAAAGTGCCCCCTTTAAAAACTTTTCTGTTGTTTTTAAGGACTCCTCACAGCCACTTTGTTTCCCCCCCACTGTTGGTTCTCCAGTGCCATTTTCATATCCCTTTCTGTGCAATTGCAACCAACCAGAGATCACACAGTGAGAAAAATGCCAGGTGTGTTTGCACCACACAGAAAGAGACACTGCATAGAAAGCTGCATAGTATGCCTTTCATGCCATGGGACTTGCAGTGTGCTCAGCAGATGCTTAGGGGCATTGCAGCACTAGAGCCGCCGTCACCATCTCCTTCTCCCTCAGTCCTCCTGCCAGCATAGTAAGGGACACTGCTGGAGCCCCAAGCAACAAAACCCCCAGAGCTGTGACAACAGGCGGGAGCATCTTCCTGTTCTGGCAATTTCTCACCAGCTGGAATGGGGTGGTGCTCCTGTTTGTCATTGCCACACGCTCTTAGTCAACAAGCAGGGTGCTTCCCCCACATGTTCTGCTCAGGCCAGCACTGCTGGTATCTCCCATGCCCTCCCCTCTCAAGCCCCAGGGCTTAAGGGAGCTGGCGTCGGTGCTGTGGCCACCCCTGCTGGGTTTGGGTGCTGGGTGCTGCCCTGAAGGATGCTGATCAGAGTGCACCCAGCGTCCCCCTGCCCATAGTTGCAGGGTAGCCCCCGTGGCGACCCCACACTCTGTCTGGCTGCTCTAGAAGAAGCTGGTCAGGGTGTGATGTGTGTCAGTGCAGCCATCAGCCTTTTTGGCCAGTGACCATGCCAGCACTGGGAGTGCTGACAGCCAGGCCAATGCCCCTTGTGCACTTTGGGGTGGCTCTCAGAGGCATTCATCCAAAGTTGCCTGGCTAAAATGGCAAACCATTCTGACCGTCCTGCCAACTGATTCTGGGGCTTCACCTGGACTTTCTGTGTCATCCAGGTTCAGACAACAGGCCATGCCTTGCTGGGGTGGCTTCATAGCCACAAAGAACTCCCATAGGAAGTGCATCAGGTTTGGATGGAAGACTAAGCCGTCATGGCTTTGGAGCCACAGTGGCTTGGGGGGCGGTGCAAACACAGTTAGTGTCACACTATATAGCCTGTTCGGTTTGGCTCCAGCAGTAGATTATTGTCCAATGTTTGCACACATACACATAAATCAATGGCTACTCTCAACCAATCTCTCCTCCATAAACTGGAGTTAGTTTAATCTGCTCATGGATGATTCAGGAGGATACAAATTCAGCGAGAGGTGTGAGCAGGACAGATGGCATTTCATCAAGGTTAGGATGCCTAAAACGAGGGAGGTCACTGGACACAGACCACAATGCTTTTCTCTGAGGCTTTCCTACT
This sequence comes from Varanus komodoensis, assembly GCF_004798865.1. Taxonomy (NCBI): domain Eukaryota; kingdom Metazoa; phylum Chordata; class Lepidosauria; order Squamata; family Varanidae; genus Varanus; species Varanus komodoensis. Next base: position 39,870,894 of record NW_025335568.1, read on the forward strand.
TCTCTAGCCATACTGATTTTTTAAAAACCTGTTCAGAATATTAATTCTGTTTTTAATTTTGTATAGCGAAATTTTACTCTGTTTGCCTTATGGTTCACATTTTTACAAATTGTTGTGAACTGCCCAGATAAGCTTTAGCTATTTGGTGGTGTAGAAATTGAATGAATGAACCTGTTGGAAGAAGGACATCTTCTCTGCTGAGCCCTTTTATGCTTCCTGGGTCTCACTATATTTCGTAGGCTAGACCCCTTTGCTGAAATATGGTGCTTTAAAGAGGCAGTTTTTAGCTAGGAACCTAGTGCTCTGTCACCCCTGCATTCATGCCAGGTATGCTGCCTATGTTGATGCACTGGATTAATGGAGCTCAAGGGCACTGCAGCTGGGTATGCTGACCTTGTGCTTGACTCAGGGCTGAAGGCCGTGATCCAGACTCAAGTGTCTCCTGGCAACAGGGTGTCTGGTTCAGTGGTGATGGCCAGGCACAGTGTTTTATCCTTTAACACCACTGGTCCTCCATCTCTGTATGTAAGTTCAGGTCATTGCTGGACTTCAGGGTCATTCCATAATGCAGATTTCTTCTTTCCTGGGATTCCGTTAGCTTGTTGAGTCTGTGTCCACTTTTCTTGGTGACACACATAATCTTTGTGTGCTTATTTTGTTATATCAAGAGTAGCATGTACAAAACAGCTTTCCTTTTATCCTGTTTCAATACAAGCTAAGAAACATCCAGATTTACTAATTTGCCATTCTATCCCAGGATCAGAATGGAAGAGAAGAAACTCCAAAAACACAACAGGCAGTCAATGTACGTTTAAGGGTAGGAGAAAATTGCTGAAAGTCGTGGCAAAAAGAATCAGGATGGCATCTGAAAATCAGATGTACCACACTGAGATCCATTCTAATTTGAGAACATTTAACAATGATACTCCCTGTGGATTTTCCCATTTTTTTTTACAGCCTTCAAGGTTCAAATCATGCAATCCACAAAACAAGGAGATAAATCCACAGATCCTAAGAATATGTGCCAGACATAGCAAAGTTTCATTATATATTGTATCTTTTTCTCCATCTGGTCTGGTACTATGTCTGGCAGTGGCTCTCTGGGGAGTCTAGCAGAGGTCCTTCACCTTTACTAAATGTGACTCCACTTGCTACTTATCTACTGTGGAAATAAGCTGTGGCTCAGTGGTACAGCATGTGTTTTCAATGCAGAAGGTCCCCAGTTCAATCCACAGCTTCTACAGGAAGGGCTGGAAAATTTCTGGAGATCCCCAGTCAGTGTCAGCAAGACTAGATGTCCCCATGGCTTGACTCAGTAAAGGTAGCTTTCTGTGTTGTCTCATCTGCCTATGAGCTGTCATGATACCCAGAAGTGAACCTGGAATATTCTGTATTCAAAGTTCCTTAACCTTCCACAGTAAGGAGATTTTGTGGAGATTTCTCTATGCACTGGTTCAGCTGATTCAGCTGTCAGAATAAATATAAAATTACACTGTGTGTAATTAAGAAGCTATCTTTTTCTTTTCCAATAAAGGTTGTCTCCTCACATGTTTTCCTCTCTGCAGAGAATGATGAGGTCGTCAATTTTCCATATGTTTATCCTGAGCATGGTGGCAGTGGATGTAATTGTTGCCGCTAGCAATTATTACAAGGGGGAGACTTTTAAGAGCCAGTACGATGAATTCTACCTGGCAGAGGTGAGTGTACTAAAACTTGTCAGAGACTTTTTCAATAAGAAATGCAAGGGGACCCATGCAAATGTCAAGCTGTTTTAAAAGTCTGTCTTTTTAAAGGGTTATTATCCTTAAGCACAGGAAAAATTCTGTACTGATTTGTTCAGGTTTTATGATAACAGCTGACAAGTCTGCTATATGTTTCTAAAAGACCATTTCCTCAGAAAAAGGAATAATGAGCTGAGGCAAAGGGGTAGCATCTGCAGGCCTAATCTCACAAAGCTTTTCTACAACAGCGGTGTAGTAAGATGTGTATGGTGGCGGGCAGGGGACAGGATGGAATCTATCAGTCCTTTTTCTCAAAATTAGTAGGAAAGAGCCCATTCTTTGCCTCATGCCTAACCTAAGTTCAAGAAATCACCACTGTGTAGGAAAAAATTACTTCACTGGACACTTGGGTTATTTCTGAATTGACTTCAACCTAAGGATCACTTATTCTGTTCTAGCACCACTAAAGTCAACAACTCTACATAATAGATGTTCATGGATTTGTAAATCAATGTATTTTTTTGTATTTTTATATTTAATGGTAATTTATTATGTACTATTGTATTTCAATGTATTTTATCATGTTGTAAGCCGCCCTGAGGTTTCGGCAAGGGGCGGCATAGAAATGTTATAATAATAATAATAATAATAATAATAATAATAATAATAATGATATGCAGGTCAGGCTGGAATCTGTCTCCTTTGCACTCCACAGGCTCCTTTCCCAGGCTTGGGCTTGGCCAGGAAAAGAGCTGAACTGAGAATAACTCTGTCTCAGGAATGCTAGTGGCTTCTTTGTGCAAAGTACTCACAGTACACACTTCTTTGCACCAAGTACACAAAGCCCACAAGTCCTGTGTGTGGAAGCAGAACTCACCTGGCACACAGGCGATGCATATACAAGCCAGCCTCATGGACTCCCCTGGACTCACTTCCTGCCAGATGCCCACAGGAACACTCGGCACAAGGCAGTCTTAGGACAGGGAGCAAGCAGACCAGAGTCTGGGGAACCGAACTGAGGAAATCTAATGAATTCTCACCTGCAAGATGGATTCCTCACACATTCCTAGGTCTCATAGCTTAAATTTAGCAGGCTGAACATCAGGCCCATGGGCTGAAGTTTGCTCTCCCAGGGTTTCAGTCTAGCCTTCAGGGATTTCTCCAGTAGTTGTACCTACTGGCTTCCACTGTGTGCCAGTCATTAGTTTGTTTCAAGACTTTTTATTTTTCCACTTTCTAAAAGGCTAATATGCATCTCCTAAAGTTGCTTAAGTGGCAGACTCAGACCAATCTGATGTCTTGTTGCTTTCCAGCCACCTGGAACTTTCCTCACTGTCTATAAAGTGCTAAAGAGGCCTGCATTTGATGGAGGTTGACAGTCCCTCTCTTAACACCCAGATAGGTTTGGAAAGTAGGAAAGGAAAAGGAATCATTTTTTCCTATATTCCCTCTTAAATATGCTAGAGAGAGGAATTTTTCTACCTCTTGGTGCAAGTCAGCCTAACCCAAATGCCTAATTCTGGCTCAAAACTGTTTTCCTCCCTACCTCTGTCTCCTGCCCTTGCTTCTTTCTCCCCCATAGCTCCTGGAAGGCACTGAGCACATGTTCTATTCAGATTTATTTTTCAGGTGTGTGTGTTAATTGCTTCTTTTTGTTAATTTGCAAACTAGTACACTTTGTTCTCTTAGTGGAAATATGGGGTGCAGAACACACAGGATGCCACTTTAATTTGGATGCCCCCCTTCTGATTGGGTGGGACTCAACTGAGTATCAGCTGGTACATCAAACACCACACTGCTCATAAAATGTGAACAATTTGAAAGACATAGGTCAGTGGTCTCCCAGGATGGAAGAACATTTTTTCCTGAATGGCATCCCATGCCTTCTGCTTTCCACAATTTTCCCCAGCCTCCACCCCTGCATCATATCTGTGGCATAGCTGTTTTGGTGCAAGAAGAGCTGACAACATGTTGCAGCCCTTTATGTTGCCAGTTGCCACTCTTTGCAATGCTGTCATCCCCTTTTGTTACACTGCAGGACTAATGAGAGTGACAAAAATGCACACTGTTTGGACTGACAATCTGTGCTTTTAAATTGTCAGTCATCATTGCTGGGGCAGGGAGGGGAGTTAGGTGTTTTTAAATTGAACCAAATGTTATGCAAACCATTTGATACATTAAAAACGTTAGTGGTTTTGAGCACTTTGACAAGCATCTAAAATGCAAATGAGCCAGCCTACACAATTTTGGAATAAATTAAAATATATTTATATTTAACTCCCTAATTGTTAATCTTCTCATAATGAAGCAGTGAAAAGTGTCAATGTTCTAGAAGATGCTTTAACCATGGTAGGTAACTTTGGAATGGGGCATGGAGGTGTTTATGAGAAAAAAAGATAGCTACATTTATTTCAGTTGAAGTTTGATTTTCTCTGTTTGGATGACAGATATTGACCAAAAAATCATGCAGCAATCATGTTTCATCTTAAAGTTTTCAACAGGGGGTGAATTTAGGTTTGGAGGTCCCTTGGACAAAACACCTTCAATAGGCCCGTCTCTTAGTGAGTCCACTTTCTCACTGGCACTGCTGCAGCTCCTCACCGTCACTGTGGCTTGCTTGCCTGCCTGGTGGAGCACCAGTAACCAAGCAGACATCTAGGAATCATTTGTACAACTACCATTGTCTGACCCAGAGTGAGAGGCAGCTGAACATGGTGGAGAGGACCAGACACTCCAGGGAACTCTTAGCAATGGGCTGCTGCTGGGGCGTGGCCCTATGAAGTTCCCAGCCAAGCCTTCCATGAGCACTAGCCCTGTTTTGCCCACACTATTCTTACCTTTAAATACCCAGCTAGAGTTGGGACGAGCATTCCCTGTTGCTGTTTTTTATTTGTTTCATTTCTACATTGAACAATAGCCAGCACTATCTGGGTGATTTACAATAGTAGGTGGCCTTAGTTGGATAGAGATAGAAACATAGAAACAGAGTGAGTCAGAAGGGGGCCTCCCAGGCCATCTAGTCTGACCCCTGGCTCCAGCTGGCTCCACTCACAACATGCCTTCCATGTGCATGTCTAGCCTATCCTTGAACATGTTCCAACTGACCCAGCAGTCCCTCTTCTGGCTCCTTGCAGAGTCTAGCATAGCTTTTCCTCTATTTTGCCATCATAGTCCATTGGCTGTTAGAGCTGAATGCCCCTTCTGGCAGGGAGCAAATGGAGCACATTTCCTGCAGCTCCTCCTTCCCTGGCTGATGGATGGGACCAGGCTGGCCCTCTTGTTGTGATGCACTTTCTGGAAGGCAAGCGCAGGGTGCAGATCCCAATGGCCTTGGGTCTATTCAGAGAGGATGAATAGAAGACTGTGCATCCCTTCTGCTTTGTATTTCAGGGACATGTTCATGATGAGCACAGAAACCTAACACAGTTGTGGCAAAAGGGTAATGGAAAGTAGTTCTAGAATATCTTATTGTAGGCCCTGTTTTTCCTTTTTATGTTTCCCAGGTAGCATTCACGGTTCTGTTTGATTTGGAAGCTCTCCTAAAGATCTGGTGCCTGGGCTTTACTGGATACATCAGTTCATCACTTCACAAGTTTGAGCTGCTGCTGGTTATTGGGACTACGCTTCATATCTATCCTGACCTCTACCACTCACAATTTACATATTTTCAGGTACAAATTTCTTCTTACATACACAGGAGGAAAATGCATTTTGGCATCACCCTCAAATGGAGCTGCTAAGGATGCAGCACTGTGAGAAGTAAGTCTCTCAGCATCCCTCAAACTACTCTCTCTGATTCCCAGGAACTGACACTGTGAGGCACCATCTCTGATGCAGAAGGAACATACAGCCATTCTGACTGCTAGCCATTAATAGCCCTCTTCTCCTTGAGATACAGGATAAGTGTTAGGATTGGGGCCAAGGAGATAGAGACTTGCGCTCTAGTCTCCAGATCCTGATGGGGAAGTCAGTCCCCTTCTGGCTTCTGTTCTGACTGCAGTGTTGTAACACGACAATCAAGAAGGCAGCTGTGATGGGATAGTGGTGGGATAGATCATCTTTAAATAGCAAGGCCTCTCTCACGACAAACTTCTAGTTTACAAGTTTTGAACAGTAAATTCTTGGTACCAAATCTCAAACCAATTCTTTTGTTTCTTTATTCGCTATCACAAGAAATGGCAATGTTTGGGTTAGGCAGACATTTTGCATGAGGGGCAAGTTCAGAAAAATAGAATTCTTGGAGAGACTAAAAGGTGGTTTGCCACCACAGCCAATGCTACAAATTAATTTCATTTTTAAAAATTAAAAACTCAGTCATGCTCATAAATTATGGATAAACAAATTGAAATGAATGACAACTAATTAATAATACATAAAGGGTAAATAATGAATAGCGTAGATAAATCTTTTAAAAATCCAGAACAGAGTGCAGTCAGCAGAGAAGAGTTTTGTGTTCTGAAATTATGGAAATCTGAACAGCTTTTCCATATTCAGCCCATGATCTTCAAACCCGTCCTGAAAACATGCCAGCAGTAAACATGCTTGAACAATATGAAAATCCGACTTTTTCAGCAGAGAAGCAGTTCTTCACTCAACCACAATCCAAAGAACCATATGGCCTGTGGGGCCAGTGCCAGCCCCCAGCAAACCCTCGGCCCTGTGCTGCCAGTGGACTCCTGCTGCTCCCTGCCCCACCAATGGCGAAACCTCACTGGAGCCACTCAGCCACCCTGGCAGCTACCACCACGGCTGCAGAAGCCCCCTGCTCGGCCACCAGCCAGCCAAGGCTCCCTTCCTCCTCAGAGCTCCCAGCCTCCTGACCAAGCCAACCCCCTTCCTTTTTTAAAGCCAGGTAGCGTGGCACCTGCAGGCTGCCCCATGCACTGTTTGAAAAGCCTCTTGTGAACTTGTGCTTTGAGCAGCAGTGCCCTCCTGGCATGAGGAGCAGCTGCCTCTGAGGGGTCTGAGCCAGGGATAAGCACGGGGTGATGCAAAAGCTTCCCCTTGCCGCTTTGTCATGCCCTCTCAGGCAGCGTGTGATTGGTTAAGATTGGTGCTCCTCATAAGGCAAGAAAATATTGTCTTTAAAATGGAGTAGTGAGGACCCTGCTCTGTCTCGATGAGCAAGGTGAGGGGATGGAGGGGCCCTTTGGAATTCCTGAGCTCTCAGCAGCAGATTCCTGGCCTGACAGCTGGGAAGAATTCAGAACTGGTCACATGAAAGAGACCACCAGCCGAATAAATGTTTCTGGTACAGTTACAGCATTTACAAAGCAATTCTGTGCTTGAGCACAGAAACCCTTCCTCTTGATTGGGTCCCAAACGTTCTTTTACTAGCAACCATTAAGTACACACAGATTTCCTTTATAAAAAGGCATTGCTCACTTGCAAAATATTTAAGCCAGGGGTCTCAAACTCAACTTCCCTGGGGGCCGCTGGAAGTAGAGTCTGGGTGAGGCTGGGCCACATCAAGTATTCCACCCCCGTGGTGGTGGTGGGCCACTCTTCCCGCGTGGCTCCCGGAGGCCGGCCCAGGCGCTGCCGGCGCTTTGAAGGCCGCAGGGCCCCTCCCCCGTGCCCTGCCTGTCCCGGCAATTGGCCCGCGGGCCGCGAGTTTGAGACCCCTATTTAAGCTGTCACAAATCTGTTGCAGCTTTCACGCTTCAAGTATAATTATATACATTTACATTCTAAACTTAAAGTTACTTAAAAGCAATTTTTAGCATCATTTGGTCGATGGAAGGCCATTTGTTTCTTTGGCCTGGACAATCACTTGTCTACACTTTCTCTGTGGTGAAATAATATCCCTGTGAGACTTTCTTCTAAAGCATACCCCACAATAGGTGAGCTCAAATATCACAACAGCCAATGATGACAATAAGTGACAGCAAGTTGGTTGTTCCACCAATAATTCTCAGTGCCCAGAAGATGATTCAGTTCACCATAGGTTGGTCATTTCCTCCATCCTCTCAGTTCTTCCGGTGGACCCTTCAGCACAACCAGCATTCTGTCCTTCATCCCTGTAACAGTGAGCTATTTTTGGACTTGCCCTGGCTTCTCCCTGCTTTCCTTCACTTTATTCTTTTTTTCTGGAGATCATGAAGTCCAGCTTTTGAAGTATCACTACCATCCCCTTCAGACTGGCTCAAGTAGCACAGTAGAGGTGCTACCAGTGCCTGGCAAATATTAATGTGTGTCTGTGTGTAAGCATTTAATTTATTTAAAATAGAGATATGATATATGATATGATATGATATGATATGATATGATATATGATATGATATGATATGATATGATATGATATGATATGATAGATGACGGATAACAATCTATAGTTGCACCCTGCACAGGAATACAGCTCCACAGAAACTGGGAGCCTTGGTTGGGCAATGTCATTGGGAGGTTACCTGCTATCAAAATGCAGCATGAACCAACCCAGGTCATCAATCTAAAGATATTCTGAATAGGGTTGTCTTTCTTTTTTTCTTGACACCTGTCAAAAGGAAATCTGCCAAATGAAAGCAAAGGCACAAATAATCTTTGCTTGCAAAAAGATTTACACCATTTTCATGGTGAGAGTCTCAGTCTCTCTCTCTCTCTCTCTCTCTCTCTCTCTCTCTCTCTCTCTCTCTCTCACACACACACACACACACACACACACACACACAGCCCCAGCATTTTTGGCACATTTTGCCATTTTCCCCAAGAATCTAACTGCTCAGGAAAGTGCAAAATTGTATCCCACCTTTTGAGGAAAATCAGTTTTGTCCAATATTGACAAAATAAAACAATTTCATACCTATTTGTTGATTTTCCCTTTTTAGTTAGCAAGGAAACCTCTGCAAAGTCACAATTTCCAAATCCAAGGCACAGAAGGGAGCAGCTCTAAGTCAGGATTGGGCAATTTATGATCTTCCAGATGTTTTGGCCTAGAATTCCCTTTAGCTGAAGCCAGCGTATCCAATACTGAGAAAACGTGGGAGGTGCAGGAAAAATGTCTGGAGGACCACAAGTTGCCTTTCTCTACAAGTGTTATAGGTCAATTAGCCTCTTCTGCAAGGCAAGAATTAAAGGACTTTTTGTGTATTATCCTATTATCTATTCAAAGTGTCATTAGGTTAACTGGGGCTTACTTTCAGGTAAGTGAGTATAGGATTGCAGCCTTACTTTGTCCTCTACAAATAAAAAGTTGTATTTCAGGAATTTTTTTTTATTTGTCTTTCAATCATTTATGTGTTTGTTTGTTTACAATGTTTGTATACTATTTCAGATTCCAGCATTGTGGGCAGTACATTGCTAAAAGAAAAGAATAAAAACAATACATTAAAAACAAGATAGCATTGAAACCACAACTAGCCAGAAAGACATGTCCAGCAGGCACTGTAAATAGCACAGGGTGACTTCCTGAGGCAGGGAATTCCACACTGAAGATTCTTCTCCTAGAGGACTTCAGCTGGGCCACAAGTGGTTCATGAAACCACCAGGACAGTGGCCTAGAATCATAGAACCATAGAATAGTACAGTTGGAAGGGGCCATGAAGGCCATTGAGTCCAGCCCCCCACTGCTGCAGGACACCATGAGGTCCTCCAAGGACCTCAGTGACCAGGCAGGGTGATCAGGGAGAAGGCACTCTCACTCAGGGACCCTGGACTCAAATTGTTCAAGATTTTGTACCCCAGGACTAGAACCATAAATTTGGATAGGTAGGGAATAGGCAGCTGGGGCTGTTCCTTCAGCTTCCTCAGCACTGGGGTGTGAAAAGGGGCAGCTCTTGACAACAGACGAGCTGCTAACTTCTGCACTAACTTCAGCTTCCAGAGTAGCCTTGTAGTTATTCAGTCTGGAGGTTGCCAGTCCCTGCATCACTGGGTCAAGCTACTCCTGTCCAGGAGAGGTAGAAGCTGGTAAACCAATTGGAAATGGTAAAAAGCAGCCCAAGCTGTCGCAGTCTGCCCTGGATCTCCAGTGGCAGCGCTGGATATAGGAATGCCCCAAGAACACATTCCTGAACTATCTGAAGGAATCAACCCAGCACAAAAAAGCCAATGAGCATGCCCACAGGGCTTCTGTCTTGCCAGGATTCAGCTGCAGTTTCTTGGCCCTCACCCAGCAGCCTTCTTTCTGTTAAAATCTTGTAAATAGAATAACTCCTGCAGGTCACATTTCATCAGAAACTATCAGTGATTATAAAGCTGAAATTCTTGGAACTAAATGGACCAGTGTTGTCAAATATGCACTCCTGAATTACAGGTTGTGTGATTTTAAATGTAGCAGAGGATTGTAAAAGCACCATGTCCATTTTTTAAAATGCAGCCTTGCACATTATTTGCTTGTTGAAAATTAAGATCTTCCAGGTTCTGCAGTAAACTTGTGCAGCTGAGAAAACATCCTGGCAGAAAATCCCTGAACGGCCAGCTGCTTCAGGCACAGTACAAGCATGCTGGCCACTTCCTCCCTGTGCAGATTTGAGGGGAAAGGAACACAAAGCTTTTGCTTTCCGTTCGTATTCACAGTGGATGGCTTGCCTTTCAGTGTGCTTGAAATAACAATAATGTACTCTTATCCATGGGAACTCCAGGCAGCTGAAGTTGGCTTCATTGTAATTATGATCTTTCCAAATTTTAACTGTGGGGCTCTCACAGTACTGATGGGTCTTGAATCTGTTTGATTTACTTTGAAGCCAATTGGATTGAAGTATTCTACTATAATAAGAAATATCTCAATACCCAATTTGATTTTAAAAGGAAGATATTAAAGATAGCTTTATTGTCTAACAATGATTTGATTTGATTTTTTTTTTTTTTGCCCATTTATAAGCTAGTTCATATGCATCATAAAAATCTCCCTTCTCAGGATCCTTAAAGAGATTTTCCTTGAGGTTTTGCTATGCTGCCTACAGTAGGCTGGGAGTAATACACCATTTTTCTGTCTAAGCTTGCATAAGATTATCCTTTAAGTCTGCAATCTTATAAACATTTACCTGGCAGGAAGTCCTGCAGAACTCAATGGGTTCTTTCTTCTGAGGAGGCAAGTGTAGGATTGCACTGTACATGTCAAGATACTTTGCAGGATTGGGCAAATTCTCATAATACTTTAACAGATCACTTTTCCTTTATCAACAGATCATAGAATCATAGAATAGTAGACTTGGAAAGGACCATGAAGGCCACCAGGTTCAACCCCCTACTGTTGCAGGACATCAGTTTACACCATCCCACTCAGATGGCTGTCCAGTTTCATTTTGAATATTGCTAGTATTGGAGAGCCCACCACCAGCTGGTTGGCTGGTAGTTCTAGGCAGCTGGTTCCACTGTGTATTGCTCTGACAGTGAGGAAGCTTTTCCTTATGTCCAGCCTGAATCCGGGTTGTCACAACTTGAACTGATTATTCCGTGTCCTGTACTCTGGCATCAGCAAGAAGAGATTCTGACCTTCCTCTTTGCAAAGCCTTTGAGATACTTTTAGAGGGATATCATGTCCCCCCTCAGTCTTCTCTTCTCAAGGCTGAACATGCCTAGTTCCCTCAGTCTCTCCTCATAGGGCAGTGTTTCCAAACCCTGGATAATTTTTGTCACCCTCCGCTGGACCTTTTCTAATTTACCTGCATCTTTCTTAAATCTTGGTGCCCAAAACTTCTCTCTAGTCAGATAAGGTCTGACTAGAGAGGAGTATAGGGGAACTGCTAGTTCTCGTGATTTGGAAGTAATACTTGTGTTAATGCATCCTGAAATAGCATTTGCTCTTTTGGCAGCTGCATCACATTGTTGGCTCATGTTTAACCTATTGTGCAGAATTATTCCAAGGTCTTTTTCTTGTTCAGTTCTGTTGAGCCTTGTATTTCCCATCTTGTATTGATGCCTTTGGTTTCTTCTTCCTAGGTTGAGGACTTGGCACTTGTCCTTATTGAATTTCATTCTGTTGGTTTCAGCCCAGTGTTCAAGTTTATCAAGATCGCCCTGGATCTTCATTCTGTCTTCTAGGGTGTTTGCTCTTCCACCCAGTGTTGTATCCTCTGAAAATTTGATTATCTTTCCTTGTACTTCCTCATCTAAATAATAAAGAAGTTGAAGAGCAGTTGGCCCAGGATTGAACCCTGGATGGAGGTAACCCCACTAGTTATCTCCATCCAGTTTGAGAAGATGCCATTGATAAACACTCTGTGTCCACTTCAGTAGCCAGTTTTGGATCTACCTAATAGTTTTTCCATCTAGTCCAGTTTTTGCTCATTTTCTTATCAGAATGTCATGTGGCACCATGTCGAAAGCTTACACTCCAAGTTTTTCAAGACAACTGTGACCTTTTGGGGGCGGGGAGTTTATAAAATGAAACCAAAGGACACCAAAGTGCAAGTGCTTTATGACTATTTCTTGAATCAATCAACATATCTTGCACACCATTAAAGAATGCTTATGTTATCTTCTGCTTTTTATAGGCATCTTTATTAAATTTACTGTCTAATGATACATATGTTTTGCAAGCAAAGGCATCTGCTTCACTGAAAGATTTAAGTCACCTTCTGCAATCCAAGCTTCCTACTGGCAAAAGGCAGGGGAGGTTAAAAATTACATTACAATTTGTGTCAGCATGCAAGTTGGAAAGCCATTGAATCTACAAGCAATCAGCTTGCGTCAAAAGATCATTTCACCTAGATATTTCTGGTGGTTAGGTAAATCTTCCAGCATTCCAATACTGATGATGACAGATCTACAGTAGCCCCAGCCAAGCAGCAAAGAGGTAGCTAGGAAAGGAATTCCCATGTTAATCACATCCTGATTTATCCACCAGAACTATTTTTACCTGCTTCCTGCTATGCATTGGAAACTGCAACATTTATTCATCTTCTCTTGTTTTCTTCTTCAGTATATCAGTCATTCTTTCTAACCACAGTGGCTGCCACTCAACTTTTAATACACAGCAAAGCCTTTATCAAAGGACAAGTTGTGTTTTTGTAAAGAAAACATTGTTCATTCTGAAATGTATTTCTAGATGGCACAATACAGTTCAATTTAGATTTCAGTCCTATACACAGTCACCTTGAAGTAAGCACCACTAACCCAATTGAACCTCATTGAGTCATTAGAATAATTAAGCCTATGTTAGTTCTTCCTAATTAAAATCAACAAGTTTTAAATTAAATTGAATTATGCCCCATTCTTTATATTTCCCTTCTTCCAAGGAACTTGAAATACTATTTTGGCACAGCTCATATGTCACAGCTACCCAAATTAGATAACTGAATACATGGGAGCAAGCAAGGGTGCTGGATCTCAGCCAGCAGACCAACCATTTCCACTGTGATAGCCCAAGGTTGTTTACTGAGACATCCCCACCCAGAATTCTGAATTCTTGTGGAAGACACAACCCAAAATTTGAACCAATAACCATGGATTGTTTATTACAGTGGGAGAAGGTTGGTGGCTGGAAACAAGTACAATTGTTCAGTTTTGCATCATTTTAAACAACACTGACAACACATGATTGGATCGTTGACAATGTGCAGACAAAGACATTAGCTTCTCTTGGCATTGGTGGAAATATACACTGGTGCAATCATGAAGTTCAAAGCAGCAGGAAAGACACTGAATGAGTGAGCCAGGCTAGGGCTGGCCAGTCCTGATATACCTCAGAAAACGTAACAGGACTAGTTCAGACTAGAACTAAGTACATTTCATTTGGATTTAGCCATTCCGGAATCACTGACAAAATGTTCTTGTTGCAAAGAATTTCTCATAGCTCCTTCATGCACTTGAAGATGAACAAGCTGTTTCTGGATAGATAATTGTAAGATCCAAAGTGGACTGAACCCACCCAACTGCTTATTTGCTTTCAAACACATTGTTTTCTTACTTGGCCACCACTGGCTTTCCTTTCAACAAGCAGTACAATTATGGAACAATTCTATGCATGTTTAGAATGAAAGAAAAATATCCTACAGGCCCAACAGTCTCCAGCCAGCCCTGCTAGCTGTGGAATGCTGGAGTTGGAGAGTCTTTTCCTGTCTAAATATGCATAGGAATGTATCTTTAATTACTTATATAAAAGTGTGTCTTTCTTGCTTGATGTATTGGAGAAGATATGAAAGTGGGGAATACGTGACAGTGCTCTTTAGCAGATAATTGGTTTAGAGTCTGGAGAGACCCAAGTTTATATTCCCACTCAGTCCTGAAGTTCACTCAGGGATGTCTCACTCCTACCTTACAGGGTTGTTGGATAGATAAAATGAGGAGCATATATGCATTCCACCCATCCTTAAGTGAACAGTTGGTATAACAATAGTTGCAACAAAATAGAAATATTAATGTCACCCAGTGCATAAGAAATAAAGTTTAAAATTTCAACAGGTAAACTCATCCTTTCAGGCTTATTGGGCTGCATGATACTCCTCTGATCCTCAAACACCAGAGCCACGTAAGAGCCACGTAAGACGCCACGTAAGAATAAATGCAGGGACTGGTAGAGACACAGTGCTTAGCTAATTGTCCTGCTCTTTTCTCTCTTAATGAGAACAAATGGGCTACTAAAACAGTTCCTGGAGAGATTAATGTGCTGCTTAAATGTCAGTTAAGGTAATTTATCTGTGAAGGGGACACCTGTGCCAAAACACTTCAAGGAAAAGCCACTCAAAATACAAGACAATAGAAAAAATTCTAACATCTAAGAGCCACTTCACCCTAAATTCCATATATCCCTTTAAAATTTGTATGCCAGTATTGTTATGTTTATCCCAGAATTTCAATTATCCATAAATGTGACGTAATGCACTGGTTGGTCCCAGGAAAAGCAAGATTCCTGACATTTACAGAGTTCTTGAAAAATAACAGAATTCTAATGGGAATTTTAATCTTGGAACTAGAGAGGAAAGAAACAGGCAGTGTACTAAGGGTCCAACTACATGTAATGCCAAGCACATCACTGGAGCTTGTTGTCTTTTAAACTATTTTATTACTTTTCTATACCACCAACAGCCAAAGTTCTCTGAGTGGTTCACATTATTTAAAAACATGTAATACAACAAGATAATGCATATAATTAAAGTTATAAATTACAGTAGAAATTAAAATTAAAAACCAACATCAAACCTAGCACCAGTTTAAAACTGCAAAATAGCATTTTAAAAAAACAATTAGTTTCCACAGGAGAAGAGTAAATCAGGAGCAGGTCCACCTGGCACATTTGGAAGGAGGTTTAAACCTCCTGTGCAGAAGTCCTAGGTTACTTGGTCCAATAATATTACATGCAAAAAGCAACTTGGAACTATTATATGGATCTACAGTGTGAAGTGGCTACAAGAAGGGCTGATGCTATTTTGGGCTACCATGTGAAGTACTAGCTCTCCTATACTCAGCATTCATTAGGCCTCATCCTGAGTACGATATCCAGTTCAGTTTAGTTTAAGAAGAATGCAAAGAAACTGGGAAAGGTTTAGGGGAGGGCAATAAAAATGACGAAGGACTGGAAACAAATCTCTGTGAGGAGAGACTGGAAGAACTGAGTGTGTTTAGCCTTGAGAAGGAAAGACTGATGTGAGATACGTGAGCCCTGTTCAGTATTCAGAAGGTTGTGATACAGAGATGTTAGGGACGCTTTAACTTGGAGTCCTGTATTTAATGGTGTTGGACCTGAAGGACTTATGGCCCGTTCAAACTACCAATCTGTGATACTGTGAACCTTCTCCAAAGCCTGGAAGAAAAACTTCCATTGGCATCAATGGAGATTTCTCTCCTGAGCCAAATTCCTGTTTTAGGAGTACAGCATTTTCACACTCCATGATCAGTGAGGTTAAGAAAACACTGAGAAATGCAACTTCTAGTTATGAACTTAACACTGCCACAGTCTAAGATCTCTGCTAATCACACAATTAAGCAGGCATAAAGACACTCTTGAACTTGCATTAAAACTTGTTTTAAAAAGTACTTTCTGGATGTCACCAAAATGTTTAACCCTGAGGCACCACTTCAAGTTTTAAAGGGCAGGAAGAAACAAAGTTTAGAGGAATCATACCAGAGTTCAATTACCATCATTTAAATATAAGAGTCTGTTTCAGAAAGACTACTATTCTTGCAGTATTGCAATGTGATTGCTCTTGGGGTTCCTTGTGTGAATGCACAACTTGGCTTTGTCTGCGTTCAGATGATCATTACCACCAAAGTAGCTTAAATATGTCATTGTGATTTGTGTCATTTGCCGGCACCCATGGGCACTGGTTTTGTAACTCAGATTTCCTCATATGTTGTCCTTTTTATCTGAATGCACAAGTGTAAAACAGCCCATGTGCTGTGGATGGTTTGTTAATCATGCCCACAAGCCAATTTCTCGAGATTCACATGACAAAACAACCTGGGAGGTAGACAGGGTTACAGAACAAGTGCTCATGAGCTGCAAACCACAGTGGCTTATTTAAGTCATTCTGGGTGGTGATGATTGTTTGAACTCAGTCACATTAATCTGTTTCCTTTCATTTTGTTTTAAGCAATGGTTATATATTTGTCTCCTTAAGTTGTTCATGTTTATTTTAAGGTAGATTGCTTTTTTAAACAAATGTTATACATTTGTTTTAAAACTCTTCCAAGACAGAGAGAGAGAGAGAGAGAGAGAGAGAGAGAGAGAGAGAGAGAGAGAGAACTGAAATCAAGATTAAAGTCTACTTCTTTGTTGGAGATGGGAGGTTTAGTAAATAGGCCTTAAACTTAAAATCATATGAAGGCTTAAGTGTTATATCAATTCAACTGATAAAGAACTTAAGAACTCACATATGGTTTTCCAGGATCAAAATCATGGTTGGGGGATTCTTGTTTGAACACCCAGCCTAGCTCAGCCCTGCTTTCCAAGAGTTTGGAAGCACTCTATTTTGAACATGACTGAAGATTTTCTTTACTAGTATATTGTAACTATAGCATGCCATAGGAAGTGAAATAAAACATCAGGGAATCAATGAACCAAAATATTTATGTGCCTCTTCAGCAGTTGGTACTTAACAGGAGGCTACTTAAAACATGTTGTGGTATGCTTCTTTAATTTCCTGTAGCAAAAACAATAAATGTCCATCTCCTTGCAGGTGCTTCGGGTGGTTCGACTTATAAAGATTTCTCCTGCCCTGGAAGACTTTGTATATAAAATTTTTGGACCAGGAAAAAAACTTGGAAGTTTAGTTGTATTTACGGCCAGCTTATTAATTGTGATGTCAGCAATCAGTTTGCAGATGTTCTGTTTTGTGGAAGAACTAGACAGATTTACAACATTTCCAAGGGTGAGTATAAAAAGCACACACAATCCAATAGATAAGTTACACAGCTGTCCTTTTTCTTACAAATGCTTTTTTAATTCCAGTTTTGTTAATGCCAGCTGTTAGGAAGGTGTTAAAAATATTATGTTCTTCTTGTGCGTTGTTGGTGGTTGCTGCTGCTGCTGCTGTTTTTCTCATTGCCATTGCTTTGTGGTACATACTGTGTAAATATGTACAAATGCCTTCTGAGTATTTCTTTTATTTAGTCTGAAAATCTATGCTCCCTTCTGGACTGAAAAAGCAAAGGTGTTGCCAGCCATTCCAGGATTATCATAGTGATTGATTAGCAGAAAAGGGCACCTTAGTACAGACACATCAAGGAAGGAAAAGGTTATGTGGTCTGGCTCAAGGTGCAAATAATTTGATGGGCGCAATCTTGGCCTCCATGTCAGTTCCTGTTTTTTCCTCTGGAATGGTGGTAGCCAGAGGCACATCTCCAGTGAGTTTAAAGCTGTGGCATGGTGGGATTCTCATCTCTTGAATAATATCATCCTGGACAAGCAGATGCAAGAAGCAAGTGCAGAGTAGTGGTTAAATGCAAGGGGCCAAGTCTCAGACAATCGGCTTTCTAGTTCCTGGTCAGCCATGGAGCTAAGTAGCTGACTCTGGGCCAGTCACAGACTCTCAGCCCAACCTACCTCACAGGGTTGTTGTTGTGGGGATAAGATTGAGTGAAGGAGAAGGAGAATGATATAAACCACCTTGAGTTCTTTGTAAAAAAGAAAAAAAGTGGGATATAAATCTAATGAATACAGAAAGAATGCAAAGGCTGCAATCCTGTACACACTTATGCGGCAGTAAGCCCCACTGAAAATAGTGGGACTTACTTCCAAGTCAACATGGCTAGGGTTGCACTCCCAATATTCACTAGGAATAACAACGTGCAGGTGACATATTTATTTGGTTGGTACACCTGCTATACCAGCCTTCCTCAGCCTGGTACCCTACGATATGTTAAGCCAAGACATCTGGAGGGTACCTGGTCAGGGAAGGCTGCTGTCAAGATATAAACCTCTGTGTCAGTTTATTGCTTGCTGTATTGCTTGCATGGCTGTTTTTTCTCCATTTAAATGCAGTGATTTATGGGCAACTTGTACGGATACTGTTATGTACCACATCAGGTATTATGTATGCAAATATCTCCTAATATAACAATATCTCACAGGAGATACGAGTGCTAAGTGTTTACAACTAATAATTTATAACTATTTTCAGAAACAATTTTATATAAGAGGTCACTCTGTAAGTAGCTTATTGAAACTCTGATATGCCATCAGACTGAATATGTGACTGAAATGTCAGACTGATACGATATCGGACTGAAAATGGTTGCTCTTGACCTGAATATGATTTACACTTACGCTTGAAGAATAGTTAATTTATTCATAGCAGACTGAGAAATGGGAGTTCACTGGCCAATTGGTGCTAATGTAATTAGTGACATACTGCTTTGAATAAGAATACTGCAGTGTTCTCAACAACCTGCTAGACTGAAATCATACGGCACCCCAAATAAGTTATTGGCATGGGTTAATTTTACATTATCATTGGTTTCTACTGAAGAAATGATGACCAGAGCAACTAAACTGGAATGAATAAAGAAGTGCCACCATCATGTGAAAAAAGTTAAGCACTTGTTTCTAATTAGTTCCCAATATAGAAAATGTAGGATGGAAAGTGAGAGACGAAATATATTATTCTACCCACTCTGATGAAAGTAGAGTGTTTTCTTTTCCCTACATGCTAAGAAAAATGGTTTTAAAACAAGTGTGCTAGTATAATGGAAACTGAAAATGAACATGGTTAAAAATGCCCCTTTTCTTGCCCTTTTGGTTCTGGATGAAAATCCATAATCTTTTCTCCACATACTCCAGATTACTATTTATAATTAGAAAAACACTGTGAATGCACATGGCATGTTGTAAAGTAACAGACGTAGGGGAGAACCCCAACCCTGACCCAGACATGACTGAGCTGATAACAAGCAGGGAGCCTACAGTACAGTCATGAATACTGAGGGCAGGCAACAGTATTCTGCATTGCTGAAAGATATACAAATAATAATTATGGCGGTTACTAAGCTACAAGCATAAAATGGTTTCTAAATACATGAGATCTGTGAATAGATCACTGATGTCCCTGATGAGATGTCCATCACCATAACAGGTAGCTCATTTGTCCTCTAAGTCCTATTATTTGTCTCACAGACCCCAACCCTTTAGTGTCACAACCCTTTGTCATCTTTGTCATGACAGAGACATTTGTCTCTTTCAGAGTCTATGCCTGTTGCTCAGGCATCGCCTTCCTTTTCTCCAAC
Source organism: Varanus komodoensis (assembly GCF_004798865.1). NCBI lineage: Eukaryota > Metazoa > Chordata > Lepidosauria > Squamata > Varanidae > Varanus > Varanus komodoensis. The sequence continues at coordinate 39,890,216 of NW_025335568.1, forward strand.
ATAAAGCAATTTGTTTTGCTTGACATGCTGTAGATAGAGTCATGGAGCCTTGGTATAGGAGAATGGCCTGGACATGGAAGATACCCAATGCTGCCCTGTACAGCCATTAAGCAAGAGCAAACATAACATCTTGGTGCCATGCTGACATGGTACCTTTCTGCTTTCCCCCCCCAATGCTAAAAAGCAAGTCCACTTAACCAAAAGAGAACAATTGATTATTTTTTCCCAATCATGTTGCTGCACCAGAAGGCTACAGGGAAAGCACTATAGAAACGTGATAGGTTTTTCTGAAAGAATTGAGAAGAAAAGGCACCAAACCTTCATTCTGTAATGCTTCTAAATTGCATGCTTTCACATAGTTACTTGACAAACAGTAAATAAGTAGAAGCTTAGAGTTACTATGGTTACCAAATACAGCATTTTCTGGTCCATTTTTGTCTGCATGGTCTAATAGATTTGTTTTCAAGTCAATATGGGGCTCTAAAATGGACTTCTGTAAAGTGTTTTGGTTCTTTTTTCTTCAATTTGCCATTTTTGAAACTATATCCAAAGTGAAGAAAATATGGAACATATTCGGTGGTATTTCCAGGTGATCATAGCCCTTGCTTAATGGTCTTATGGGGTAGAGGTAGTTTTTACATGACCATGTGTATTACTTCTGTTGTGAAATGCACAATTAAAACTTCTCTTTGCCCCCACACCCACCATTTCATGATTCACATTTTAATTCACTTAAATCTTAGCATGATCACGAACACAGTAATGTTTGTTCCCGCTGCCCTGGTCACCACTGTTCTCTGGGCAGCTGCAGCTGGTGCACAGTACTCTTAAATTTCTCTTTATGGAGCAGATACCATCTCAGGAGAAACAGCATCAATTTCATAGGGCTTCATTGCTACCATCAAGAATCCCATCTTCTTACACCTCAGTCTGAGAAGAGTGTGCTTATTGAAGGCTGCCATGTGCATCATAAGAGACATTCAGGGTGGGAAAGGGGAAATGTTCAGGATTTTAGCCCTCCTCAGACTCTTCCATAAACACTGGGTCAACACATGTTGGACAAATGAGGCCACACTGATTAGCTGCATGCATGTGACATAGAAACATAGAAACAGAGCAAGTCAGAAGGGGCCTCCCGGGCCATCTAGTCTGACCACCGGCACCAGCCAGCTCCACTCACAACATGCCCACCATGTGGACGTCCAGCCTATCCTTGAACACCCGCACC
>NW_025335568.1:39891543-39909318 GCF_004798865.1 Varanus komodoensis
GGCTTTAGCATAGTCAATGAAGCAACAGTGAGAACTGGACACGGAACAACTGATTGGTTCAAAATTGAGAAAGGAGTTCGGCAAGGCTGTATACTGTCTCCCTGCCTATTTAACTTATATGCAGAGCACATCATGAGAAAGGCGGGGCTAGATGAATCACCAGTTGGAATTAAGATTGCTGGAAGAAATATCAACAACCTCAGATATGCAGATGATACCACTTTCATGGCAGAAATTGAAGAGGAACTAAAGAGCCCTTTCATGCAAGTGAAGAAGGAGAGTGCAAAAGTTGGCCTGAAACTCAACATTAAGAAAATTAAGATCATGGCATCCAGTCCTCTCACTTCCTGGCCAATAGATGGGGAAGAAATGGAGGTAGTGACAGATTTTATTTTCCTGGGCTCCAAGATCACCACAGATGGGGACTGCAGCCAAGAAATTTAAAGACGCTTGCTCCTGGGGAGGAAAGCTATGGCAAATCTAGACAGCATACTAAAAAGCAGAGACATCACCCTGCCAACAAAAGTGCGTATACTCAAGGCTATGGTTTTCCCAGTTGCAGTGTATGGCTGTGAAAGCTGGACCATAAGGAAGGCAGTTGTCACTGAGGCAGTTGGTGTGAGCTTGAGTGGACTCCAGGAGATGGTGGAGGACAGGAAGGCCTGGAGGAATGTTGTCCATGGGGTCGCGATGGGTCAGGCACGACTTCACGACTAACAAGAACAACGTTAAACTTCGCTGCATGTGGCATGGATTTAACAACAACAACAACAACAACTGCTAGAAAGATGTATGTTTTAAATGGAGGGTTTGGTTTTTCTTCAGAATGAAAACTAGCTTTTGTTTTAACATTACATTTGTTCTTGCTAAAATAAATGAGGTACCAAAGAATATTATTGTCACTTATTTGCCATTAAGAAGAATTTAAAGACAACCATACTTTCTAAGTGAGATTTATTGTAATTTCCAAATGATTCAGGTGAAGGATGTAGTAGTGCTGGAAAGACCAAATTTGCCTTAGTTGTTCATCTGTGTCCAGTGTCAGCGTGCTCCAATGGAATGAGCCTATGTGTGCATATCATTTTGGAATGGAAATTGAAGGAATAAATTTGAAAGGGAATGTACAGATGGAATGTGCAGATATAAATGGAATGTACATCTAGAATGAATTACCTGGAATGGGAAACGTGTTCTGGTATGCTTCTGAATGCACATTCATATTCATATTCTCCCATAAATTGTCACATGCTCATGAAACTTGTGGTTTCAGCTGGATCAGGGCCACAGATATTTCAAACTTCTGAATGCAGCACGTATGTCCTGAAGGGCATATCAAAGTTGATAGGGAAACCGGCACTGGAATAGCTTATGAAGCCAACAGTAGAGCTGTATACTTTGGGTTTAAAGGTCTTCTTAGAGAGAACTTTAGACACCCCTGTGTTATTTCCATTGTGAAGCACACAACAAACGTTTCTTTTGTCCATGCTACACAACCACTTCAACACTTCTGATATATTATAGCAATGGTAATAACAACAATGAAAAAAAATTAAAAGTGTGATCTTTGTTAATCTTTATTTTAAAAAAGGAACCTTCTAAGCTTGTGCAGTTTTATAAACTCAAATCAGTACCCTCACGATGCTGTGGAATGACATGAAACTTCCTTCTGTTGCCCTTATGCTTAACACATTAACTTGGAAACAAGAACAGTTTTGGTGTATGAAAAGACTAGTATATATTTTAAGGTAAAAATAATACAATTAATATCTAATTGGCTGCACCAAGGAAGGGACAAAGGAATGAAGGCAGGCAGGCATATACTAGAAGTAGTTGGAAAGAAGGGCACTTAAAAGTGACATTAAGAAAACTCTGCACTGTAATTCTATTCCTTTGAGACTTACCCATCCTTCCTTTCAGCAACAGTTCTGTTGGTGAGGAGGAAAAATAAGAACATACGAATATAAGAGCATCATGTGCTTTGGGTACAAATGTACACTAGCAATACACATGAGTACCCCAAAGGAGTTTGCATCTGGGCAAGCCAAGCCCAGTCTAAAGATAGTTCCAGATGTGCAGGGCTCCTGGTCCTGCCAGCAAAAAGGCCTTGTGCAATTATTCCAGCTTTTCTTTCTGAATTGACTTTTTGCATTGAGAGAAGCAGCAGGGGGCTTACAGGATGAAGATATTGTTGTCTTGACCTCTGAAACTGTGAGTGTGAGGCAGTGCAATGATACCAGAAAAGCCACATGCAAAAGCCTGGAGCTCCACAACATACTTAGAGCAAGGAGCCAAAAGCCAGAAATATGTTGGCTAACCAAGCTGTCATTGTATCCAAGAGCCAGCACAAGGACCAGGTTCAAGGGCTTATTTGTTTGTGTCAGTGAAGCATTTCCAACTGTTTGATTATGGTCTCTTTTAGGCATTCATGTCAATGTTCCAGATCCTTACACAGGAAGGATGGGTGGATGTCATGGATCAAACTCTTAATGCCGTAGGACATATGTGGGCACCTGTTGTCGCTATCTACTTCATCCTTTATCACCTTTTTGCTACCTTGGTAAGTTGCATGTCTCATATTTACCTTTATTTTTTAAAAAAAAATCAAGGAAAATGGAGGTTTTTCTTCTCTCCATTTCTCTCAGAGGAACATAAGAAGGTGCCTTATATCTGGGCAAGACCCCTTAGCAGGTGAAAAAAAACAGCTGATAGACAGTATTTAATCATTCATCTGCCTGCCAGTTCTTTCTTAGGTAGATTTAAATCGTTCATTTTTAACCCACCTGGACTGCAAAGCAGAGCCCAGTTATGGGACAGGGAAGTTACCAAGTACAGCATTTGCAGGGGAGATTTGCCAGGAACCAGCAAATCCCTGGTTCCCTTCCTCCCACTGATTCTTGTCTGTAAGTGCCACTCACCATCCACCAAGCATGGGACTGGGCGCAAGCATAACATCTCGCTGCTAGCATATCATCTTGCTTTGCCTCCTTCCAGAATACTGGATTTGAAATATACTGTAGGTACTTAAATGCAGCAGCTGGCTACACACAGAATGCTGCACATCTCCTCACTGAACAGATAGTCTTAGCAGCACTGATCACTTTTTGGGAGATAAGGAACAGTAATGGTGCATTCTGTTCCTCGCCAACAAACAAGTCATCTGAAAAGTACATTTAGTTTAACAATGGGAACAAGGCCACACACATACTCCTTCCTGCCCTCTGATGTAGGTGAAATTCTCTGGCTTACACCTTCTCTCCAGGTAAGAGCTGAAAGGGCTAGGAACAGAACCTCATAGCAAGATGGGTGCATCCACATTGTTCAGGGGACTTTCAAAAGAAATTTGCCTGTCCAACTCCCAAGCTGTTCTATCAGCAAGCCAAAATAGTTTTAACACCATTTCCCCCATTGGTTAATATCCATTAAAAAAATGTGGGTGCTAGTTTCAGTTTTATTATTTGGATGGTGGATTGCTTATTTGTTTTTTGATAGCCCGTGGAGTTTTATTGGCTGTTCTAAGTATCATTATTGCATTTTATTGCTGACACTTTGGGTACCCATTAGGCAAAGATTGCTACTGTGTTTGCCCCTTGAGACCTGGATGTAGCAATTCAGTGATGTAAATGATTCTGCGGGACTCTTTTGTAGATGGTAGTTTGCTTGTCTGTGTCTGTATTTTCCTTGGTACATTAGGAGAGCTATGTTAATTCTTGCAGAGATTCTGCTGTTTGGCCCTACATGAAATGGTGATCAGCTTTTGTGCTAGCACGACAAAATGATTTAAACAGACATGCCCCCTTTCTTATGCTAATATTGTAGTTGTTAACCAGCTGGGAACACAGTGAATCAGAAGTATACACTTTTCATCTTGAGAGAATCTACAATTCCATTGCACTCTTCCTGTAGCGGTAATTAAATGGAAGGCAAATGCATAATAAAGCTTTGGGGCACCAACTGATAATTAGAACTTAAAATGCTTTCTAGTTGCATGATATCCAAATGAGCACACAGGAAATGTCATTGCACTACTGCCTACATACTAACAGAAGAAAGAAACTAACAATTAATGCAACATGCAGATACATGTTCTAGTTTCTTTTTCTTTCTGCCCTTCCAACATTGTGCTTGGTGGACAAACAGAAATCTTTCCAAGATGTCACATACCTTTTTCACTTTTGCACTGCTATAAAATTGGCATAGCAATTTCTCAAGGTTCCTCAGGTGCTCAAGAAATCTTCACTGCCCCCCTCCAGTTTCTAGGATTAGGAAAAACCATGTGGTTCCACTGAAACCGAACTGAAGCAGTTTATAGAAGCCAGATAGTTTCTCCAGATCATTCTACAGTGAAGGGTTAGAACTTTTACCAAATCCTTCCTAATCCCAGGCCTTCTTTCCAAGATTCCTTCCAAGATTCTCCAAGAATTAGCTATATCCAATCCACTAAGGAACAGGCAGAAAAGCTCCTTCCTACTGGATGGGACGAACATTGGGATGAAGGAGATCTATACTGCAGCCTTGGCAACCACACCAACACTCTCCTCATCCCAATCCATCCCAAGTCCAATGATGGATTGTTCTTTTTCCTCTCTGAACTGCAAACTGCAGACTTACCTCTGGGATGCAGACTACATTTTCCATTCTTTTCCCATTTGGAATAAAATTCTCCTTTAAAATTGTAGGGGTACAACCATGCACGCATGCAGACACTACAAGCCTATACCAACTGAGATGAGATTCTCCAGTGCCCCAGTACATCTGAATCATTTCAGGAATTCAGGCAGTTTTGCCGTAAGGCCAAACTGGAAGCAGCTCTAACTGTATAGAATGATGGAGTGACAAGTGAATGAAAAAACATGAACATGTTGCAGTAAATTGTGACATGCAAAACTTAGAATGAGAAGGCAGGGTAAAATTTAGATGTGCTAATTGTATGTACTTGGAAACAGGGACTGGGGAAAGCTGGAATGAATCTCTTTCACAGCAGAAGCTGAAACACTGTTTAGGCTTGAAAAGCAAATACAGTGTTAGGAGAGAGGTTTGTTATTAAAATCCAGAAGGGAACAGAAGTTAAACAAAGAATAAGTTGAGGTTTAACTGTTCTTTCGTGATATTGTTCTAGATTATTATAAACTGTTGTAAACTGGCCAAACAGCTTCAGCTATTGAGCAGTACAGAAATGAAGTTTTCATGGCATGCTTGTCATTCTCAACTATATTGATTGGAAACAAAGAATGATTACACTCCAGTGCACTTTACATCTACTGCACAATACTTGAAAAAACCAGGCATGGCTTTTCATTATGATTGTAATTAGAATCACAGTCTAAAATGGGGCCTTTTTGCATTAAAATTATTTTTGCAGTCCCAAAAAGGTACATTTAGGGTCCATTTAAACATTATTTCAAATAGTTCTCTTTCCCTCACCACCATCTTTCAATGGAAAAGAAAACCTTACTTATTTGAAAAGTTTTGCAGAACTTCTGGCACACACCTATTTGGCACTACATTTGATATCCTTCTACATTTGATATCCTTGCCGAGACTGTTCCTATGGGGTAGTGGTCATTGATCTCAAGATAAGTCCTACCAGCAGTTCCAGGAGTACATTTTCTGCTTAATTTAATGTAATTTTAACTTGGGTGCAATCCTCTCTTGCTTACAGGGGTCACCATAGGGCTGAAGAGAACTCTGTCATTCCTCCATATCTTTAAGCACTTGCAGTTACCACAGCAGGGTAGTTTGATGAATGAGTGGTCTGCACATGCCACCCACGGCTCCATGCATCCTCCTCTGCCCACTTGATCATGTTATGCATGTTCCAGAGCTTTTGACCCTGGGAATATGAGAGAAATGACCGAAACTCCCACTCCACAATGGCTTGTTTTCCTCCTCTTCCCTTACATCCACCTAGTATCCCATTGTCCTTCAGAGCAGAAGCTACTTCTCCCTCCCCACTCCAATCACTACCACTTTTCATAGTTTCTGGAGTTAGGGCTATTTTTTTTTTCATTTTTTTCAGTCCAGAAAAGTGTGCAACTGAATTTTTTTTTGGGGGGGGGTCAGTCCTGCTCAAGAGTGCTCTTAAGCCTGTCTCATAGCTGTAGTCTTTCCTGGTCAATTTTCTTGTATGTTTCAGCTGTCAAAGCAGTGAAGAGGAGTGGGTAAAAAACTACAGAAACTGACAAGGTGAGACTGCATATATAGACTGCAGGTGCCAGGAACAATTACTCAGTTGTCCATTGAACAGCACCAATAAAGGAAGAAAAGCAGCAAAGGAATGGAAGTGAAGTAACTGCAGCAACAAGTGATACAAAAAGGAGATGCCAAAGTCAATATCTCCCTTTTCTGAAGGAGATACTTCTTTTAGGAAAGTGTCAGTTCAGCATTTAAAAGTGACAGAATCACAATTACAAGGGTGAAATATGTACCCCCTTTCATTTTGTGCATCAACTTATGCCACTTTCTGTCCTTTCTAGTGCTTTTCAATGGACTATTCAGGAAGTGCACCTTGGCAACTGTACACAAATTAACCCATATGGAGTCTTGCCTTGTCAGTTTCCATGTATGGGAGCTACTCTACTTCATTACTCCCTTTGACAACTGAAACATACGAGGCAATTGAGCAGGAAAGGAAGAATAAAAGGTAGCACAGAGTGCAAAAGGTCACTAGCATGGTTAACAAGTAGAGTTGAGGAAGCTATTAAAGAAAACAAGGATTCTCTCAAGAAGGAAAATATTGAAGGGGAACAAATGGAAGCAGAAACTTGCCCAAGGGAGAGGGAATCAGAAAAGAGAAGGAAATAAACATTCTGAGAAGCATGTTGCTAACAAAATCAAGGTCAACAATGAATAATTCTTCAGATATATCAGGAAAAAACAACAACAACAACCAGAGAGGCAGTTGAACCATAGGTCTGAAAGGAACACTGAAGGACAATAAGAAAAATGCAGAGAAATGAAATGAATTCTTTTCATCTGTCCTCAGAGCCGCTTATATGGAACAGGTGCCTATTTCTGAATTTACATTTTTAAGAAAGGGGTCTGAGGAATTAAGGCAGATAATAGTGACAAAAGATGAAATTTTCAATAATTCTCTTACTGACCGACTGAAAGTTAATAAATTACCAGGCCCTGATGGTATCCATCCTAGAGCTCTTATAGAGTTCAAATATGAAATTACTGGCCTTCTTACAAAAACAGAAATTATCAAAGTCCCTCAGTAAAGCAATCATAGAACAGGGGTAGTGGGGCTCTTATGGATCTGTAACCAGTTAAACAGAGTGAGGATAAATGGCAGATAGTCCCAATGGAGGGATGTAAACAGTGGAAACTCACAGAGTTCTGTATTAGGACCAATAATTTTCAATTTATTCATAAATTGTCTGCAGTTAGTGGTGGGGTAAGTAATGAAGTGGCCAGGTTTGTTGGCCAAATATCTAAGGTGGTTAAAACCAAATGGAATTGTGAGGAGATCCAAAGGGATCTTTCCAAGCTGTGATAATGGGCATCAACATGGCAAATGTAGTTCACTGTAAGCAAGCATAAAGTAATGCAAACTGGGGCAAAAAAATCCCAGCTTCAAGAATAGGTTGATAAGTTCTGAGCAAGCAGTGACTGATCGAGAAAGTGATCGTGGGGTTACAGTGGACAGTGTCAATCCAGTCAACCCAATGTATGGCTGCTACGAAAAAGGCAACTCTATGTTAGGCATAATTAGGAAAGGAATTAAAAATAAAACTCCCAAGATGAACTTGCCAAATACAAATGGCATGGAATATTACTGTATATGCAGCTTTGGTCACCATACCTGAAAAAGGACATTGTTGAGCTGGATGAAATACAGAGAGGGGGAATGAAAAGGAGGGCCTGGAGCAACTCCCCTATGAGGAGCAGCTACAATAACTGGGACTGTTTGGTTTAGAAAAAAGACATGTAAGGGGAAACACAATAGAGGTATTTAAAAGTATGGAAAGAAAGTGGAGAGGGAGACATTTTGCTCCTTCTCCCATAATACAAGAATTTAGGATCATCCCATGAAACTGGAGGAGGAGATTCATGGCAGATAAAAGCACATAGTTAAATTATGGAATTCACTGCCATGGGAAATTATGATGGCCACCAATTTGGATTGTCTTGAAAGGAGAATGGAGCAGATTCCTGGAGCAGAAGTTTATTGATGGCTACTAGTCTTGTTGGCTATCTGCTATCTGCCTAACCAGAAGTGGTACGCCTGCACGCATCAGTTGCTGAGGAGCTTGGGCAGGAAGATGTCTTGCCTCCATCCTGCTTCAGAGATCCTGTGGACACCTAGCTTGCTACTGTGTAAACAGAATGCTGGACTGGATGGACCATTGGTCTGAACCAGCATGGCTTTTCTTATGTTCTTATCTTCCTACATTTTTAAGAGCTCACTTCTACACATCCGAAAGACTGACAAGAAGAAGGAAGAAGTGGAAGGAACATGTTTGCAAATACTTCTGAGAGTATTATTAAAGAGGTGGTGGGCCAGTGACAGTAGCTCCAATGTGCTCCTTGGGCATCAATGGAGGAATGCCACTGGTGTCAGCAAGGGTAAGGTCATGAAGAGCAGCAGGTAGCTTTGCTGCCCTTTCCAGGCAGCTTGTTAACTAATCCCTGCAAACATGATATTGCTGCCCTGGTTTCATGTGATATGGCAAACTTTTGTGGATCAAACAACTGCTAACACCAGCCTTAGATTGTCATGGTAGTTTGTTGCCAAAAAATAAGCCACTCTGCAGGAAGCAGTCTGGATTGAACACTGCAACTCGTTATGCCTTGTTACCCACAATGTGTTGTTGTGTCTTGCAAACCCAGTTATGATTTAGGCTCTTTAGAAAAGTAAGTATGAAGCCAAATACTGCAAAATGCTACATATATAAAGTAAAAGTTCTCATTTATGCATGCAATTTATCAGGATGAAAGATAAAACGAAATCCACTCTGCCTACTGTCACTGTAAAACCATTTTTATTTGAATGGGAAGAAATATTAGCAGCATGCAACACTGGTGTTTTTGCTTGTTTTTTCAATTCTTTTGTAGATTCTGCTGAGTTTGTTTGTAGCAGTTATTTTGGACAACTTGGAACTTGATGAAGATCTAAAGAAACTTAAGCAAGTAAGCTTTTTCATGTTGGCTATTAATTGCAAGAAAGCAATAGTGTGTCCTCATTTCTCTACAAAAATGCAGATGCCAAACAACTTTTTAGAAAAGCAAACTAAATAAGATGTGTATAATGGAACATAAAATACCCAAATCAAGCTTTGAAGATCAGCAAAAAATTATTTCTTTCAGATTTTCCTGTGATTATGTGAGCCACTTGCTGCATGTGGGACTTACATTTTATTCTTTTACCATAATCCAAATCATATGGTAAGAGAGAGACAGTGAGCGAGAGAGAGCAAGAATGCACATATGAAACTGTGTATTATGTGAACTTGTAACCATTATGCTTCTTTTTAGCACACCATCAATGCAAAACACTACTGTATAGCAGGGTAGCATGCAGGCAAAATAAGTTATTGATATAATAGCAAAACTGAACCTGTTGCTCTTAGGGCACATCATGAGAAGGCTCAGTTCACTGGAGAAGAAAATAGTGCCAGGAGAAGTTGAAGGCAGAAGACAAAGAGATGTCTTGGCTCTATAAAGGAAGCAACAGCCTTGAGTTTGCAAGAGCTTAGCAGGACTGTCAAGGACAAGACATTTTGGAGGGCCTTCATTCATAAGGTCACCATAATTTGGAGACAGCACGTTAATAACAAATACTGCTTTACATGTAGACCTCCATTTTGATCAGTAGCAATGCACAAATGGCTCAGCAACGTGTCTGCAGAGCTACATACCCTATACTAAGGATTAAACTGTCCCTCTCTTATTCTTATTCTAGAAGATGGGATGTTGAACTTCTTTCAGTTCAAGGGAAAAATTCTGTTTCAAAGAAACTGTATTCTAGTGATGGGCTAAGCCCAAAACAAAAAAGGGATAGGGTTAAAGGCATAAGACATAGTGAAGGGTGGGATATGAGCGCTTTAAATAAAATAAATAAAAATGGGAACAGTCAAAAATATAAAAACTGTGATCATACTGTTGCTTAAATCTCTTACCATGTAATGCCTTTCAGCCTTTTGCAATGGGGGGAAGATGCAAAACCATAGAAACGGGGTGTGGAGCTGGGGGAAGGAAAATGGCTGTCTGGGACCCCACACAGGCTGAATTTGGCAAATAGGCCTCAAGTTCCACACTCCTAATGGAGGAAATTTATTTCATGTTAGTTCATGTCTGTTTGTTTATTTGCCACCAACAACCAGCAATAGCATATCCAGTTTATGCACAGATAGATTTTAAAATATGAACGGTTTTGACTTAAAACAGTTTCAGTCACAAATAAGAGTCTAATACCACTTATAAACTGAACCAGAACCCACTTAGAACAGCACACTCCTCAGAGGGGCAAACAAAGATTAACAAGATCATGGCTTGATTCTTCTCATCCTTTGCAATCAGTAACCACCACCTCCTTAATCTTTCTTCATTAGAGGCTCTGTTCAGTTCAGAGAGTTCAGAGTCCTTCACTAATGTTGCTTGCTTGTTTCTCCTTCATATGAAAGAGCAGTGAATAGCACATGGATCATTATACCGAATATCAAATGCCAAATGTTCCTCACATCTTTTTGGGAGAGGTCTTTCTATTTCACCAATGTAAAAGGAATTACCATCCAAACACTCAGTTTTCTAAGTAGCATTCCTCCTCAGCTTCTACTCCCAAGTCCAACATTTGGAGCCACACAGCAGAAATTTTGCAAGATGTTGTATCAGTGTTAATGGAGCAGTGCAAACAGTGTTAACCTTGATTTTGCATATCAAATATTTTCAATATTTTATATGAATATAAAATCCAATCAAATATTTTATACTGTCCTGCTAATATTTTTTAGCTGCTTTTTGCTAACATCTGTCTTCAAAGATGTTATTATTCGGCTGTCCATCTTTTTCCCCAGTACAATAATTGTAATCCACTCCAAAACTGAGTCTATTAAACTCCTTCCATTAGGTGCAGGCACAGGCATGTTGATAAATTCACCTTCTGTCCTTAGAAACAATTTATTGAAGAAAATAGCACCACTGAGCACAACCAGTTTTACATTTTATTATCCCTCTATTATACACAGGTTAAGAAACTATTAGAAAAGAACAGAAGGTTCCTAAATGATGCAGTACTGAGATCTGTTCTTCAGGGTGTGTGTGCCTACTCACACACTATGTTTCTCAAACATGTACAAAGTGCTCTTAAAAACTGCTTCTTCATATGTTTTCCCACAATGTAATTAACATTTAATTGGAAATTTCCATTAAAAGGCATGCTTAGAAAGATTTTTTTAAAAAATTTCCTTTGAAATATGTGATTGATCAGCTGATTAAACGACCCAGTGAGAAAAGGTTTTCCTTGAAGTAAGTATGATGGATTTTGTGGGTTTGCACTGATTGTACTTACTGTATGAACTATTTTCCTGAAATATTGGTTTTCTTATCATGGAAGATAAAGCAGAAGTGTGTGCCCATGTGAGTGTTAATTCAGTGACATTTTGGCTTCTCCATTATAATCTGTCCCTAAAAAGAAGGAAAATGATGTGGTGCAATTCTTTTTTAAGTCAGGCCCATTTACTGGCTTTTTGGCAATGGCTTTTGTATCATTTTAGGGGGAACTAGTGTTCCCCATCTGTAATTAAAAAGCTAAATGGAACTCCAGGAGATAGCTGGCTAATTTGCTGTGTGCTGATTCATCAGAAGTGCCTTGTGCATACCAATTCAACCTGCACCATCTTGTATGAAATTTTCCTTCTACTGTAGGAAATTTTCCTTTCCATTTTCCATCTTCTGCAGCCATAAAGATCAAGGCAAGAGGGGGCTTTCTTGGACAATTGACTGCCTGGAAGGAGTGCCTTTCAATCAGCTTATTCATGCCCTTCTTTATCGCTGCAGTGCTACAGTCGCTCTCTTAAGACTATGTCAAACAACACAGAATTAACCAGGTTTAAGTACTAGCTAATTTAAACATAAAAGCAGTCACCCTACTTGAAAGCACTTGCTGTATAAGAAACACAGTGGGTGCTTAATAGTCAGAGAAAATTGTTCCTGCAACATGTCAATAGTTTTTAGATTAAATATCAGTAACTACTTGCCAGACACACATCTTCCAGATACAGTTCTCTGTAGCCTCCATTTATGATGTGCAAGGCACTATGACTACAGTCACAAGCAACTATCCACTACAGCTATGGATAGTTCATGCACCACCCAGGGAGACTATTAGGTGCAATAAATAAATATAATACATTGCTGTTTCCTTGTAACGTTTCCTTGTAAGTCAAGCTAGTCAACATGACAGTGTGGAGGAGTGGTCTTGATGATGGACTGGCCTCAGGAAATCTGCCATGAAGCTCAGTGGATGACTCTGGGCCAATCACAGGCTCTCAGCCTCACAGGGTTGTTGTGAGGATAAAATGGAGAGGAGAAGGATCAGGGAGGAGGAGGAGGAGAAGGCAGGAGGGAAAGAAGATGAGGTACACATGTAGTAGTAGAAGAATGGGTCCATCTACTCCTGCATGCTGTGCACAGGTGCTTATGGGAAACCCGAAAGAACATGAATCCAACAGCAGCACGCTGCTTCCCATGTTCTCCAGCAAGTGTCGTGCGTAGTCATACTGCCTCAAACATCAGAGGCAGCATGTTCCATTCAGGATACATAGCCCTTGGTAGCTTCTTCTTCATGAATCTATCCAATCCGCTTTTAAATTAGTGGCTATCACTGCTTCTTGTGGCTGTAAATTCTGTAGCTTAACTGTGCACTTTATGAAGTGTGGGTGCCAGTCAGAAAATAGGTGTACACTTTGCCTTTCACTTGTCCCCAAATGCTTTTAAATAAAAATGTAGTGTGCCAATAAAGCAATGGTGTGCAACCTGCCACGAGACTGCATCCACCCCGGCTCCTTTACCGCAGCCCCTCCTGGGTGCGCCAGAGCTACTGCTTCCACGCTCTTCCCACCTCTGCCTTACTGCTCACTTGGTCCTCCAGAGTTCCTCATACAGATCCCTCTTTCCCAATGATGGCAGCATGAGAAAAGAACAGCCTGCATCAGGATTGTGTGCTCTCCCTCTCCCTCTCCCTCTGTGTACATGCATGTGTACAGGTATGCCTGTATATACCACCCCTGGCCCCTAAGACAGCATTACATGTGATTTGCAGGGTAGAGGGGAAGTCAAAAATGTTGTGTGTCCATACCAAAAATAGACAAACTTAGCAATAGCTCTGCTTTCATTTTCTGCAGGCAGCATTCCCCCTTTATTTATTTATTTCATTTATATTCTTCCATAAGAAGGTGAAAATGTGACATAGAAACACCTAAAATTAATACCTAAATAATTATGAATATGTTGCATTATCAGAAAAAGGAAAATAATATTTCCTAGCAATTCTCCGACCGCTGACATCAATGGAAAAATCCCTGCTGCTTTTATGTGTGCATGATGACAGACTCTGGAATTTATTCTGATTTTGTATTCCTTTAAGGATTTTGTGTTACCATATCTGATTGATTTTTAAGTCAGTTTTTAGGATCTCATTTCCTTCTTGCAAAAAACACATAAAAAGTTTCATTAAAATTAAAGGGGTTCAGCTGAAGCTTTACCAAGTGGAAGGAGAGAACACACCTGTTGCTAATGTTATAGTTGGCCTTATTTCAGCTGAACGTTTCCAGGGCTGGAAGAGAAATAGGAATAGAAAAGAATGTTCAGGATGACTAGCGTCAACTTTATGGAGACTGTGTATTCTTTAAAGGTCATGAAACTGGTTGAAAAGCTATTACATCTTGTACCTAAATTATGTCGGAGAGGAGCTGCTGTCTCTGAAAGGTAGAAGGGCTATCAAATGAAAAGAAAGGAACTGAAGCTGTAGACAAATCTTGAGGAAAAACCCTGTGTATTAAGCGAAAAGAAGACACCGAGCTGGCTTGTACAAGGTGACAACCCTCCTTATGTAAACAGCCATGCTGGGTTGTTGTGTTGCCCAAATCCAGCCCAAATTTCTGCAGGGTGGCTTATTCTTCACAAACAAGCTACCCTGAGATCCCAGGGCTTGCTGTAGGGGTTGTTTGACCCAAAGTGGGTTGTGTCATTTGAAGCCAATTTTAGCATAGATTGCTGGGAACTGGTCAGCAAGAATGGAAAAACCCTCATCACTTTTGTGATTTGACAGTGACTGCCTTTAACCAGTGCAGAAATTGCACTTTGGAAGGATGCTCTTTCCTTGACCACTCTGTGTGTGTGTGTTTGGAATCTCAGCAAAGTATGTGAGGATGAGGTTGGTGCACTCACATGCACACACATATAGTGTCCCCTGAAATTGTGCTTTTTAAATTTGTTTTTATGTTTATTGGTTTGCACTGGTGTGCAAATGCTTCCTTACAGCTATTCAATATGCAGCAAGACTACCTATAGGCCAATTGCCAGGAGCAATGCCAGCTGTTAGTAAAAAAATTCTGGTGAAGAGTAAAAAAAAGTGGAGAAAGAAGGTGCAGTGCTGGGGAGGGGCATTTTTATTCCCCAGTCAATGTAACCCTCTCAGTTTTAAATGTTGAACTGATAGTTCTCAATGCCTACTATCTTTTGAACACTTCTTCAAGATTGTGGCTATTCTAGAAAAAGGAGATATACACTTTTCTGCAGAATTTCTCAGAGCAATTAACTGCTGCAATTACTGCAGTTCCCTGATAGTTCCAAAGCATTAAAAATAAAAATGCAGAAATATGCACAAATATAATGGCTGAGAAATAGACAGAGGGAGAATATATGCACCTGCCATAATAGAACAGTTAATGTACACAGATTTCTATGCCATCTGCTTCTCAGCCATTACATTTGTGGATATTTTGGGTGGGGGGTAGGTTGAACCGTCAGGGACTCACAGTACCCACATCAATAAGCACTCTGAGAAGCTGATGGAGGAGTTTGAAAAGGTGGAGAGTAACTGAGAACTGCCAGTTTCTCAGACACTAAAAACTGACAGAGGATGACCCTACTACTGGCCATGTATTGTCTCCACCCTCTTTTGTTGCCACTCCCCCCCCTTTTTTTTTTTTACTGTTGCTTTTCAATTGACAGCTAGGCACTTGGTTTGCAGTACTGGGCACAAATGAGCCTGTTCGCCCTGCATTTGATAGTGAAATTCACAAGGAAATTTTACAGGCAAGACTACACAGATTAGATAGTCATAAATGCAGTTTTGCAAGGCAAACAGTTTTTTAATGCACAATTTTCATCCCTCCCCCCCCCCCAAAAAAAAACCCTCCAGCCCAATCAGAATGGTGAAAGTGAGATAAGAGAGATTTTGCTGCAAAGGTTACTTGGATACTGGCTGGAGAACTGAGGAGGAAGAAGGGGCAGAACAAGCCACAGTGAATCCAGCCCTCTGTCAGGCACTCTGTGGTTTCTTCAGCAAAGACCCAGCCTGCCACAACTTAGTCACAGTGTGACATAGAAACCCACCCATTGAAGTGTGGTGGTGCTCATGGTCTGGCATATATTTGCTCAGAGACTGGATTCTAACTCTAGGAGGAGGTAATCACCCACTCCTTGCAGGCTATCATTCATTGTGAAGCAGCTACGCCAACAGCCAAGCTCAACAAATGCCTGAGCCCTGGATCCTGTAGTAAGCTGATGGGGCCTTCATGTATATAGGATGTGTTTTAGGATTTTGAACTCAGGAGAAAGTTCTCACTTCCTTGATCTTTATGCTGATTAAAATTCTTTCCCTAGGATCACTTCTAGCTTTTTTGATTTGCCTCTGTTTGCCTCAAGAAAATGACCAGAGTGAGCGCTGCACAAATATATTGCAGTGCTTATTATACTATGATATTCACGAAAATTGGATGTGTACCTGTGCCAAACTATTAAAGGCAAAACTCATCAACAGGAATGGGATGGGGGATGACCACAGACAATTATTGGGACATGGGACAGTTATTGTAACAGACATAACTAGGAGAATTATTATAGCAGGCATGGAGGGAAATTTAATTTTTCCTCCTAAGCTTCAGTGCTGAGGAAATTTTCTGCTGTGAAGCAACTGTCAGCATGGGAAGAACCTCTTTCTGTGCTAGAAAAAAAGAAATTGATGCCTAGGCATAAAATGTGTCACCTCAGAACCAAACCACACAAATGCTAAGATGTGCATCTAATTGCAGTGGTAGTTGCTTTAAGTTATTAGCAGCAATCCCAAGTGGGAAGATTGGTCCTTCTCCACTCCATTATTCCAGAGAACGCATCATGAAAATGTATGCATTTTTGTCAAACTTTCCAACTTTCTAATTGAAATTGTTCTCAGCAGCAACAATTGTTCTTGGCTACTGTCAGGGACTTCAAAGCCTAATGATTGCTGTAGCCTGTGTGCTCAGGCCTCAGCATCATTTTCAGTCCAGAAAGCAAGAGTCATCTTCATAGCCTCCCCTGAAATCTCCTCACAGTATGAAGCCTTCAGACTAGGCCTGACCCTGGGATCATCCAGGCCTTTTGCATGTGCCTCTTCAACAGGATAGCCTGCTTCATCCACCGGCTTCAGGGACTGAACTTGCGAGCAGTGGTTTTGTGTTCAAGGACAGAAATCACAGAATGAGGACTAGCATCAAATTTAGTGCAGAGTCAGTTGTCAGCTTGTATAACCCTGTCAGGCCTTATCAAGTACTCTCGGGTGTAACCTGTCAAGGCCTGGCACCTTTGTAATATCCAATGCCCTGAGGAGCCCCTCGACTTCAAGGGGGGTGACTCTAATCTGTGCCCCTAAATCCCTATCCCATATGTGGATATCCCCCGTCCTGCTTTGGGGAGAACACAGAGGCAAAATAGTCATTTAGCATCTGTGCCTGTTCCCTCATATAGAAACATAGAAACAGACCAAGTCAGAAGAGACCTCCCGGGCCATCTAGTCTGACCTCCGGCACCAGCCAGCTCCGCTCACGACATGCCCACCATGTGGACGTCCAGCCTATCCTTGAACACCCGCACCGATGGGGCCTCAACGACCTCTCGTGGAAGCCCATTCCACACCCTCGGGGTCCTGACTGTCAGGAAGTGCTTCCTGGCATCCAAATGGAACCTGGGTTCCCTGAGCTTTGCTCCATTGGAGCGCGTCCTGCCTTCCTCTGCAGGGGAGGACAGGTCTCTACCCATCTCCATGTGACATCCCCTCACATACCTGCATGTCGCCAACATATCCCCTCTGAGTCTCTCCTCTTCTCCAGGCTGAAGAGACCCAGTTCCCTCAATCTCGCCTCATACGGCATCCCCTGCAAACCAGTCACCAACCTTGTGGCCCTATGCTGCACTGATTCCAACCTGGCTATATCCTTTCTGTAATGAGGGGCCCAAAACTGAGCACAACACCAGTTGCGGGCGGACCAATGTCGTGAAGAGTGGTTCCTCTTTCATCTAATCCCTCTAACCACCTCCTTTCGCATCCATGGCGGCACTCTCCTCCGCCTCCCCACCTTACTGACTAGAGGTATTGTCAAGGCTTGCGCCTCCAAAACCTCCCTTTTGAGTGCCATCCACCCCTCCTCAACTCGCTTGCCTTCCACTAACCTATCCCAGGAGACTTTCCCCAGTCTGGCCTGCAGTTGGCCAAAGTTGGCCCTCTTGAAGTCCCAGCTTCTAGTGCTCAACCTGCTGCACGTCCCCAGTCCCCTAATCTCAAAGCAAAGGATGGAG
>NW_025335568.1:39909418-39969063 GCF_004798865.1 Varanus komodoensis
TTTTGGAGGCGCAAGCCTCCAAAACCTCCCTTTTGAGTGCCATCCACCCCTCCTCAACTCGCTTGCCTTCCACTAACCTATCCCAGGAGACTTTCCCCAGTCTGGCCTGCAGTTGGCCAAAGTTGGCCCTCTTGAAGTCCCAGCTTCTAGTGCTCAACCTGCTGCACGTCCCCAGTCCCCTGATCTCAAAGCAAAGGATGGAGTGATCACTCGCATCCAGAGCTCCCCTAATTTGTACTTCATCTATCAGCTCCTCTCTATTGGTCAAGACCTAGTCAAGGATGTTTCCCCTGCTTGTCGCCTCTCGGACCCTCTGTATGAAAAAACCTCTCTCTATAGATTCTAGGAAGCAATGTGACCTGGCTGTCACTGCCGAGTGAGTCTCCCAAGTAATATCTGGGAGATTGAAATCTCCCATAATTACTGTGTCTCTCCCCTGAGATATCCTTAGAAGTTGAGATATCCTTAGAAGTTGACCTGGAGGGCGATAACATACCCCCATTGTCAGGTCCCTTTCCCTGTCAAAACCCCTAAGTTTCACCCAGACTGCCTCTGCCAAATTCTCATCTGTGCTGCATTCTATCTCACTGCATCCTATCTCTTTCCTGACGCCCCCACCTCTCTTTCCTTTCCTGTCCTTTCTAAAAAGATGATACCCCTCTATGTTCACATTCCAGTCTTGCCTTTCATCCCACCAAGTTTCTGTGATTCCCACCAGGTCATACCCTCCTATTCCCAGGAGAGATTCAAGCTCTTCCTGCTTATTACCCATGCTCCTAGCATTAGTGTACATGCACCTCAACTCCTTCCCACCACTTCCTTTCCTTGGAGTTCCCAGCCTCCTCCTTCCTCCCATCCTCCCTGATATCTGCCCCCTCTCTGTCAGTCCCTGCAGTACCTCTAAAACCCTGCTCCCAGAGCCCTGATCCTCTCCCCACACTTGTCCAGTGCAGACATGTTTCTGGGGGGCCTGAACCACCCCCCCCCCGCTCAGTTTAAACTCTTCCAGACGAAGCTCTCTAGAGCATCTCCAAAGAGGACCTTTTCCCCATCCTCATGAGGTGCAACCCATCCCATCCTTCTGTGCTTCTGCCCAAGCCCTTTATTATTGCCTCCTGCCAACTATGTAATGATAACATTCATCCCATCCATGCATCTGGATAAATGCCAGAATGAATGTGCTAGTTTTCAAGGTACCACAAGACATTCCGTTCAAACTCTTCCAGTACCACATATAAAGTCATTTATACAGTGGGGGGGGGGGGGGTCCACACATCTTCTGACTCATAATTCAGCTTTTCTGCCTTTTTATGATTTCTGCAGCTCACATTCTGTTCAGTTTACTCTTTCAAAAGAGTATTCTCTTGGGAAATATCAGCTCTCACACACAGCTTCTCATATCTGCCAAACCATCTCTTTCCATTGCATATTTATGACTCAAGTACAGATGTTCATTACTGAAAACATTTTTGGAACTGATGTGCTATGTTACCTTCGGCCATGCATTTTCTTGGAGGAATATTTGCAGGAAATGAATTGTCTGAAACATCATCTCTCTGTTATCAGCTCTTGTACCTGTAATTTTTCTGTGTGTTCATATGCATCAGGTAATTGTTTTTCCTCTCAACCTTTCATCATAAGACTGCACACAAAGATAAAATTCTACAAATCAGCCTTTCTTCTGAAGCATTCTTTGAAATTTCAGTCTTTTTTTCTTTCCTAATACTATGGTCAGTGTACCACATTGAAAATTGCCCTACAGCCCTGTTCTCTGCCCTAGCACTAGTATTGGCAATGAGGCTCCTTCCACCGGGGAAATGTCTCAAGAGAAGATGAGCCCTTGTACATTGTATACTTTACACAGTGCTCTGCATGTATACATCCCTGCATTCAATCACTTGCATCTCTGTTTAAAAAATGTTGATACTGTGGGACAGGTGAATACCAGGGCGTTGTGCATGCATGAAGTATCTGCATGCTTCAGGTGCTCCAAGGCTTGCAGAAGAACCCTTAAAATAAAACCTAAGTGACCAGAAAAGGAAAAAAGAACAAAACCAGACCATTGAAGACTGAGCAATCAGGGGAATGGCATGGCATGGCAAAGACGTGACCAATTAACTAGCAGGAACCCTGAATAGGAACACTCATTCTAGTAGCTGAAGATGCACTGCAACTGTTTGTTGTGGAGGACCTTTTTATTTGCTTTTTTTCAGAGTTCAGGAGTGAGAAGTATTAGCAGCTGGCTTGAGAGAACCTCAAAGTTTGCAAAACTACCCTTCCTTAAAGGAGGGGCTCCAAGTGGTGGGGAACACCCATAACAGCACAATAAGGACTGAGGCTGATCAATGGCATGTGACCTTAATTCATTTGGGAAAGAAAACTGGAGGAGGAGACAAGAATCAAATTGGCTGTTGGCCTGAAGTTCTCGTTGAGCGAATATTGTGGCTGTGGCACCCTGGAAGGTGTCAAGCTGTTTTTGGCTGGCTAGCAATTATA
The DNA here is from genome assembly GCF_004798865.1 of Varanus komodoensis. Classification (NCBI taxonomy): domain Eukaryota; kingdom Metazoa; phylum Chordata; class Lepidosauria; order Squamata; family Varanidae; genus Varanus; species Varanus komodoensis. The sequence continues at coordinate 39,911,915 of NW_025335568.1, forward strand.
CAAGTACAGCAAGGATGGATCTCATGCTGATGGAGGGCTAGAGAGTACAAGGACAGGGCTTGGGCCTGCTTCCCCAAAATACAGCATGGTGGAGATTTCAGATTCTGAATCTGAACTAAAGGAAGAGGCAGAATCAAAACTGAGTAGCAAATCAGGTAAAACCTAGATAACTGTGGAATAGGCCAAGCAGTTGGTGAGAACCAGATTGCCTCTGATCTGGATGGCACTGTAGAAGAGAGAGGGTCAGAGGGTGACTGGTGTTAATTCTTTAACTCAGTGGTTCATCATCCCACTGGTCAAGCTGGCCAATTAAATAATATTTGGTGTTCTGGCTCACAGGTGGCACAAACCTCCCTGAGGATACAGTCAGCTTCGTCTGGAGCAGAAGGCAAGAGGGGAACTCAGTTTCGAATAATCTTCTGACATGAGCAAGAACTAACTGCACAAATTGGACAGATCATTAACTTGATCGATTTTAACAAGTTTTACATTATGCAGTATTGCAAAATCAGCCCCGACAGGCCAGTCCAATAAAGACTGCAGTTAGAAGACTTTCAGCTTCATCTGCTGGAAAGGGAAAGGGGAGACATGCTTTCCACATAAAGAGAGAGAAAGACCATGGAGAACCTTCTCATTACCTGCATAGGCAATTACTGATCTGCACTAGAAACTATTTTTAAAATACCCAGGAATGGAAGTCATAGTTGCTCAAAAAAGTCAATGGAAAGAGCCAAGGTTTTAATATAGCTGGGGTTGGCCACCAGTGCAGTCTTATACACATCTACTCAGAAATAAACCTCACTGAGCTCAACAGTACTTATTCTCATGCAAATGACTATAAGATTGCAGCCTTTCCAGAAAATCCTATGTGTGCATTATGCCAACAAAGTTCAAACATAAACAACTAAGGGCAGAGTTCTGCTCTTTCTGATTGTGTGTGTGTGTGTGTGTGTGTGTGTGTGTGTGTGTGAGAGAGAGAGAGAGAGAGAGAGAGAGAGAGAGAGAACATTGACCTTTTTTGGTATGATACATTTAACAATAGCATTCAAACCAAATGTTCATAACATTTGAATATGAAGATTCAAAAGCAAGTGCAATTAATTGTCCCCGTTGCATCTTGGAAGTGGTGGTGCCATGATGAGAGTTGCTTGTGACAACTCTGCAGTAAAGCAGTGGCCCTGCAGTGTCATCCAGTGAGGTTGTCCCCACATTGCAGTGTCAGCTGAATATTCTACAACATCTCTGCATGCAGTTCATTTTTATACTCCTGTTGCAGGTGGGACGGCTATGCCAAGTTTATGGCAGCCCTGCAGTGTAGTCCACTATTAATATTGGGATGAAGCTGGTTTGGATCACCTTTCCAAAAATAAAGCCACACACTTCAACCTGCTTAAATTGTCTACTCAGATTTCTTTCCCATCCAAATCAAATATGCAGTTGCACTCAGAATGCAGACAAGTTGCACTTTTCAGTTTCAGCAACTGGGAAAATATACAGTACAGCACAGACTCTTGCTTTCGGTGCTAACTTTTATTTCATTTTTTCACCATCAGCTACAGGAACAGGTTAACACATGCATTCCAAGGATACACTGCAACATTTTGTTGCAGATCCCTACTTATTTGTACATAAGTTCAACATAATATGGAAGCATGTTTAGTTCTTGGTTATTTCTTCATAGAAAAGGAATAATCACAGGGGAGTATCTCCCTTGGATTTACCATCCTCTTCAGGGAAATGGGGCATGCACAACAACAAATATTGCCTCAGATCCTCTGTGTGGTAGAGAAGATACAAAAGGGACCAAGACTCCCTTTCATTGCCTGTGCAGTATTCCAAAGTCCATTCGGCACAGGAGGCTGACATAACCAGGGCCACTTTCTGTTAGACTAATGAGAAACAGTTTACTCTGCTGCATGATGCCATTTTTGCACAAACCGGCCACATGTGATATAGTCAGAGTGGTTCTGCCTTTAACAGTGTTGTATTGTGGGCAGGAATCAGCAAGCCATGTTTTCCAAGCATGGCAAAGCAGTGATAGAAAAGTTTTACCCATTTTCCAGGCATGGAAATGCAACAGTTGAAAGGTTTTACCAGTTTACATCTGGTCTGTTGTGCAGCTATTAAAAACGATTATATTTGTTCATTGGTAAAATGCTCATCATAAGAAAGGAATGCATTATCCTTGTGGTTGTTGTTATTGAAGCAGATTCCAATATAGTTATGAACAGGGGAAAAGAAACTAGCTATTTTTCTGACACAAAGGGAGAAATGAATTAATGAAATTGAAGAAAGGAAATTGTACAGGAACATTTTTTCAGGTTTCATTAGCAGATTTGTTATGGGCAGAATTTTACAAAGGCTCTTTCATATATCTAAAACCCCAAAGGATGTGTACTTTTTTCAACAACCATTAAATATACTTATTTGTATAATTTTCTCAGCCCATCCACATGTTACGGGCATGCCACATGAGGTTCCATGCTAGTTTATTGTCTTGCAATAATGTGCTTTCTTATCTGGGATGTAAACTGCTTTACACTCCATTGTACTTATTTCTGAGTAGACAGGTATAGCCTCTGACCTAGGAAGAGGAAGTTCAAACAATCCTGTGGTCTTTGGGATGCTCACCCAGGAACCAGAGGATTGCTTTTGCAATTGCATAATTGAGCACATGAGAAGTACTTTCCACCTCTTTGAAACCTTTTGAGATACTTACTTGTGATCATTCATGTATCACTGTTCTAAACTATTCATTTGTGTATAACCATAAAGCTCTTGTGAACCGAAGTTGCAAAATGAAAGAAAATATATGTCTCTACTGGGGGAAAATAATGTTATTTTTATCAAATATTTGAGAAGTAACAAATATCCTACTGTTGATATTGTGTATGTCCTCTAGACAGACGTTTGTTGAAATGTGATCCCGTTATTTCAGAACTAGAAATACTGATATTTTCTTCCCCCATAGTCCCAGCTTTGGCCTTTTCCCTTCTCCTTAGAGCACTCCCCAGGTATTAAAATATATGAAGAAATCAATATGAGTGTGTGTGAGAGAGAGAGGGTGGGGCGGGGGAGAGATGGTAGGGGTGTTGTTTCATAAATCTTGCTGTATTTATCATTTCTGGTAGCTCTGCAAAAAGCCGTAATATCTTTAGGTAAAAAAAAAATTTTTTTTGCAGTATACTGCTTACTTTTTTTTTAAGGCTAGTGAAAAAACATGCTATTTTTATAAATGCTGCTAGACGCTGCTGCTGCTGCTGCATTTTTAATCTGATTGTCTGTAGAGTAAAGAAAGATACTCCATGAGATCACAGCATCCTATTTTCTTGATCTTTAATGTTTCATCATGAAACCTTGTGCATCTTTTTCATTTTTCTGGACTTTTCTAAATGTATCAAAAATTGCATTAAAGCAAAACTATAAAGAAAAAGCAAAATTGATTACACTTACGAAGGAACAGTGCAGTTAGCGATTTCTGATTTGAGCAATGTAATATCCAGTCAGGAATGCCAGAATCATCCTGGGGAAAAACCAGTCCCCCCACCATGCCTCCCACTCCAATTATTTCAGGTTTTCCATTTTGCACTGAAATTTGCACAACCATTCCACCAGATAAAGAAGAGAAGGTGAACAGACTTCCTCAAAGTCACCCATGAGTGTATCACAAGAGGCTTAAATGTTCCCCCATGTTACCAAAATGAAAACAAGTAAATCCTACTTGTAGCAAATTTGTACAGCAGAGGAAAGTGCTGGGCTGGGAACTTTCTTCATTTTATGCTTCTGTGTGTGTTGGATGGATTTTTTTTTTTTTTGGTTTTTCTTTGTTTATGGGAGGGTGAAGAACCATTCTGTATCTGCAGCCTAATGCAGTACAGTCTTCTGTAATATCAGGAAACTGCCATTCAATTTAGTCTGAGTTTGTTTGCTTTGAGAGACATCAGACAACACAGTGTTTTGACTAAACCATGCATGAGTTGGTTGCTTATTGCTATCATGTGCCATTTGAATATAATCTGCATGTTCGTGTGTGTTTCCATTGTAATTAACAGTGAGTTTCAGGAAGCTTTCTGTTGCAAGGTTACTTGCAGGTTGATTTTCACAAGCCACTTAATATTTCAGGGTCATTAATTTTCACATCAATTGCTACAAGCATGGCACAATTTAAAACCTGCAAGCATAGTACTATATCACTAGAACACTGCTGCCATCAAGAACTGTAAAAACTCAACAGTGCGAAAATTATTTTTCAGCCAGTACCACCCAAAGCAGGTTGGAGTTCAGAACTCTGAAGACAGATACATTTTAACTTTACCCAATTTGTGCCTAGCCTTCTCCCCACACATGTGTGCACCTGTGGCACATTATAGGTCCTTTTATGAAAGCCAGTTATAATTAATTTTGTACTGAAGTGATTACCTCTGCAGTATTGCAATATGGACAGGCATGGTTTTATCAGTCTAGTAATCTGTTGGCTGCTCAGAATCAGTATGGCCATAGCGTAAGTCACTCCTCCCTGTTAAAGTGTAAATGACTGAGGCATCAGCAGCATGCCCACTGCACACTTAGTATCTTGAGCTAGGCATTCCCTCTTCAGCCCTTCTTGTAAGCATCTTCATTCCACATAGAAGACTCTAAGCATTCACAAGCCTCTGAGCATACACAAAGAGATGTTGAATCCTCTCTGTCCCTTTTCATCCAAAGCTTTGCTTATGGACCCTTTGGGGCCTGTCTCTGGAAGGAGGGGCGCTGCGGAACCAGGCACACTTGCGTTCTGCACTCTGAGCCCCTATTTGGGCCAGCCTGTGGCTGTGAGGCTGGGCCCTCCAGTCCACCTTTTCAAGAGGCGGGTGTTCTTCATCCAAGAGACTACCCTTTCCAAATCTTCTCCCTCAGGATGTTTTGGTCCTTCATCTCCCTCATTCCCATCAACAGGTAAACCGGGCCCCAAGGTTGTCCTTGAGCTACTTACATCCAGAGCAGGCTCAGGCTGGTACTGAGAGACTGGCTCTGTCGGTGTAGGCCTGTCTGTTACAATAACAATTTTGTTATCAGAGTTTGCACTCTGAGCCTCATCTGGTTCAGCCAACTCTCCATTATCCTCAGACTCTGAGGTATCAGTCCCACCAAAATGGTCAGCTTCTTGTGTGCACCTGGAAATCTCACCAGTGTGCACAGCACTTAGACTGGTACTGTGACAGCCATTGCTGCTTCTGTGCAGGCAAGCCACATCCTCCAGGAGTTATTTGATGACCCTCTGGTGCATGAGAGAATGGTACGAATGGTACAATGCAATACTTGGCTCAGGAGTTCAGCCTGTCTGTTACGGAATTGGAAATTGCTTGGGACAGAGGTGGGTGGATGGAAGATGGAAGTGATGGATCCATAGCTCAAGGGTACAGGACATATGCCTTGCATGGAGAAGGTCCTGGTTTTTCTCCCTGGCACCTCCGCTTAAAAGGGTCATGTTCCTAGTGATGGGAACGTGCCTAATACCCTGGACAGTCAGAGTACAGTGGACAAATAGTCTGACCTGACAAAGCAGTTTCTCGGGATTCTGATTCTGGTGGGTAAGAGTGGTGCATGTCATTCTGAGCTTCTTGAAGAAAACTGGCGTCTATGTGGTGAATCAGGCAAGGGCACTTGTCAGGGTAGACTCTTGGATAAGTCCTCTCACACAGATCTAGAATACCTTCCATCAAAATGGACTGCGTAGGGTGTTTCTGTGGTAGTGAGCACAACCAGGTACCAATAAAGATAATTTTAGTTATGCAAATAATGCTCTCTGATATTAACCCTTACTGTCCCCTTAGAATAGACCAATTGAAATGAATGGGACATAAGCTAGACTAACATTGGATACAGGTCTTGGGCTGTTTAGCAAAGCCTGAAAAGAGATTATCATATTAAAAGCTTTTTCTAATGATGATATGTAATGCATACCCAGCAATATTTTCATAAGGACTTTTTCTCCTCTTTGTTTCTCTTGACTAATGCAAGCAAGATGTCTGTGAAAGTTCTGTCAGTGCCTAGAAGGAAGTTTGAAATTCCTGAAATATGCTACATTCCATTTTGCTCTAAAAATAATATGTGGGTCCTGGCAGAATAAGATACCCTCTAGGATGTGGCATAAGCAGTGTATTTCAGGGCCGAACACCACCAATCAGAATGTTGTAAGAATCTCTTCCCTCTGTCCCCACTTCCTTACTTGATTCTGATGTTATTTGACAAGAAGAGAGTGGCCAGGTGAGGCATTTTGCAAGCCACTCAATCAGTTATGTTGATATTGTGTCTGATTTTAACCTCAACCTAAGATTTTTTGTTTTTTAGAAAAGGCAATCAAAGCAGAAATGTGTTTTCAACTACATAATAAATCATGTAGTAAACATTCTTTACTAAAGAATGTATTATTTTCTTAGACTGCAGATATCTTGAGACAGTGACCTGTTACTTACATTATCTCAGTAAAATATTGAGTATGCCTATCCACATGATAATTAGTTTCAGCAGAGGCAAGTATAGAGTGTCAGGTTTTTGAGTCACCAAAGTAGCATAGCACTTTTCTATACACGTTTTACTCACCCTCCCACCCCCACCCCCTAATGTTGAGTTTACAGGAAAACAATACCAAAAACAAAAGCAAAACCGGCTAGCAAGGTGAATAATGTATCTGATAAGTGTGTGGAATTGCTCTGGGTAATTTAATCACATCACTTAGCACCTTGAATCCCAGATCACACAAATGGAGCCATCAGTTGATACATTAAGTCAAACAGAAATTCTAATTCATTCTTCCTCCAACTGGTGCTTGCCAGCTGTTTGGTTTGCTGGGGCCAGTGAGAGTTGAAATGTGTTCAGTAATCTCTTACTAGTGACTAAGACAGAGTGAGAACTGTGTACCATCAAGGACTTTGTTTCATAGTGGAGGGTGTTAAGAGGAAAACAGTTTTGAGTGTCAAAATATGCACAGTACAACATCCTCACCCAGTTTGCATCTCCAGAGCCTTTCATTGAGCAGAAAAAGAGTTAAGTTCAGTGAGTTTTCCAGTGAAACTTGTCTCAGAGGAAAATGCATAGAAATATATGCATTAAGGGAAAGTATGCATAAAATGCATGGTTTTGACGAATATATTTGAGAAACATACTTCAGTTCTTGGGGGACAATGGTATTTGAAAGTCTGGGAATTTCTTGCATGAGAAAATTCATTATGGTGCCATCCTATTCAGGTTTAGATAGAAGAATGTCTTAAAATTTCTGACATTTTCTGTCTCAACATGAATAGGATTGCATCCTAATTTACTGAGGGTCAGAAAGGTGGAATTTTGATGAAAGCTGCACAAGTTCATGAACTGAATCATGGCTTTTCTGTCTCAGAGAGGAGAGAGAGCAGTGCTGTGCACATGTTTTCCTCTTTACCATGACACCTGCTCAATTTATTGTTATTTTGATATCTCCATCTTCCTAATCCATTCACCAGTTGCCTGGAGACTTTCATCAAATGTCACTCATCATGTTGAATTGCTGAGGAGAGGCTTGATTGAACAGTTAGGGAGTCACTCTAGCAAATTTCTTCCTGTTACTTTTTCATCACCACACTATATAATACATACAGTTGCCACAATGCAACTGGATCTCTCCTCCCATAAAATTACATGCGTGTGGTCTCTGGTGTTATAAATGAGCATCAATAAAGGGGAGGAAATGACTCCCCCTTCTTCTTTTCTTGTAACTTGAAAGAAATGTGGGTAGAAATAATTAATTTATTAATCTATCTCACAGTGAGCTGTTTGCTCTTTGCACATCTGGTGCTCACACATCTCTCCTGCTGTGAGATCCTCAGGTTCCTATTTCCTACATCATACAGGAGTTGATGCACAGTCAATCATGTTTCTCTTTCTTCACTACGTGATCATTGCTTTGTAAACCACCCAGAGAGCCCTCTGGGCTACTAGGGTGGCATATAAATGCAAATAATAGATAATAATAATAAATACCTTCCTTAGAAGGCAGAACAATATTGCCTGCTGCTGATTGCTACATTTGGAACTTGAGTTATTTCATCTTTTTCCTGTGGCTGTCTTACATTAACATGGGGCATTTAAATATCTGTTGAGGGTAATAACAAGCCAATTTATCCTAAGGGGCTTTTCCGAAGATTTGGTACATTTGCAGGGAGGTATAGACATTTTTCTCCATAGAGATGTCATCATTAATTGCAATTTGTAATGTAAGCTAAATGTTTGAGGCCACCCCACATTTAATATAATAATTCTGCTGTAGAACTGTGTGTGTTTTTTAAAAAAAAATCCTCATAACCACCAGCTAGCATTGCTTTTCAGAGACTAGATCCCAACCAATTTCAAATAGGAAATATCCAGACAGCAGACTACCAAAAAAAGTTTCCTATTATATATCTGATCCTTGCAAATAGGTTTTTTAATGGGAAAAAAATAACAATACAAAGACAGACAAGTGTCAGTCTTATTTTGGTTAACAAAAGGAAGCTACAAAGACATGTTCAGAAAGAGCTACATGTATTGCAGGAATCTCATAAAATCTCTAATGTGAACAAAATGGTAGAAAGGTTTAAAAATTTACTCTGTTGTGATGTTTCTTAAGCAAGCTAAATAGAAGGGAGGGCACGGGAAACAATTTTTAGGATAGTGAAGCTTTATGGAACAAAACTCTCCCCTTCTACTGGGGAAAAAAATCTAAGCACGGCTGCCTGACTACACAAGCGGTCCTGTCTGGATTGCTCCAAGCAGAATCAGAGCAAGCACAGCCTGCCATAGACAAGCCCCTCCCTTCGTTCTGCTGGCACCCATCCCGCCTTCCTCTGCACTCATTCCATCTCCCTGCCATCCCCAAGAATGAAAAGACTCGTGTTGCAGGTAGAGAAGAGCTCTGCTCTGCCCGAGAAGCCAGTTTATTTATTAGGATATTTCTAACCCATCCAATATGAAACATCTCTGGACAGTTTACAGAGTGATAAATATCCAATAAATACAATAGCAAGATAAAGCATGACTGAGGATAAATAAAATCTGCATTAATTTTTTTAACTTTAAAATATTAGGTGAATAAAAAGGTTTTGACCTGGCATCAAAAAGCATATAATGTTGGTGCCATGCCAACCTCTGTGGAGAGTGCATTCCACAGCCAGGGCACCACTGCAGAGAAAGCCCTCCTCCGGGTGTTCACTCTCCTAACTTCCTTCAACGAGGGTTCCTGGAGCAGGGCCTCCTCTACAGATCTTAGGGGGAGCAAGGGCATATAGGGAAAGAGGTATTCCTTCAGGTATCCTGGTCCCAAGCTCTTTAGGGCTTTATAGGTCAGTACCAGCACCTTGAATTGGGCTCAGACTTCAATGGGAATCCAGTGAAGCTGATAGAGGACCAGTGTTAAATGAGAATATCGACAGGACCCTGACAGCAGTCTGGCATCTCTGTTTTACACCAATTGAACTATCCGGACCATCTTTAAGGGCAGCCCCACGTAGAGCGCATTACAATAGTGCAACTGGGAAGTTACCAGAGCGTGTGTCACTGTTGCTAGGCAGTGCTCATCCAGATAAGGACGCAGCTGGTGGATCAGCCGAAGCTGAAGGAAAGTGCTCCTCACCACCACCGTCACCTGGGCCTCCAGGGACAGGTCTGGGGCGAGGAGCGCTCCCAAGCTGTGGACCCTGTCCTTTGGAGGGAGTGCAGCCCTATCCAGAACAGGGCCAAAATCACTTTCCTGAAAGCACGGATCACCTACCAAAAGGACCTCTGTCTTATCTGGATTGAGTTTCAGTTCATTGGCCCTCATCCAGCCCATTACCTCTGCCAGGCACAGGTTCAGGACAGCCACTGCCTCACCTGGATTGATTGCAAAAGAAAGGTAGAGCTGGGTGTCATCAGTGTACTGGTGACTCCGCAGCCCAAACCTCCTGATGACCTCTCCCAGCTTGTGATGAATCTGAGCAATTTTCTCCTTAAAGTGCTGGGCAAAGTTGTCACAGCAGGCTATCGATGGTGTCACTAGTTCTTTTTTGGGCCAGGGTGTATTAGGCCACACACCACCCAGAAAAGCTCCACTGGATGGCACTGTGAGGAAGCAATGGAAGCCGAGAAGAATTGCCTCTTCACCACCCTCACCGGCACAGCATAGGCTCAGTAATGAGTGCATAAATGTGTTCGGTTAGATTCACCCCATGATTTCCTCCACCTGAGCTCTAATTGTCTCCCAGACTGCTTCATCACCCATAACTCAGGTGTATACCATGGTGCTGGGCAGGCATTGCCTGGCAGGAGAGGATGCTTAGGAGCGATCGATTGTCCTTGTCATTTCCCCATCCCACAAATCAACCAGAACATAAACAGGAATGCCAGCTTTATCAACCAAGAAATCCCCCAGAGTCCTCAGGAATCCATCCGGACCCATACAGCTCCAGGGGCGGGCCATCTTAATAAGGTCTGCACCCTTACTGAGGGAGAGGTCAGCCCTGAGCAAAAACCTCACAAGGAAGTGATCTGACCATGACAAAGGAGTTAAGCACAGATTTCTTACTTCCAGATCTCCATCTTTCTGTCTCGTTGAGAAAACCAGGTCTAGAGTGTGAACTTGTGCATAGGTTGGGCCAACAACATGTTGAGACAGCCGTATGGGTGTCATGGAAGCCATGAAGTCCTGAGCCACCCCGATCAAAACAGACTTGGCATGGAGATTGAAGTCCTCCCAGGACCAACATCCTGGGGGTCCTCAACACCAGGTCCGAGATTATCTCTGTCAACTCAGGTAGAGTCTGATGGGCAGAAGGGTACACAGTACACCAGCAGAATCCCTAATCTGTCTTGATCACCCAACACCAGGTACAAACATTCTAGGCCCGGTCTCGTGGGGACAGGAAGCCCCACAAGGGGAATTGAGGCGCAATAAACAAGGACGACCCCCTCTCCCCTCCCCCACGTGTGGCTGGTGCTTCATCAGATATCCAGGCAGGCACGGCTAAGTAAGGGAGACATCCCCCACTTCTCCTGCCCCGGTCTCCGTAATGCATGCCAGGTCAGCCCCTCATCCACTATTAATTCATGGATGAGAGATGTTTTGTTATGGACCGACTTTGCATTCAACAGCAGCACTGTCTGACCCGAGGTTCAGTTGATAATACTGCCCAGATCCCTCCGGTTGGGGGAGTAACCAGAAGAGGGGACAGGTACTAAACATCGGTCCCTTCTTCTTCTATGATGACATGTTAGACCCCCAATGCCATATCTTCCCCTGCCCATTACCACCCCAGTGGTGGCACCCATGTGCTTCCCAGGTACTCCCATAACAAACTAAAACCAAAACAATAAAATTCCAACTCAATTGCAAAATTCAATTAAAAAGTTTAAAACCCTCCAGCCAACCCACTAACAAAAGGGCACAATCCCTGGCTCAGCCCAGCCCCACCAGCCCTGAATGGTCCCAAATGGATCTGCACCTTCGAAAACTTAATAGTTACTGCTCTTCTGACCAGAACAGCAACACTGAAAGAGAGGAAGAAAAGGGGTAGGGCGGGGAAAGAAAAGGCCATTTTCAGCAGGATGCTCAATCCTTTCAGTCACCAGTCCCACCCACAACAAAGTAGGTTAGCTTCATGAGCCAAAGGGCTCATCTGGCTGAGAGGTATCCTCCTCTCACTCGGACAAGCTGGAAGAGCCTCATTACTATTGGGTGGCAATCCCATATGATTGTACTCTTAGTGCGTTCATAGATGGTGAGGAGAAAAATGTCAGTATGAGGAAAGATTTACATATTTGATAGCGTTTGAGTCCTGTTTATATGTATGTATTTACTAGATTCTCTTTTAAATAACTCAAAGTGGCATACATCATTCTCCTCCTGCTGCTCTCAATCTTATTCCCACAACAACAACCCTGTGAGGTAGGTTGGGCTGAGAGTCTGTGACCGTCCCAGAGGCACCCACCTGGCTCTATGCCTGAATGGGAACTAGAACCCCGATTGCCTGAGTTCCAGTCCCACATGATTAATCACTACACCACACTGGATCTCAGTTATGACTTTGAATGCTGGAGGGGAGGGTTTGAAACAATTTAAGTTTTTTTTAATAGATTGCACAATGTAGAGGTTGAACAAGATGTGTATCACACAGAGCAAATATTACCCCAAAATGTCTTCGGAGGCACTAAGTGAAGTTAAATGCCTTGTGCTGCACAATATGTAGCATTATCTCAGCACGACATGAAATGTACTGTAGAATGGCTTTCAGCTTAGATTATTTTTAAAGTATGGCATTAATCATTATGTTGTTTTCAACAAAATGTCTTTTTGTAACCTTGTCTATGCTCCTCAATTCACTATATGGTCCCCCCCTCCCTAAAAAACAAACAAACAAAAAACAGTTTTGCTTAAATTAAAATCTGCCACACTACTTTTAATTTTGATATATAGTGGTTCTTGGTAGGGTAGGTCAATATCAAAATATCCAATCATCTTGTTACATCATATTTCCAAGAAGAGGACATTGTCCAGTGCCATCATTTTAGTGCTATTTGAGGTGATGACAATTGCACTAGAACTCCAAGTAAATTGTATAGAACTTGGGGGAGGGGGGAATTGTAACACTACTCTTCCCAATCACACACAAACACACACACTGACTTCATGAAAAAAAGTTTCCATTTTAAAAGATACTTTGTGCTTTTCAGAAATTACATAATACCCCATATTGGCCAGGCTTTTCTACCATACTCCAAATATGGCAGTATTTGTGTGTGTACGTTTGTGTAAAATGTATATTTTCAGTATGTAAACCTTATAATCAACTTTATCTGTGAACTCACACAACTACCCTCTGGAAAGTGTAACAGTGGATGTCACCAGGTTTAGCTGAATGACATGAAAATCCATCAGTCCCATGATCCTCTGGCTAACTTAGGCTTACACATCCTGCATACGATAATGTGGACTCTTTTCCACAAACGCGTATGCCATTGCATGCTTGTTAACTACTAATGGTTTTGTGCCACAAAGCACAAACATGGCTGTCCTTCTGGAAATGGATTATTATGGTGTGCTATGGTGCCCATACAAAAGGGAGTCTGTGATTAGTAGTGCTGAGAGAGCATGTCACAGAAGGAGGTGTAAACCTCTGTGACATCCAAACTAGGTATCCTTGTTTGTTGCACGAGCAGACTCTCTATGTTCTAGGAAAGGCCACCAACTGTGTGCTCTTTTGCTTCTTTTGCTGTAACTACTATGCTGCTTGGCTGTACCAAATCTTACAAGAACTGCACAACAAGTATGTAAATACAGAGAAATCAATTTCTATAAATATCCTCAAGCATGAGCTCCATCTCATTGTTCCCCCTGATGGTAAAGGGGGCAGCCTGGCTTGCTACACTTTAGAAAATGCTTGAGAATGCGTTCATGCACACATAAGTTCCAAGTAAACATAGACTTGTCCCTTCACTGAACTGTCAGGAACTGTTCTGTAAAAGCAATGATGATGCATGCAAATCTCTATGGCATGGCAAAAAATGGGTAAAATACACTTGTTGTGAGCTTCTTTTGCATAGTATGCAAAAGAAGCCTTCCAATAAAAAAATATATGTAATAGGAGAAAATCCTCCCAAATGAACCACTTGAATTTATCCACAGCTTATTAAATCGTAGTGAGGCTGCCTCTCACAATGTGAGATATCTTCACATCCTCATTTAAAAGTTCCTCTTCAAATATGTGTCCAGTCTGTGTCTTCACCTTTCTCCTTTTACTAGCATGAAACATATTTTAGTCTTTCATTTTTCTTTCAAAATCGTATATTCATATTTCTCTTTTATATTCAGACCTGGGTTTCAGACCCTTAAAAATAAGGCAGCATTCACAATTCAGGTCCAAGGAGCTTCTTCACATGGACACACAGGCTTGGCCATTTCTATTAGTATGTTTTGACTTTTTCCTTTTGAGCAGCAGCCCCTCGTGGTGTATCACAAACTTCTATTTAAACTTTCCTTAGCTTCAAAAGAGGAGCTCCTATCGAAGCAAAATATCCAATGCTCCACCAAAGACATGGAACTGGTCACACAGGTTCTTTGTGTGCAGTGGCAGCCATTATAATTTTTTCTGTACACCCCTGTGCTGTACATTTGCTGAGCTACTGGGGTCTCTGGAACATTTAGGCTCCTACTGTAATAGGAGTGTTATAATACAGATAGGGTGTTATAATGGGGTGATCAGGGAGGGGTAGCACCTCTGGTGTAGGGGCATGTCGTGTCCTCTTAGGACAGCTCGTCCACCTTTGGTCCCCACTTGTCACCCAGCTCTCACCTGTGGCTCCCAGTAGCTGTAGCATGAGCAGCGGCCACACCCCGGGCAACAGCTTCGACAGGCTGGCCACACCAGGTAGAGGGTAGCCGTTGGGTCAAGACTTTCGGTGAGATAGGGATTTGTCTGTCCCGAGCATGTGAAGCCAGACTCCGGCGGATTGAGCAGATGAGACCTACTAGAATAGGACCAATGGTCATGAAGGCGGTTTCTGCAAGCGTTGTGGTACGCTAAGAGCACAGCAAGACACGAAGATGTCCTGGTCAACCACTGCACCCAACCCATCTCCAACCGTCTTGACTCTTGTCCTGCCACTGGAGCAAGATGGATTCTGGGAAGAGAGAGTGAGGCTGACTATGCGCACCTCTCCCTCACTTTAATCCAATCCACGCATAAGTCTTGACATCCTCAGTTCTAGTAAACCTCAAAGTCCTGTGGCGATGGGCAAGCAGCGAAGCAGCAGGTGTGGATACACTGGGAGCTGTAGCCGTGGGCCTGCACACAGGCGGCTCAGGTCTAATGGTCATCTTCTTGCTGACCGAAGCAACAGCTAGATTCGGCGTCTACCTGAGTGACTGAGCAGCCCTCTTTAGGACCACACTGCTTACCTCCGTAGCAAGAGGAAGGGGCTAGAAAAGGTGCCCTAAACATTGTTTGCTTCACAGAACCCTGACCAGCTTACCACGGCTGGAGGGGATCCCATCTTATGCGGTCGAACAACAAAACTGCAAACAAAACACAAACACAAGGTAACACCACTGACTATTGGCACATGGAATGTATGTATGCTTCAAGACAACCCCTCAGTAGATCGACCAGAAAGAAGAACAGCCCTGGTCTTCAGAGAGCTCGCAAGATTTAACATCGATATTGCGGCCCTGTGTGAAACTCGCCTAGCCAACGAAGGTCAGCTCACAGAAACAGGAGGCGGTTACACATTCTTCTGGTGTGGATGTAGCAGTGATGAACGTCGTGAATCTGGAGTTGGCTTTGCGGTTAAGAATCATCTTGTCCCCATACTTGCCAGACTTCCCAAGGGTGTGAACGACCGACTCATGACACTGCATCTCCCACTACTGAGAGGAAAGCAAGCCGCACTGATTAGCGCCTACGCACCCACAATGGTGAATCCAGATGAAGTAAAGGAAAAGTTTTATGAAGAACTTGATGCCCTACTCTCATCCTTGAAGCACACCGACAGGCTGATTCTACTTGGCGATTTCAACACAAGAGTAGGATCCGATCACTCTGCCTGGGATGGCATCATTGGAAAAAAAGGAATCGGCAAATGTAATAGCAATGGCCTACTACTACTGAAGACATGTGCGGCTCATGATCTGATCATCACTAATACCATCTTCCGCCTTCCCACTCGCAAAAAGACGTCCTGGATGCACCCATGCTCCAAGCATTGGCATCTCATTGATTATGTCATTGTGCGGAGAAAAGACAGACAGGATGTAAGGGTGACCAAGGCCATGCCGAGTGCTGACTGTTGGACTGACCACAGACTCATCATCTCCAAATTTAGCCTTCACATCAAGCCTAAGAGACGTCCGCAGGGAAACAAAGCTGTGATGAAAAAGATCAATGTCAGTAAACTGAGGAAGCCCAACACAGCAGCTTCACTAGCAGAAGATCTTGACAACCAACTCTCAGAGCTGCTGGGAAGGACTGGGAATGCTTCCGGGATATTGTGCACTCTTCTGCACTACGGGTTCTTGGACCCTCACACAGGAAACAGCAGGACTGGTTTGATGAAAACAATGAAGAGATCAAGGCCTTACTTGCTGAAAAGCATCGCCTTCACCATGCTCATCAGAACGACCTGTTGTCAACAGCTAAGAAAAACATCTTCAACAACGCTCACAGGACTGTACAGAATAAGCTTCGCAAGATGCAGGACTCCTGGTTGAGTGCCAAAGCAGATGAAATCCAGAAGTTTGCTGATAGAAACGATGCCAAACAGTTCTACGAAGCCCTCAGATCCTTGTACGGACCTCAGCCTTCAGGGAGCTCCCCTCTACTGGACTCAGATGGTGCAACTCTCATTACTGAGAAGACTCTGATTCTACAGAGTTGGGCTGAGCACTTCCAATCTGTAATGAACCGCCCATCCTCCATCAATAACAAGGCGATTGACAGAATACCCCAGGTGGATATCAACCACAGCCTGGATGCCCCACCATCAAAGCCTGAAACCCTGTAGGCCATCAGCCAGCTGTCCAGAGGCAAGGCCCCAGGATCTGATGCGATCCCAGCAGAAGTCTATAAGGAAGGTGGTGCAGTGCTTGTCGACAAACTCACTCAGCTGTTCCAGTCCTTCTGGAATCAAGGATCCATTCCTCAGGAACTGAAAGATGCGTCCATCGTACATCTCTGCAAGAGGAAAGGAAATCGACAAGTCTGTGATAATCCTAGAGGAATATCACTGCTCTCCATCACAGGCAAGTTCCTTGCACGTATGTTGCTGAATCGCCTGACTGACCACCTGGAACAGGGTCTACTACCCGAGACACAGTGTGGCTTCCGCAAAGAAGGTGGCACTATGGACATGATCTTCTCAGCCCAACAGCTCCAAGAGAAGTGTCAAGAGCAGAATCGTGAACTGTACACCATCTTTGTGGACCTCACCAAGGCTTTTGACACTGTGAGTTGCGAAGGTCTGTGGTGCATCATGTCGAAGTTTGGGTGCCCTGACAGATTCATCCTGATGGTACATCAGTTCCACGATGGCATGACAGCTCATGTTTTGGACAATGGAGAAGCTTCATAGGCCTTTCCCGTCACAAATGGTGTCAAGCAAGGGTGCATGCTGGCACCAACCCTGTTCAGCATAATGTTTTCAGCCATGCTGACAGATGCCTTTCAGAACAACTCCTTGGGAGTCAGCCTGAAATACAGGATCGATGGGAAACCGTTCAACCTGCAAAGACTCCAGGCTGTCACCAAGATAAAGGAGACTGTGCTACGTGACCTCCTTTTTGCTGACGACTGTGCCCTGAATGCTGGATCAGAGCAGGAAATGCAAGCCAGCATGGACAAATTTGCAGTAGCATGAGACAACTTCGGCCTCCTCATCAACACAGAGAAAACCAAAGTGATGCATCAGCCAGCTCCGAAAGCCCAATACCAAGAGCCCAGCATCACAGTGAAGGGACAAAAGCTGCAAGCTGTGAACCAGTTTACATACCTTGGCAGCACTCTTTCCCATGCAGTGACAATTGACATTGAGGTCAACTGCAGAATCGCCAAGGTAAGCTCTGCATTCGGCAGACTGCAGACCAAAGTGTGGGACCGCTGTGGAATAAGCCTTGCTACAAAGCTTAAAGTCTACCGAGCAGTCGTGCTAAGTACCCTGATGTATGCCAGTGAGACTTGGACAGTATACAGGAGGCACGCTAGGCAACTAAACCACTTCCACACGACTTGCCTCCGCAGACTTTTGAGGATCCGGTGGCAGGACAAGGTGCCAGACACAGAGGTCCTCTCCAGAGCAGGCCTGCCATCAGTTCACACCCTGCTGATGAAAGCCCAGATACGCTGGGCAGGGCATCTTGCAAGGATGCCAGACCACCGCTTCCCCAAACAGCTCTTCTATGGTGAGCTGTCTCAAGGAAAGCGATTGCAAGGGGGACAAAAGAAGTGATACAAAGACATGCTGAAAGCCTCTCTCAAGTCTCTGGTTATCAACACCACCTCCTGGCAGACTCTGGCACAAGACCGACATGGCGCACGATGATCCACCAAGGCTGCCAAACTTCTGAAACCAGAAGGACAACCATAGCACAAGAGAAGCAAGCACTTCATAAAGCCAGAGTTGCAAACGTTGCAACAGTGGTGCCCACACATGTCTGCCTGACATATGGCAGAACACTCCGTGCCCGTATTGGCCTTATCAGCCACCTGCGGACACACCATGGACAACTCACAACCCATTAGATGTCAAGGTCCTCATCAAAAATGATGGACGAACATCATCATAATGCAGAATAATTTTCCCTTATATTTGGTTTTTGGGAACATGTTTTGTCAAGCCTTCCACCTCTCTCTGATCTGACTATTTATTGTGGGGGTTACCTTTGCCTTTCAAGTTATTTTCCTTTCATTGTCAGGTACCAGACATCTTCCTTTCCTCCACCACCAAATAGTAGTTTGCAGTTTGGGGTGAACAATCATTTGTTCATTACCCTGCTTTTTATTCTCTTCACCATTTGCAGCATCTCCCAATCTATTATCAAGCTGTTCTAATTAGAATGCAGATCCCATACTCAGAATTCATTAGAGAAGATAAGGTTGAACATAATTGTGGCCCTTGCAATGCCCTTAAAGGACTCCTTTCCCTCAGTTCTCTACACTATCATTAATCTGTACCCTTTGTTTATACTCAAACTCAAAAGTGTTTTCAGTCCATGTGGCACTTTGTTTTCAGCAGTGATAGGTATTCCGAGGTCGTTATCCTTCTACACTGGAGGTGGGAAACAAAAGCAAGAGCCTGCCCTTCAGACGCCATAGTCCTTATCTATGATTAGATGCTCTCCATCAGATGTCCTGGTGTTTGTGTTGGAATCTAATTATATTTTTGGAGGGCTCCTCCACTTTCCTTAGCTTTTGAAAGATTCAGTGGGCAACTTCTGCCTCTGTAAGTTTTCTTGTGAGGTAGGAGTACTGGAGGCTCCTAATGATGTAGGGATACCAATTAATTTACAAATATGCATGTTGAGCAAGAGGGGAAAGCACCACCAAAGACTGTATATTTGAAATGATTGCTTCCTTCCACATCCAGAAGGCAACACTCCCTAGGTCAGTTGCCACAACTAAGATCTACATTCTGATTCTCCTGCAGTTTATTTCCAGCCCTTGCCCAAGTGTATGGGATCTCTGAGTAGTTAATAGCCACCACCATCAATGCTCACTTAAGAGAGAATCTTCTTGCTCTCAGCACCTTTAGATCAGAATTGGGCAATCCAATCCGAGGCCCTCTTGGTGTTTTGCATACAATGCCAATCAGTTCTCATCATGAGCTACATTGCCTAGGGCAAGAACTAGCCCACCACTGGTCTAAATGAGCAGAAGGTGCTTACAGGAGCACAAGTATTCATGAATCTGAAAAAAGACAATAAAGTTCTAATTACAACATACTCCTTCTTTTCAGCATTAGCTTGCTAGCCTCCTCTTCTTTCTTGTCCTGTTTTCTTCCCAGACTGAAGGTTTTCCTGGTTTAGCTGGAATAGAAATTACCTTGTCCTTGAGTGACAGAAGACAAACTACTAAGCCATCAAATATATTAGCAAGGATTGGTGCTCTCAAAGGGTCAGCAAGAGATTCCAAAGCTAGATTGCTTGGCCTGCTAAGAATCTAGTGACTTTCCTTATTTTGTTTTGATGTATTAGAGGTTATGCATTTATATGATATTGCCATTTTTAAAAATCAGCTAAGTATATATACAATATTCAATTTATTCACAAAATATGAGTAGTAATAATAATAAGTAATATTTATTTTCCTTCTAGAGTGTTAGAGAATGATGAAAAAATACACAAATACAAATATTACTACAACATTCTTTGCATTCTAAATCTTTCAAGAAATTCAGCTTCAATTGTGCAAATAGAGCTGAAGTGCCAAGATATGGATGTCAAAAGGACCAAAACAAGAACTCTCTGAAGTTCTTTGCTGCCATCTTGTGTTTCTTGAACTAATTGCATTTTCTCTTGTTCAACTTCTAAAAAAGGAAAACTTGGTAATTTCAGTATTTTTTTAATGTTCTAGCTGAAACAAAGTGAAGCAAATGCAGATACCAAAGAAAAGCTTCCATTACGTCTGCGAATCTTTGAAAAATTCCCTAACAGACCTCAAATGGTAAAAATCTCCAAACTCCCATCGGATTTTACGGTCCCCAAAATAAGGTAGTAATCTTTCTCATCTCTCCTTATATGCTGGGCCAATGTGAAGAACATTTTAAGTTAGGTTCAAGTTTTTCTTCATATTTTTTACTCTAGTGTGTTCTTGTTTGTTTGTTTGGTGAGATCCTTTGCACCCCCTACAAAAACAACAATGATTCAATAAAATAAGTACTTACTACAAAATTCCAAATTTTCTAAGTACAATAACTGTATAAACTGCTGACAGACAGCTCCATTAAATTAAACTGGGACAACTCCCAATTAAGTAGGTTTTGGATTGCACCATCAGTTACAGAATTATCTGATGGTATAATCAGTTGACTTTCTAGTATTAAGAAAGCAAAACAGCTTGACCATCCTTGCTAGTGAATTCATTCATATATGGCAGTTTGAACATCAAGGCAGAGATGGAACAGATATGTGTGCATGGTTTTGCAACTGTTCCAACCTGGACTCATCTCAAAATACAAACAACACTTTCTGCATGATCACAAGGTTTAGAATAGGAGTAAGCAACATGGTGGCCATGGACACCAGCACACCTCTGGACACCTTTTGTAACTCATTTAGGTGATCTACTCTTCCCACTTGATAATAGTATTAACAACAAAAACAATTCTTACAAGCAACTGCAATGGACTGAAATAGGTCTGTTCTGGTGCTACGAACTGCAGGTTCAAAGAAGTTCTTCAGTATGTTCAGGCTCAGACCTTTGCTCTGACTTATACTCAATTCTCTTTGGCAGGATAGTTGTGCTTTGCCATGGTGCCCAGGACTGCTTCTCAAATCACCAGAGATGCCCACAGCCCATCTGGATTTAGGTTTCAATCACAGTAGATATTTGTCAGATTTTGAGGCTAGAAGTCTGTTCTCAACCCATATCTTGGTATATCACATGGAAGGATGTGTAGGTCAGTGACAGAGCATGTGCTTTGCCTGCAGAAGGCACCAGGTTCAATCCCTGGCATCCCCAGGTAGGGCTACAAATCGTCCTGTTGGAAAAGCTGCTGAAATAGTCCTGAAAAGCCACCGCCAATATGAGTTAGACCATTGGTTTGGTTTAGTGAACAGCACCCTGCTATGCTCCTGTGGTTGTATAATCATTCGCTCACACACCCTCATCTTCACTTTGATTGTATTATCTTCTGCCCTGCTCCCCTTTCATCTGCTGCAGTAATAATTATCTTCACAAAATGGCAAGTAGAAACAAGAGCCCCGTGCAGACTTTAGCAAACAGGATACAATTGGAGTGTTGTCTCCATCTTGACTAACAGTGTAATCCTCTACATAAAGAGTCAGAAGTAGGTCCCGCTGGGTTCCCTGGGACTTACAGGTGAGTTTGTATAGGACTGTATCCTTAGTCATGCATTAGTCAGTCATGACTAACTTCCTATTACGTAGATGTTAATGGGACTAAGGCATAGCTAACCTAGTCTATATCATGTGGAGAGCTCATGCCCATTGGTCTTTTCTCTTATGAACGGAGTCTGCAGTTAGATTCCAGTTTTGCTCAGGCTGGTACAACCTGGTACAACTTGGGAGGGCTGATCAGTTATCACTCAGCCTGCCCAAGCCCTCTTTGCATTGCATCAACAGAGTGACATATGGTTAGAGAAACATTAAATGTATTCACTTTGCATTAGCATTTGATTCTGCAATGGAACTCACTCTATAACAACGTAAAAGTAGTTCTAACAGAAAATAAAATTAAAAGCTAGTTTATGCAAGCACAGTCTGACAAAATACCTCAACATGTGAACCTGACATATTTTCACAAAATTTTCTCTTTTGAAATCCTGCTGATTGATCAAGATATATAGATATATTTGGAGAGAGCACATCTGGAATTCTATCAGTGTTTGTTTGTTGCTTTTAAATGGAAATTTATCACTTGAGATGTGGAGTCCAAATCTAATGGAAATTGTTTAAAGGGAAGCATAACTGAAGAAGGAAAGACATATTTTTCAATGAGTGGCGACATTGCCTTGGAGAGGCTTAGGACTGCGTGCTATGAGCCTAGACTCAACAGTGGAGAGGACAGCCTCCCCAGCCCCCATTCTCTCTCTCCCCCTCCCCCACCCCTTCCCCTTTCAATTCCTTCCCTTCAGAAAGGAAGAGATCATGATTGTCAGTGGTCTGAACTGATCACTTTCAGAGGGCTTTTGAAATTAGGCCAAGGACCACTGTGTCCTGCTCAACCCAACATGCATGTGATGATCAAATGCATGAATTATTTTGATGAATTATCAAAAAAAAAAAAGGATGGGAGAAGTATCACCAAAAACTAGGCAGAAGAGGACATAGATTTGCATATGTTAATAGGTATAGATGCAAAATTTAAAGATAATTATACTTCAGATAGAATTAGAGTAAACTGCAGGAAACTGAGAGTGCAGTCGGCTGCTCACGTGCTAACCAGAGATGGGCAAAGGTTTTTATGGTTCTTTTGAATGGAATTGGACAGACAGAAAAATTCCTTCAAATAGAGGACCATCTTCTGTAAAGGAAGACATGTGGCCATGCTTCCCCACCCTACTTGGGGTTGGAGTTGAGCTGCATGCACATATAATGTGAGGTGATTAAATCAAGAGCTGTTCCATATAATCGACCTTGCACAGTTTTGAGTTTTCAATTTTCCTTTTGTCCTAGCACTGAGAAATTGTGGCATGTTGTAGACAAAGACTATTAAGGTCGTTCTATTTATGAACAAAGAAAATATAAACAAGGCAAAGCAAATCAGCAGTTTTCCTCAATACCCTTTCTCGCTCTTCATTTTGTAATTTCAAGGGAAAGCTTTATGAAGCAGTTTATTGATCGACAGCAACAAGATACAACTTGTTTACTGAGAAGACTTCCATCAGCCTCTTCCTCATGTGACCACTCTAAACGGCTTGCAATTGAAGACAACAAATACATTGATCAGAAGGTAAGCAGCAATATATAGCAACAGATGAGGTTTCCAAGTTTGATAAGCACATTTATTTATCATTCAACAGGACAGACAGACAACACATGGGTCTCATAACTCTTCATCTAATCTGTACAGAAAGCCCTCCTTAAAATTAGGAAGGAGGTTTGTTGTTGTTGTTAGTCGCGAAGTTGTGCCCGGCCCATCGCGACCCCATGGACAACATTCCTCCAGGCCCTCCTGTCCTCCACCATCTCCCGGAGTCCACTCAAGCTCACACCAAATGCCTCAGTGACTCCATCTAGCCACCTCATCCTCTGCAGTCCCCTTCTTCTTTTGCCATCTATTGTTCCCAGCATTAGACTCTTCTCCAGGGAGTCCTTTCTTCTCATTAGGTGGCCGAAGTATTTGAGTTTCATCTTCAGTATCTGGCCTTCTAAAGAGCAGTCAGGGTTGATCTCCTCTAGGATTGACTAGTTTGAGTGCCTTGCAGTCCAACAGACTCACAGGACTCTCCTCCAGCACCACAATTCAAAGGCCTCAATCCTTTTGCGCTCAGCCTTCCTTATGGTCCAGCTTTCACAGCCATACATTTCAACTGGGAAAACCATAGCCTTGACTATACGCACTTTTGTTGGCAGGGTGGTGTCTCTGCTTTTTAGTATGCTGTCTAGATTTGCCATAGCTTTCCTCCCCAGGAGCAAGCGTCTTTAAATTTCTTGGCTGCAGTCCCCATCTGCGGTGATCTTGGAGCGCAGGAAAATAGAATCTGTCACTACCTCCATTTCTTCCCCATCTATTGGCCAGGAAGTGAGAGGACCAGATGCCATGATCTTAGTTTTCTTAATGTTGAGTTTCAAGCCAACTTTTGCTCTCTCCTCCTTCACCCGCATCAAGAGGCTCTTTAGTTCTTCACTTTCTGCCATGAGAGTGGTATCATCTGCATATCTGAGGTTGTTGATATTTCTCCCAGCAATCTTAATTCCAACTGGTGATTCATCTAGCCCCACCTTCCTCATGATGTGCTCTGCATATAAGTTAAATAGGCAGGGAGACAGTATACAGCCTTGCCAAACTCCTTTCTCAATTTTGAACCAATCAGTTGTTCCATGTCCAGTTCTCACTGTTGCTTCTTGACCCGCATATAGGTTTCTCAAGAGACAAATAAGATGGTCTGGTACTCCCATCTCTTTAAGAACTTGCCACAATTTGTTGTGATCCACACAATCAAAGGCTTTAGCATAGTCAATGAAGCAGAAGTGGATGTATTTCTGGAACTCCCTAGTTTTCTCCATGATCCAGCATATGTTGGCAATTTGATCTCTAGTTCCTCTCCCTCTTCAAAATCCTGCCTGTACTTCTGGTAGTTCTCGGTCCACATACTGCTGGAGCCTAGCTTGTAGGATTTTGAGCATCACTTTACTAGCATGTGAAATGAGTGCTATGGTGCGGTGGTTTGAACATTCTTTGGCATTGCCCTTCTTTGGAATTGGAATGTAAACTGACCTTTTCCAATCCTGTGGCCACTGTTGAGTTTTCCAAATTTGCTGGCACATTGAATGTAGCACTTTTACTGCAGCGTCTTTTAGGATTTTGAATAGCTCAGCAGGAATACTGTCGCCTCCACTAGCTTTGTTGTTGCTCAGACTTCCTAAGGCCCAT
Source organism: Varanus komodoensis (assembly GCF_004798865.1). Lineage (NCBI taxonomy): Eukaryota > Metazoa > Chordata > Lepidosauria > Squamata > Varanidae > Varanus > Varanus komodoensis. The sequence continues at coordinate 39,936,703 of NW_025335568.1, forward strand.
TTGACTTCACAGGGAAGGAGGTTACCTACTGGACAATGATTAATGCTATAAATAGTTTGATTAACACTATAAATGGCAAGGCCCTATACATATTTTTAATAAACTTGTTTCTGAAAAAGCTTCATAGTCTCTCCAAATATTAGTAACTCTATAACAGCAATACACTCTAATGAAAAGATAGGTAGCATATTGTGTTCACTCATTCAAAGCCATTCAGAAGTTTGGTTGCCCATCCACAAATTTTGCACACCAAGATTCATCCCTCACTTAATATAATTTATAGAACCTGTAAGAGCAGGTAAAACACAAAACCAGAATGATGTATCTAGCCAGATACTGCCACAGTGATTTCATCCCTCAGCCATGGAGTGAATGCTTTGCAGTCATAAGGACCCAGGTTCAATATTCATCATCTCCTGGGAAAGAAATTTGATTTAGAAGAGAGGCACTTTTGTTTGAGGCCCTGAAAGCTGTTGGCAGACAGTATTGAGCTACACTGAGTAGCTTGGTTGAAGATAGCTTCATATATTCAGTGGGTATTTCACCCATTGGAATGGAACATGCATTTTTAAAAAATCTGATTCCAGCTTTCTGCAGTTATAATAACCATAGCAACATTCCATTTAAATGTACTCTATTTCCTTCAAATTATCTTGTCTCTAAGGCAAATTTGAAATAACAGCTTTAAAACATTAGGAATTGTCTTTGTCCACAATAGAACACAGAGCATGAGCTGTGGGAAATTAGACACAACATGGAAACTAACAGCAATGCAGGAGAGGTTCTGATGACAGCTTCTTCTGCATATGCTATCTGTATAGTTCATGCAGTATGAACCAGAGAACTTAGTATTTAAAAGATTAATTATCCTTTTTCAGTTAATGAAGTAAAGTTTCTGACTGTGGGCTGGTTCAGATAAATCTTGACTTGTCGCTTGCAAAGTACGTGCTTGGTTCCATACCTGGCAGCTGGAGCAGCTAAACAAACCAACAGATTCCCATCTGTGTTTTATTTATTATTTGGTCCCAAGTGACCTGTTGCTTTCCTAACAATCGAGAGTGCTCAGGCAGTGTGCATTAGTGCATTTGCTCATTCTGAAGAATTCTGACTATTCACCTGGTTCAGATGACCTGCCAGCCATGACAATGGTGGGTTCTCACATTAGCAAAACATGGCGCAGCTTCAACAGGCTGGTTTATTTTTCTCAAACACTCTACCCTAAGAGCCCATGGTTTATTCTTGGGCCCTCCAAGTCCATGGAGACGTGTGTCATCAGGCAAGGTGATTTCATTGTGGCTTGTTGAAAAGGTCTATGGGGTCACTTGCCAAGAGTGACCAAAAAATTCTTGCTCTTTGCAAATGATCTTGCTTCCTGAATACCACCTGGGAACAGACGGCACTCCTGTGGGCTCCCTCCTGCCTTGGCATTCTCTTTCCCACACTCAACATGATTTTGTTGCTTTATTTGTCATCATTTCCCCCTTTTGATAGCCTTATGAAACAGCTGCTTGTAAACTGCACAGAGACCTTGAAGGTTCTGTCAAATTTAGTTTTCCCTTCCTTAAGCCTTCTCTCCACCCACCTACATCAATGTTTCTGAAATGCTCCTGGAGAAGAAGGCTCTAGCTTTTTGACTGAAGTAATGTAGGCAGTACTTTGACCCCTATCTTCTACAACCCATTGAAGCATGCATTTTTTTTTTCATTTCATTTATGCCATGGACGTGTAATGAGATCAACACCCATCCCTTTTCATGAAGTCCTTTTGTTTGCTTATTCCTCCAAGTAAATAGAACCCAAATCTATAGAATGGAGGAGTTCAGAACACACATGGCAGTAGCTCAAGATGCTATACTAGGTACTGTTGGACCTCCTTTGCCTGGCATGGTGTGCATTTCACCACACCCTATGATGGATCCCATAAAGGAAGTAAACTCTGAGTCCTCAACCTCACTTCTCACTCACAATGTACACAGCCACTATTCTCTCCTTCAGCACAAGCCTTACAAGAGCAGGCTTTTGATGCGTATGGGGCCCCAACTGAGGGGGAAGGAGGCCAGCAGTGTCAGTGCAGATCTGTGTCCTGAAATGAGAAGGAACCTGGCTTGTTCGTAGATCTCTGAATAAGACCAGAGGTGCAGGAATATCCACAGAGCACCAGGAGCACTGCAAACAGTTGCCTGTGACTTGACTAGTTCATATTGTAATTTGACTCGTCCATTCACATGTAATGTAATAATGATGCAATATCTATGTATCTACCATATTACATAAATAGATATGCTTTCTGAATCCAGCCACATATAGTGCAGATTAAGAATAACTTTGTCCAAAGGCAGCTTGCATGGCTTGCCCATGCAGCTTCCCATCCAGGTAATACAATTTATTTATCTATTATATTTGCATCGCACCATTTTTCCTCTTGCAAAGAACTGAAGACAACCACATCCCCCCCCAACTCCTCTCCACTTATTCTCACAATAGCCTGTGAAATAGGTTAGGTTGAGGGTTGAGTGGGAGTAGAAGCCCAGTCTCCCAAGTGTTAGTCCAACAGATGCCACTACGCTCTCCTGGCTCTGCACGGCATGGCCATACTTTCTCGGCTTTGCACAATAGTATGGCATTATGTGCTTTACAGAATACTTTAGGCCCCTGGCATGGGCCACCCAGCAGCACAAGTATGCCCACTTTGATGTCAAGTATGTGTTGTGCAGCATACACTTCCATACGAAGAGCTGAATCAGCCATATGGAAACTGAGGAGATGTTCATTTCTTGTCCCCTGCTTCATCTTTTATTATTAAAATTCACTGTCTATATTGCCCTTTCTGGTGTGCAAAGTATGTGGAGGCCATTATTTCTCTCATCCTATACAATGTGGGCTTTTTCTTAGAGTTCCTTCTCAGTTAGAGTAAAACGGATATTAATTTAATCCAAACATCTAATAAAAATGTGAATGACAGTGAAAAATTAATTACCTGCATTATAAATGGCTGGGATCATGGGGTGAGATAGACTGAAACTCAAATCCAAATGCAATTTCTACAACATCTGTATTCAGATTGATGGCTGCTTAACTGAACTAGGCACACATTCTCAGTTTGGTCTGGTAGGTACCCATGTTGAAGCAGCGAATCTGGTGGCCAGCCAGGTCATATGCGTGGAATCAGGAAGAAGGACACCTTCTTTTGGTGTACCAGCCTGCCTCAGGGCTGATGATTTGATTAGTGGGGGAGGGGGAATCTTTAAAATCTTACCACTTTAGTTGTTTATTTATTTTAAATGAGCCTTTATCTTTGTAGAATTTGGAAAAAAATATGCGTGCTGACTAATGCATTGGCTGTATATGGACAGAGTTTTTGCTTGCTGAATTATACAATCTTTGCCTGAGTTTTTGGTTTACCTCTGGAAGTTTTTTTGTCCTGTAATCATCCCTCAAAACCACATAATTGCATGAATTTTGCTGCTCATATCTCTCTAGTCAGCTTTGCAGGTACATACACATGATTTCTCTAATTCAGCCTTTAAATACAGCCTTTAATACTGTAACTTTGTTTCATTCAAACTGCAGGAACATTTTTTACTCAAAAAGAGGGCCATTCTGTGTAACTGCTCCCCCCACCACACACACACACGAAGAATAGAAGACTAGTTTAAAATCTGCATTTTGATATTTATTATTTTTTACTTCCTTTTTTTGTGTTTTGTGGTTTTTGAGTGATGATTTTATCCAGAGTTACTTTTTCATTTCAGAATTTCTGACCTGGATATGCCTTTGTTCTTGCATTATAAACAGATTCATGCAGCATTCATACCTTCTAATGTCATGCAGAGGTGACTGGGAAATCTTAGTAACAGTAATATTCTGGGAGCCAAATTACATATTATGCTGAAAGACCATGACTGATCTCCTAATGGGTTTTTAAATACGGAAATGCAGCTGGAGGAGGCAGCTAATAAGCCTGAAGGGGTGGTGCTGTTGAAAGGGTGTTTGCCCCTTTTCACTTAGGCTGTTTTCTTGATCACACTCTCTGTGCCCAGACTGTGGTTTGTCCTGCAGCGAGAAAATTCTGGGTTCCTGTAATATCCCATGATGCATACAGCTGGCAGGGATGAGGAAGGAATGTCGATTGGGAAAACTGAGCAAATGAAAAGTCATTCAGATGTCAAGTTGGAATCATGACATGCACCTTTAAACAGCAGAAAGGGATCTATGTTCTGACATACCATATTCAGTAGACGTACGATCTATAAAGGGTCCATTCCTGTTATATGGCTGTCTTTGCGGCTGGCCCTCTACATTATCTGGTGGTGAGAGGAGTGCACAGTCATGTATACATCTCTAAATTGTTAAATTGTTTAAGCCTCATTGTCAGCATATCATGGATGTTATTTCCCAGCCCAGAACTCTCCAGCCTTCTTCCCCTCCAAAATGCAGCAGCTGGACAGGCAGAAAAGCACATTTAGCAAAAGAAAAAAAATGTAGGACAGGGCAGCTCCTCCCAGCCTGCAAAGAATGCTCATCAGCCCCCAGTTAGGAGAGTTCGCGGAAAGAATTCAGGGGACTCCATCCTAGGCCACTCAACACTGTCTGGGTAATTGATGGGTCCGCATGGGTAACCACAGTAGGCTATTTGGATCACATGAGTATCATTCTAGCACTTAGCTCCAGAGCCATCAGGCAGGCCTTCATGTGGAAGAGGGGGGTGCCTGTTCCAAGATCTAAAGATACCTGGTCCCCCATGGCAGGCCCTCTCAGTTCTCATCTGAATTTTTAACATTAACATGTTACTAGAGCTCTGGTCTGGCTTGCCAGAGAATGTGCAACTAGGTAAAGTTCTTTTTCCTTTTGTTTTGCAGCTTCGCAAATCTGTTTTTAGCATTCGGGCAAGAAATCTTCTGGAAAAGGAGACTGCAATCAATAAAATTCTTAGGTACTAATTCTGATTGAATGCTTCCTTTCATTTGATTTAACCCGAAGGTATTGTGCTTCTGCATCATTTTGCCCAATCTCTTACTGTCTGCACACAGTACAACTAAAAGCCTGACATTTTCTAAAAGCTTTGAAGCAGTTGAAAAACTTATAGTTGGAGATGGAAAGAAACTCTACTTTGTCTAATCTGGAATGGTCGAATTTTAAAGATGACTAAGAATAATGCAATGCTCACAAGAAAATCAACTGCATCATACTTAAGTAATAACTTCTAACTTTGAGAGACAGGAGACCAAGATCATTTATTTGTTGATGTAGATCCTAATCAGCACTGTACGCTCTTCTCTTTACCATGTTCCTGTGAGATTTTTCCTCTGCTTGGCATGAACGGTACATCCTGTGCAGAAGCACCATCTTCAGTTAGCATAACCAGTTAAATGTATTGGAACCACCTTCCTGAACAGTGTTTGGGAATATGCACCCATATACAGGCCTGCTATAATTAGAAATTCAGTTTTGGTACTCTGTTGATATTTCAAGCCACAGCTTTTGAAAATGTCCTTTGAAAGAGAATGACCTTTTCCGCTTGTCAGAATATTATCAGACAAAGCATAATATACTATTGAAAATATTTCACATACACACTTACAGCCAGATGGTTTCATTGTTTCAAACATCGAGGGATTTTATTCAGTTAATCCAGTGCATTTTTCAATATAAGACAGTGCCAACCTAGATGTGTCCACTTGGAAATAATTGATTTAAATTAACTCATTGTTTTAAATAGTGTGTACTTCCACAGGTAAGCAGGCACAGGACTACAACTTTAAGTTCTATAACATCAGCATTCTAAGACTAAATATATATTAAATCTAATTAGGAAGGAAAAACTCAAGTAAAAGTATTTCTGGACAGAAGATAATCCTTAGATAATTAAATGTATGGAAATTAATTTGATTTACCTTCGAAATATTTCATTTCTCTATACACAAAGTGAAATGGAGGAAAAACATTTTATTTTTATGATGACATCTAAGCCATCAATTAAAAAATAAGGAAATGGCAGCTTACATAGGAGGGGATAAAAAACAGTCTCTGTGGAGCTCTGCTTTCTCTGTTCAGCCATTGCGTACATTGGGAAGCTGGTGTTCTCTCTTGTAGCCACACTTCTCTTTGTATTACCTGACTGCTGCAGGAGAAACCTGTAGGCTGCAGGTGTGGGCTGGTGGAGGGGAAATGTGGGTGGGTGGCTGCATCCTTCCTCCTGTTCTGAGGGCTCAAATGGCCCAAAGGGATATGCACCCACAAAGCCATGAACTATGCCCACCGTTTCAAGAGCCATGCCTTAAATGGCTGGGTTGCCCATTCTCTTATTGCCTCCCCTAACACTACCAATTTCCCCAGGGCATGCACACGTCAGCGCATGTTGAGTGGATCCTTCGAGGGGCAGCCTGCAAAAGAAAGATCGATTCTTAGCGTCCAGCATCACATTCGCCAAGAACGCCGGTAAATACAGTATATCAAAAACATTTAAGAAGATTTTGCTATAGGTTTGAAAACTTTGTAGACTGCTTATCAAGCATCTATAAATTAGAACTGACTTGCATAAAGAACCAATCTATATATATATTTATGGCTACAGCAATAAAATTCTCTATGATGTACAAAGCAGAGGAAGGCTTCCATATTTCAAATGTAATTTGTTCCCATGGTACCCCATGTATCAGTTTAAAAGATCAGAAAAGAGTAGCTTATATAATATATTGTGCTGAACTTATGAGGTGAATTAGGAAAAATTCTCTATATATTGCCTCATTGTGCTAGTCATCGTGCAAATCTCAACACTTGATTTCACTTTCTTTCATTCACATGAATGTGATTTTTGCAGGTCGCTAAGGCATGGCTCCAACAGTCAACGAATCAGCAGAGGAAAGTCTCTTGAAACCTTGACTCAGGATGTAAGTCAATAACTATACTGAGTATAGTTACTCAGTATGGTCTGAGTAACAGATGAACGAAATAAAGGACTGGTGAATTTTACAATGTTCGAATATTCAAATTAACTCTGAAATGTGATAATAATTGTGATATCTCATTATAGAATTGGCTTTAATTCAGTGCATTAATTTGCAAACTGATGGAATTATCTCTGAAACATGAACATTAGCCTCAAATATGGAAAAATATACATAGGACCGGTTTAAGTGAACACTAAGATAGTGAGCAAATATATTAGTAATCAATAACTTAATATCCCAGTTACAAGAAAGGAAAACCTCTTTTCAGTGCAATCCTAGCTGTGTTGAATTCAATGGAACCAGGATGTGCAGAGGATTTCAACCTCTGTGAGATGTCTCAAAGGCTAAGGTGTTTGTCACAAGGAGTGTCCCTTTCATCACATTTCGCTTCCCATACTTACCATCAGGAGGAATAGACTTTATTCATCCATGTTGCAACAGAGGACCAGTCATGTTAGCTGCAGCAGCAGATCCCTCCTTCAAATCCAAGCTAAGGATCTGCAGGATAAGCCCAAGTAATACTGGCAGCTACAGAACCAAGGTGAATGCACACAGAGGGATATGCTCAGGGATCTGTAGAATTAGAAGGCATTCACGCAGACAAGGTAAGTAGTGGCAGAGCCAACAGGCAGATGCAGCAGCAGACATAGCCGCAGGATCAGAACCAATGCATCTGTAATGGTAAAAGCTGCACGTAAGTGGCTGGGGGTGGGGGTCAAGTTGTCTGGTGCAGAGTTTGCTGTGGTTGTGAAAGAGGCTTTGCTTGTCCTATTAATCTTGTTCTTGACTGCCTGCTGTTCCCTGCACTGGAAGTCTTCTTGGACCATTCTGAGCAGCCAGTCTTCTGATTCAGCACCTTAATCTTCCCCTTTCGCTTCCTGTGACCCTTTCTGCTCCTTCCAGGTTTTATTCCTCGCCTAGTACTCTTTCTGCCTACACTCCGTGATCCTCTTTGCCTCCCCGCCCCCTCCTGTGCTTCTGTCCCACCTTCTCCTCAGAGTCTTCGAGCCATTTGAAAACCTTTGTCTAGATTCCCACTCCTTCCTGTACAATCCTAATTCAGATGCCATGCTTTTTCAGCAAGCAAGCATTAATTGCACAGTCCAGATGTGTGGTTCTCATATCATTCCTCCTCAGTTTCTAGATATGCAGTCTGTTCTTGTAGTTCTTTATAGCTATTTCTCATGCACCTACAATGTCACCATAAATGGTTGTAGGCAAGTTCTCCAGGAAGGCCATCACAGTTGCCTCATGAATCCAATGCAGTGTCTTACATGCTCTCCCAAAGAGAAAAAAATGACCTAAGCTAATACTTTGCTAGGAACAGACTTCTTGCAAACATACTGTTCTTTGAGTTTTCTAAAGTAGCCTTCATTTTAAAAGAAAGAACTTTCTGATCTATTTTCATATAATTCATACTTATGAACAAAACATCTCTTATTTCATTTATTTTATTACAGTTCAGTACTGCCTAATAGCTATTTCAGAAGCGTTTACAATATTATTACAATCATAAGTCACAACATCATAACTTATGATACAATATCTGTAAAATACAACTTCATAACATAGTATAAAAATATTTGCATACAGATAAAGCAATTTTGCACAATCAATGATAAAATTCCCGGGACTCATTAAAAATCATATTGTACACTGTCAATGCCCAAGAGTAAAGTCTTGATCTAGCTCTGGAGAGATGACATTGCTGATGTCAAAAGATAACTTGGGAGAGTTTTTCATACTTGGGAAACGCCACTGAAAAGTTTTCTGCAATGGTATCTCAACCTGCCTTAGAAGAGGCATTTGGAGACATTTAGGAGCAAAGGACTGAATGAACAGTGTGTGATTTCATTTTTTTTTTTTTTTTGAGGTTACTGATGTGGTTCAGAAATGTAAGGAATGCTTAGAAGTTAAAGTTTTAATTTTTCCATGCACACACACACACCCCACATGATAATTTTCAATCTGAGTAGAACAAAGGACATTAATGAATTGTGCAAACTAGACAATGTTAAACACTTAAAATCTTACTGACATTTGTGGTCAATCAGATTATGTTAGCATAATCCCAAGACCCCTGTTGAACAGGGGTATCAGTGTGTTCAACTTTGGCTGGATCATGGCCTTAGCTATATCATGGTAAAGTAACCAAGTGGCAGTAACTGAATGTAATGACTAATCGAGTTATGAATTTTTCAAAACCTGTTTTCAAAGCCTTTTCTCTTATTACTTGTTTTCTAAAAAAAAATTCCATGCAATTACATATAGCAGCTTGTTTTGATGTGACTCTGAAAAGCAGATTTGATTTTCTAAACTTCTTGTTCTTTTTCCAGCACTCTAACACAGTGAGGTACAGAAATGCACAGAGAGAAGACAGTGAGATAAAAATGATACAGGAGAAGAAGGAACAAGCAGAAATGAAAAGGTATTTAGAATTTCAATTCATATGCCTTTCTTCCATTGAATACCTTTCTGTACCCCAGGAGAATAGTTGACTAGCTAATTAGTTTTAGTTGGTTGATCAATTAATGTATTGATTACATTTGCATAAAGCATTTATCAGTAAAAACAAAATTATGATCATGGTGTGCAAATCTGGAGACTCCAGAGACCACTTTCCACCAAGATGGCAGTTGGCAGCCAAATTCCAGGAAAGCGTCATTTGGCCTGTTTAGGCTACTGCCATCTTTCTGCGGCGGTGGCTGCTGCTACCACCACAACCGCAAATCCCGTAATGAGTGTGCAGGCCACACCTAAAGCCAGGGTGTAACACGTGGCCCACCCCTGTTTTAGGTGAAGCACACAGATGTCATAGCCAGCATCCTCTTGGAAGAGGTATCCCCTTTAGATGCAAGGAAGGAGGGATGACTCTTAAAATAAGTTTCCCATGTGCAGGTTTACAAGCAATCTATTTGTTTATTTTCAGAATTGATAGGTCATCTTTAAAAGTCAACCCTCCAAAGACAGGTCATAACATATTAAAAGGAAAAAAAAAGCAAATTAACGTCTATACTATCCATGAAAGCCCAAGCAGCAGTTAAATTCTGTGCCTAAATTCAACGCACCATTAGCAGAAGAGATTCCTTCCACTGTCTTTTCCCATTGTGCAGGCAGTTGCTCAAGCACTAGCAATTCCAAGAGCTGTACACAGTTGTATGTGGGGTTGCACGAGTGGAACTATAATTGGATTCTTCTTGTGCACATACTTTGGAGCTTGACTTCTGTTAGCACAACCTGCAACTCAAAGCATTAATATGCAAAGTAAAAGCAATGTGAGAGAGGGAGAGGGAGAGGGAGAAAGTAGATGTGGAAGCCTTCCCATCAGAGCATGTTAGGACGAAGAGAGAGGAGAATGACTTACCGAAAGCTATGATAACCGCAGAAAAGAGGGCTTCAAGAATGCACGATCAATGCTGTTTTCTATACCAGCAGCTCAATTCCTGTAATCTAAAGGCAGACTACACATGAATCTCTTTGACTGATATCTTTGCCAGTGATTAACTATCTTACAAGTCCCTATTTCATTCTTAAAGAAAAGTCCAGGAGGAGGAGTTGCGAGAGAATCACCCCTATTTTGACAAGCCTCTTTTCATAGTTGGTCGTGAACACAGATTCAGAAATTTCTGCCGAGTGGTTGTGCGAGCTCGCTTTAATGCGTAAGTATTTGTGTATTTATGTGTTTATTTCTGTGCTGCCCAATAGCCAAAGCTCTCTGTAGGACTGGCATAAAGGAGAAGAAAATCGAACAGGTCTATGAGTACTTTGTCACGGTGTGCTTGTTGCTTTGGCCCCATATATTCCTGAATTCAAAGCCTTGTGCCTCAAGTAATGGGGTTGACCTCCTTGTTCTTATCCCAGCCCTTTCCCGATGGTGACGTCTTTTGCCCTGTGCTGTACCACCTAAACAGTCACTGTGTAACAGGATCTCCAGTGATGCGGTGGAACCAGAGTTCGCAGGAATGCCACGCTGCCACGTTTTCATGAGCAAAGACACTGATCTCATCTGCCAGTCCCTTCATCATTCCCGTTTCCTCTGAGCTTAGCTGCAGTTCTCACAGTAACTGAAGGGAATTAATGTTCCAAGCAAGAGTATGTTGCATTACAAATATAAATTGTAGCCCAAAGTATTTTGGATGACTTGTTCCTGAATGGCCAACTAAGACCCAATAGCTTTACAAAACTCCTACTCTTGGGGAGAGAAAAGCTGCTATAACTGGTTGTTGATGAGGATCGAGGCAGTTGCTGAATTTTTGGACAATCCTTGGGGGTTGTGGCTATGGGGTCTGTCATTATGTACTTTCAGCTAATTCCTACACCAGTTAGCATCCCATTGTGAATTACCCCACTGCCATTTAATATAATAGTGGTTGCAAATGAAAGCAGGGAAAACTCATAACATGATGACACAGCAACACATGGGCGAGTGCCAAAAGTGCCAGCAAGAAGCTCACCGCACGGAAACATTGCAAGCATGCATACAGAACTACTAGAACAAATCTGCGATTAACTGTCAAACATTTTGTGTAGGATGACATAAATGATTTGTGGTTGAAGTATTCTTTAGTTAAAGAATAAAGTTCCACACACAAAGTAATACGTCTTCCAACTCAGTGTGCATTATCTCCAGCACAAATATCCCTCATTTAATGAAGTGGGCATGTCCTGAGCAGAGCTGGCTGGAGCCGGGGGTCAGACCAGATGGCCCGGGAGACCCCTTCTGACTTTTCTGTGTTTGAGTGTGTTGAGGACTGGGCTTCACGAATGGATGCACGGTAGAGCACTTAAAGACTTAGCATACTTCCTTGTATGCTACATTGCAATGTCCTTGAAGACTGTTTTCATGTGCCACATTATCCAAAAAAGGGCATATAGTAGTCGCAATATGAGTTCAGAGTTTGTGCTATAGCTTCTCAGTCATTAGACAGTATGCTAGATTTGTAAAGCTCTCGGTGGGTAGGAACTCTCTTTGTCTGTCTGTCTATCTATGCATGTGGAGAAGATACACTTGAATTATTTCTGGGAGAATGGTGGGCAAAAATGAGGTGACAGAATAATATTTATCATTTTTAAGAAACTATAACAATTAGAGGTACAAGTAGCATCCAGTGCTAGAAGGAGTGACCACTAATGTAGTGGGGAAATAGTGGTAGTTAGTGCACCCCAAGAAACTACTCTAGACCGTGACTTCTGGGATGAAACAGGTTGATGGAGCTTCTTTCACAACTTCCACTGACTTGTCTCATTTTGGAAATGAAAGCTTTGAGTAGTTTCTGGTTGTGCTAGCAAGCACTGTTTTCCCATTAAGTGAACAGTTCCAACATCCAAACAACCAGTCAGGTGGAATTATATCAGGAATTAGCCCGAGAATTGAAACAAGCGCTCACTCAGAAAGCAAGAATGCCTCAGCAACGGCACCAACCCAGCCTCGAAGCCCTGGTTTGATAGGGAATGTGTTCAAGCAAAGAAAGCCTTACAGAACACTTATCAAAAGTACAAACTCAGCTCTGATGTGAAGGTGGCTCAAGACCTCCTTGAACAGAAAAAATTCTGCAAACAGCTATTGATGTGAAAGAAAAAGAGGCTTGGAAGAAGAACTCTGTGAAATTAATTCAGGCAGCCAAATCCAAGGATTCATCCATGTTCTGGAGGTTGATAAAGATCTCACCAACTTGTGGACCAACAATGCCAGACTGTTACAACCACCCGAAGGTTTGGGAGGTGCATTTCCATGAACTATACAAAGAATTATGCTGCCACTGTGACCTGGAATACTGTGTTTGAAGCAGCTCTGCCTTGGCCCCCAGTCCTGATTTCATTAATTTATGAACTATTTGCCCAGATGAAAGTGGGCAAAGCCGGGGTTCAAGATGGCATCGGAACGAAACGGCTGTAACGGAGCTCCTGTTATCACGCCAAAATTGCTCGGCAGCGAGTCATGGGAGATTCATCTAAGCCCTGTCGGGGCGAAGACAGATTGCCTGGCACTCTTTCTTCTGGTTGGTGTGGGACAGCAATCCCATATCCACTGGGAGAAATTCAGGCATTTCTCAACTGGGCAACACAGGGGGGGTTTTTTAGCCCCTTCCAGTTCTCGACATCTGATGGATTAATTAGCTTATTTTAGCCAGATAAGCATCAGACGGCTGGTAAGCATTCTTATTTTTTATTTCTTTTCGCAATACTACCCATGGAAAAGCTGTATCTGTTTATAATTGGCTTAAAGAAAAAAGAGAAAGCCCTTCCAAAGTTTTTAAGCGGCAACTGATATGGAGAGAATCTGAAGGCTTTTATCTGAGTTGAAGCCGAAGAAAAAGATGTTTCTTCTAATCTCTCTAAGGGCGAAGAGCGAAATGATTAATTACTGTGGAATTAAATGATAGAAGATTAAAAGGCAGAGCAATCATTTTGGATACCTGTTTGGACTTCTGCCAAGATTAACTGGACACTTGCCAGGATAATTTCTGTGTTACGTGGTGTTTTCCTCTCTACTCTGATGACTTTCTGGTGAGCAATTTACTTTCTTTTTGCAATATTACCTGTGGAAAAACTGTATCTGTTGTTAATTGGAATAAAGAAGAAGGAAAAGCCCCTTTGAAATCCCCCCCATGGTGTTTTGTGTCTTAAGTAGCAAATGATATGAAGAGAGGATTAACGTTGGAGTGAAAGTCTAAAGTAGAAACTGAAAGCTGAAATTGAAAGATTTAACAATAACTACTGGGGAAGGATATAATTTGCTGGTGGCAATTTTTGGCCAGCTTCCATTTTTTCTGAGACTCCTGCCAAAAAGAAGCTGGGTACTGACATTTTTTTCTTTTTTCTTTAAATAGCCTTTCGCTGTCACCTGGTGGCTATTGGAATTATTGCAAGCTACTTTTCATTTTTTTCTTTTTTTTTTCTTTTCTCTTTTTAATATTTTATTCAATTTATATTTTTTTTTCCTTTCTTTTTTTTTTTTTTTTTTTCCCTTTCTACTTTTTTTTTTTTTTTTTTGCTGTTGTATTGAAATTTCTTTGGTGAACAACTTTCATCATGAGGAAAACTCAGCCCTCCTCAGCTGGTCAGAGTCCAATTCATCAGCCTAAGACAGAAGATGTTGCAAAAAGCTTAAAGGAGTTGCAAATGATGACCTTGGTGATACAGGCGGCTTTAACAACTTTGCAAGCATCTCAAGAGGTGATGTCAACACGGCTGGAAAGCTTACCAAATGAATAAAAAGAGCAACTTGACAAATTGGATAACTTAAAGAGGTGACAACTCAATTATCTGATGTTCGACTTAAAGCGGAACAGAATACACAAAAAATGCAACAAGTATGTGAAAAATTGGAGACAGTAGATAAAGAGATACATTTAATTAAGCAAACAAATAAGTCAACATGGGACTCAACGGCTGCATTAGAGATGGAGAAGGCATCTTACTATTTAAGATTTCAGAATATACCTGAAGAGAAAAATGAGGATCTGTGAGAGCTTATAACTGACATGTTGGCGGCGCTTTTAGAAATCGAGAATGAGGTCATGGGTATGGGAATTGACCTTGTTTTTAGGGTCAATTCCTCTTACACCAGAAAAAATAAACTTCCAAGAGAAGTTCATGTCAAATTTGCTCTAAGGTCTATAAGAGACAATGTTTTGAAGGCTGTACGGGAGAAGCCATTAAAGAGAGATGATCGTCAGGAGGTGACGTTCCTGAAACAGATACCATGGAGGATTAGAGAAGAACGAAAGAAATATCTATTCCTTACTACAAAATTGATCAAGAAAGAGATTATCTTTAAGTGGCTAATACCAGAAGGAATATTTTTCACATGGAACTCTGTAAGATATAAATTGGATTCAGTTCTTAAAGCACAAGAGTTCTATGAAAAATTTAGAGCCATGCTGGAAGAGGAGGACCCTGTTGTCTCTAAAGAAGGAGAAAAAGGTGCCAAAGCAATGGAAACAACAGCGTACCATTCTGAAGAAGGAGAAATACTGAAGGTTGATTCACAACAAGAAGTACAGACTTTGGACTCAAAGGAGAAAAAAAAGGTAGAACTGTAAAGGCAAAGAATAAGTAGATAATTGTATTAAATATGGCTCTTAAAAAGGAAGGGAAAATTGAATTGTTCTCCTTAAATGTTAATGGACTAAATGGACCATCTAAGAGAAGAAGGATTTTTGCTCAACTTCAAAAACGAAAGTTAGACATAATTTGTCTACAAGAAACATATAATAAGAAACAATGTGTTAAACTTCTAGAATTGTTCGTATCTTCTGCATCACAAAAGAAAAGAGGTTTAGCACTATATGTTAAAGAAAAATTGGACCCTAAATATATTCTTTCTGATTAGAATGGTAGGATCTTGATGGTAGAAATTGCAATTAAACTTAAAAAGGTGCTCTTAGTGGCAATATATGCACCAAATGACCATCAGGAAACTTTTTACCAAAAACTACATACGTTACTCTTACAAGCGGACTATCAGACTATGTGTGTAACAGGTGATTTTAATGCAATTGTGATAAGGAAATCGATCACAAGAGTAAAAGTAAGGGAAAAAGGGGCAGGAGGATGCTTCCAAAGTCTTGTTCCAATATGATTGAAGAACTCAGATTGATACATGCCTGGAGGCATAAAAACCCTACTTCTGCCAATTATTCTTTTTATTCAAACAGACATAGGTCATGGTCTAGAATTGATATGGTTTGGATAACTCCAGACTTAGTTCCAGATTTGATAGAAGCTGAAATGGAGACAAAGGTCTGGGCAGATCATAATCCTGTATTTATATCACTGAAAGGAGCTGCAAGGACGCCCAGATGGAGTCTAGATAAAGCGTTACTAAAAGATAAAAAATTTACAGAAGAAATAAGCAAAGAAATGCAAATATTCTTTCAAATAAACAAAGCAGAAGAAACTTCTTTACAGAATGTCTGGCATACAGCTAAAGCCTATGTAAGGGGACTGATAATAACCTACTCAGCAAAAATAAATAAAAAGAAGAAGCAAGAGCGAGCTACATTAGTAGAAGAACTGAGGAAACAGGAACAAGAACTGCAGGAGGATCCAACAAAAAGAAATCTTAGGGTCCAAATGAATACTTTAAAGCGCAAATTGAATCTCTTGGATACAAATGAACTTACTAAGCAAATGAAACTGGCTAAACAGATTTTTTTTGAAAATGCTAATAAACCAGGGAGATGGCTAGCATATAAAGTAAAAAAAGAAAGAGAGAAGAGACTGATTTCAAAACTGAAAGATGGAGAAGGACGACTACAGGTACAAAATACACAAATTAAGAAAATAGCTGAAGATTTTTTTGCAAGGTTATACCGGAAGGAGGAGATTTTGATCGAGAAGGTAAAAGAATACATTTGAAAGGGAGACTTACCAAAACTACCAGAAAAGTATCAAAAATTATTGAATCAAGAAGTAACAACTATGGAAATAACAGAGGCAATCATGCGACAAAAGAACGATAAAACCCCTGGTCCGGATGGGCTACCAGCTGAATTTTACAAATCTTTTGAGGGAGTTTTTGCTACATTTCTTAAAGATATATGTAATGAAGCATTGTTAAATGCTAAAATACCAGATACTTGGACAGAGGTAAATATCACATTAATACCAAAAGAAGATATGGACTTAACACAGATTCAAAATTACGGACTTATATCATTACTAAATGTGGACTATAAAATTTTTGCCTCTATATTGGCAGAAAGGTTGAAGAAGTTTTTAATAGACTTCATTCATCCAGACCAAAATGGTTTCCTGCCTAAAAGACAAATGAAGAACAACCTGAGGACTAACTTGGATATTCTAGAATACTATGAGACACACACGGAAAAATCAATGGCCCTGCTGTTTTTGGATGCCCAGAAAGCCTTTGATAATGTCAACTGGCAATTCATGAAGCAACAGATGGCGCAAATGGAGTTTGAGGGAAAATTCATGAATGTGATATCAAGCATCTATCAAAGACAATTGGCCAGGATTTTAATTAATGGAGAACTTACAAGGGTGATAGAGATACAAAAGGGTACAAGGCAAGAATGCCTGTTGTCGCCCCTATTGTTCATTCTGACTTTAGAGGTCTTGAATAGAAATGTCAGGGATGACGAGAACATTAAAGGTACTAAAATTAGGGATGAAAATTATAAATTGCAAGCATTTGCAGATGATTTGGTTTTTATAATAGAGGAACCTTTTCTAACAATCCCTAAACTTTGACAACGGATTGAAGAATATGGTGAGGTTACGGGGATGAAAATAAAAAAAAATGAAACTTTTAGTTAAAAATCTTACGCAAGATCAGAAAAAAAGACTCCAAGAACAAGTGGACTTGCAGATTGTTAAAAAGGTTAAATATTTAGGAATCTATCTTACAGCTAAATGCACAACTTTGAAAGAAGACAATTATGATAAATTATTGAAGGATATTAAAGGTGATCTGGAAAAATGGGCCAATTTACAATTGTCTTTGATGGGAAGACTAGCACTTGTTAAAATGAATATACTACCAAAACTTTTGTTTTTGTTCCAAATGATTCCCGTAAAAATTGATAAAAAATTTTTTGAGGATTTAAATTTTCAAATGTTGAGATTTCTTTGGAGAAAAAAGAAAGCAAGGATTAAATTAAAAATGCTTCAGGAAACCAAAAAGAACGGGGGTTTTGATCTTCCTGACTGGGTGTTGTACTATCAAGCATCTATTTTAACTTGGCTAAAAGAATGGATAACCTTGCGAAATAAGAGAATTTTGTGTCTTGAAGGACATGATTTGCAAATGGGCTGGCATGCTTATATGTGGTACGAGAAGGTTAAGTCTCATGGGACTTTTTTAAGTCACTTTATCAGAAGATCATTAATGTCAGTGTGGGAAAAGTTACAGTCAAAATTGTATAATAAATTACCAAGATGGCTTTCACCTATGGAAGCTTTTGTGTATCCAAATGTATTGAATTTTGAAGGGATCATAAGATATGATGATATTTTGGATAAGGATGGAGGCCTGAAACTAGATCAAGAAGTACAAGAACAGGGACTCAATGTGTCTTGGTGGTATAAGGTGCAGATGCAATCAAGATATGTTAAAGATTGTAAAATATGGGGGTTTTATAAAGACCTAACAGCCTTTGATCAAGTGATGCTAAAAACAGATGAGATAATGATTAACATAATTTATGAGTTCTTACTTGACAGGAAAATGGAAGGGGAACAGGTTAAGGAAACTATGATAGCATGGGCACAAAATTTTGGATATAATATTGAATTAGAAAAGTGACAAAAGCTATGTGAGAGAAATATTAAGGTAACTATAGCAACTTCGTATAAAGAAAATTTATATAAAATGTTTTATAAATGGTATTTGTCGCCAAGTCGATTAGCTAAGATGTTTCCAAATATGTCAAACGGATGTTGGAAATGTAAACATGATGTGGGTACTTTTTACCATATGTGGTGGACCTGTGAATATGTGAAAAAGTATTGGATTAAAATGCATAAATGGCTCAAGGAAATGCTACAAAAACCCTTAGCTTTTAAACCTGAAATTTTCTTGTTAGGCATTATACCAGAAAATATTAGCAAACAAGAAATGTGTTTGATGCTACATTTAATCACAGCGGCGAGGATTGTGCTTGCTCAATACTGGAAGAGTGAGGAACTATCCACAGAGGAACTGATTTTAAAAAAGATTCTGGACTGTGCAGAAATGGACAGATTGACTCTATTACTGAAGGAGAAAGAAGATACTGACTTCTATCAAACTTGGGACCTTTTTATGATTGGCTGGAGAAGCAGGACTTGGCTTAGATTTAAAGATGTTTTTAAATTTTTATAAATCAATTTGAATATGATTACAGAATGTTAAAAAGATATGTTATAGGGGGCTGACCCAGTACGTCCGATGTACTTGATGATTGATGTTTTTTAGTTTTAGTTTAAAATCTTAATAAAAATCTTTATTAAAAAAAATAAAAAGAAAGTGGGCAAAGCCCCAGGAAATGACCTGATTCCTCCAGAGGTGGTCAAAAACAACTTAGAATGGTGGGTTCCAGTTCTAGCGCCACTATTCTCCTATATTGACATGCCCAGGCAGATTCCAGCAGATTGGGGCTCTGCCATCATTGTCCCCATATTCAAGACAGGAAAGAGAGATGACCCCACAAATTATAGACTTAACAGTCTATTAAGCATTATCAGTAAACTATATGCCAGGCACCTATATGTGAAGCTCAAAGATTGGCTCGAACAGAACATGCAATTGGTGGAGGACCAGGCCGGCTTCAGGGAGGGTCGCTCCACCATAGATCAATACTTAGTGCTACAGCACCTCATTGAGAAATACATCTCAAGCAAAGTCACCTAACTCTACACAGCCTTTATAGACCTCAAGGCAGCTTTTGATTCCATCTCGAGGGTTAAACTATGGAAAAAAATAGATGCCTCCAACATTGATGGGTGCGTACTCCTACTTATTCAGACCCTATATAGAGGCACCTCCCTCAAGGTCAGATGCAGTGCGCATGGTCACCTCACAAATGCTGTTCCAACACAAAAAGGAGTTAAGCAAGGCTGCATTCTTGCTCCACTCCTGTTCACTTTCTATATCAACTCATTGGTCAACCAGTTAAATCACATCGATCTTCACCCCCCGCCCCAAAATTGCTGGGAGGCATAGAACTATACTACTATATGCAGATGATGCAGCTATTATTTCAAGGACTCCAATTGGGCTCACAAGAGCACTGCAGAAGCTGACTGAATAGTGCAAGGAAGAAGATCTGACAATCAATTATCAAAAAACAATGATTATGACCTTTGCAAAAAGACCAAAAACTCGACCATGGAAGATAAATCAGCACAAGATTGAGCAGGTTTCCCAGTTCAAATATTTAGGTGTGGTTCTACAAGCAAATGGCTCCAGGAAGGCCCATGGCAAATATGTGGCATTAAATGCTCAGAGAAGCTCATCAGCCATAATACAATTCATGAGGTCTAAATGTGGCCATTACAGCCTCCTAGCCGTCCAACTATACCAAACAAAAGTACTATCTCAACAACTGTATGGATCTCAATTGGGGCCTTTCCCGAATACCCAAGTACTACAACGTGTCCTATCAAAATTTCTGAGGGCGATACTGGGTGTTCCTAGGGATGTCGCCAATGCAAAGACAAGATTGGAGACCGGTCAGATCCAAATTGAAACTAGGATCTGGGGGCCATTCTTGCACACTGGTTCAGATTGGCATACTTTCCAGTATTCCACTAATCCTTCAAGACGACCTCAAATCCAACTGGATTTAATTAATCGAGCAGAAAATAGCCCTCTTGGGCCTCCACCTGCGGACTGTACTAAATATGGGTTTTGAACAGGCAACAGAAACCATCAAACAGCATATTGCAGATATTGAAAGACAAAGCAATCTCAACAGAGCCCCTGAATTCTATCTTAGGGAGGACTATAGACACATTGGAATAGCTGCACTCTACCTCAAACAGTTGGAACTCCATAAACCCAGAAGGGCTTTTTCCTTGGCCCGCCTTAACAGACTCCCCTCAACAGTTTTGGAGGGATGGTACAAAAATATCCCCTGGTCTGAGCACCTTTGTCCCTGTGATACGGAACAGACAGAAATTACAGAGCACGTCCTGCTGAGGTGCACATTCTACAGGGATATTCACACTGCACTCATTTCCCCACTGATGAATCGCTTCCTGGGCCACACGGAACAACAATACATTTATATATTGCTGTCTGACACTAACCCAACAATAACATACAGTGTTGCTAAATTCTTCGTGGCCATGATGGGTGTCGGAAGACAGGTCCTGGGGGAGTGTGGCTCTACCTAGTTGGACAAGGACAAAGTCTGGGGATTGTCACCGATTTAAGATGACTGATATTGTGTTGAAGTATTTATTAATCCAAGTGGAGTTTTAATATAGATAATGTTTTATATATTTACTTTTTAAAATCTATGTATTTATTGAATGGGGCTGGTTTTTGACCACAATAAAGTTTATCTATCTATCTATCTATCTATCTATCTATCTATCTATCTATCTATCACTGTGAACTGGCACATCAGCCATATACGATACTGCCCCAGGTCTTGGACAAAATTGTTATGCAGCATATTGTGCTTATGAACACAGTTTAAGTGTCTTTTGGAATTACAGTGCAGGCTCTCTAAATTGAACAAATGGACACAAATGCTTGAGAACTGCCATGATGAATCAGAACAAAGTCCATTTGGTCCAGCACATTCTATCAGAGGCTAGACAACAGAGTTCCCATGAGCAGGGCAGTGTCTGTCCCTTGCTTCTGATTTTCAAAGGAACACTGCCTGTGAGCAAACAGTTACTCATTATACCTAATAGCTATTGATGGTCCTGTCCTCCATGGGTTGGATCCTGACTTAGTAATATTTAGAGTATGTTGTTGTTGCTAGTTGTGAAGTTGCGTCCGACCCTTCGCGACCCCATGGACAACATTCCTCCAGGCCTTCCTGTACTCCACCATCCCCCGGAGTCCACTTAAGCTCACACCAACTGCCTCAGTGACTGCATCTAGCCACCTCATTCTCTGCCGCCCCCTTCTTTTGCCGTTAAATTTAGAGTATGCCCCATTGAAATAAATGGATAATAATTACTACTTTACATTTTATTGGGTCTGCCCTAAGTATGAACAAGTCTGGGATCCAGTCTTGTGGTTTTGACTAACCTTTTTTCAAAGCCATTTGAGGAAGTGGCAGTCACTATATCCTGGAGTAGTGAATCCTGTTTGTTAATTAATTTTACTTATTACATATAACAAAATAATTTATTTTGTCAGTCTACCAGTGAATATCATTGGGTGTCCCCAGTTCTAAGTATTATGAAAGATGAACACATTATAATTTTATAATTATCTACTACATCTGTCATCTGCTTAGTCATCCTGTTTCTAAATTAAACCCTATTCTAAACTTAACTGATATTATTAGAATTTTAGATTAGATTTCTGTGATTGGTTGAAATTTTTTAGAATACTTCCCTTAGTTCTCACAAGCCATAAATCAGTCTTTCCCAACCTGCTATCTTTCAGATGTGTGCACATCATGCTGGGAAAAGTTGCCATACATAAAAGAGTTTGAAGGAATGTGGTGCAAAATATCCATAGCTCTGCTTGTTTTTTCAAGCTTTCAAAATGAAGACTTAGGAATCTATTCTCTACTGCATACTCATCATCATAATGTTACACAATGCAGTTTGAACATGTCTTTTCTCTGTTGCAGCTCTAAAACAGACCCTGTTACTGGAGCAGTGAAAAATACCAAATATCATCAACTTTAGTAAGTATAGAGGAAATGATAATTATATATTTATAAGCATGGGTTCTTAAAAGTACATCTCTCTAGAAAATGTTGATTTGCGAATACATCACTGGAATAATCTTTTTATGAATATTTCACTGGAATAATTTATCATACTTTTCTAAAATGTTGACATTGTAAGAGATTTTCTGCTGCTGCCTTTCTAAACCATACTACATGTTTGGTAGGCATTTCTCTTTGTTTATGTGTCCCCCTAATTGGGTTTCTTTTGTTTCATTTTGCAGTGATTTGTTAGGATTGGTTACTTATTTGGACTGGGTGATGATTATTGTTACTATATGCTCCTGCATTTCTATGATGTTTGAATCTCCCTTTCGAAGAGTGATGCATGCGCCAACACTTCAGGTAGCTCTATGGAAGTAACTGACTGTGCGAAATAATTAGGTTGTTTCTTTCTTGCATATAGTATGAAATATTCCTTGATCTTCCCTTTGCTTTTCAGATTGCTGAATATGTCTTTGTAATATTCATGAGCATTGAACTTAATTTGAAGATTATGGCTGATGGCTTGTTTTTCACTCCAACTGCAGTAATAAGAGACTTTGGGGGTGTCATGGACATTTTTATATACCTTGTAAGTTTTTGTTCTTTTTTTCCCCCTCTGGCATGCTTAATTTTCTATGGCTTGCAGAATTAATTTTTCAAAAACTGATTCAAGTTTGATTTGAATGAATAACAATCAGATCCCACACTAGGAAAAATAATGGTCTGATTCAGCATGTATCTTATTATGTGTTTAGAAGAGAGGAGGATATATTTGAATGCTGAGAGAGTCCAAAGGACAGCAAGTGCCAAAAAGTGTCAACTGATACGGGATGTTATTGTATTTAACAACAGCAAATGACCACCACCACCCAGGGCATTGAGTGTTGTACTGAGGGCTTCTGGTTCTTTTGACAATCAAAAACACTGCAACTATATTAAAAGCAGTGTTTAAACACAGTTCCAGCTTTCATCTAAACTCCAGAGTACTTTCATCAGTATATCCATCGTACGTAGGCTTCCAATGTCCTATTAGTCCCATTACAGCAGTCCCTTCAGGATGTCTGCCAGAAATCAGTTCAGCTAAGGCATCGGAAATGGTGGCCAGATCAGAACAGATCAAGTTGATGCACTTGTATGAGCTGTGTAAATGAGCTCCTGGCCACCTACCAAGGACAGCCAGGTTGGACCGACTCCCTGACCTCTCCCAAACTGCAAGTGTGAATCTTCAGGGGGATGTAATTCCATTCAGTCCAGATTGAATCCCTATTCCCTAATGTTCTGTAAAAAGAACCTTTTAAAAATTCATAGCAATGTATCTGCACAAGACTTCTAAAGGAAAAGTTTATGAGCAAGATTAAATCTTGTAGATATTAAACTGTGTCATGGTTATAATGAATATAATTTGTCACAATCAATTTGTATTCAAGCCCTGCATGTATTTAGACAGAAAATGGGGTCATTTCTCAGAAATCCTTCTTGCTTTGAACAACAGCAATAACAAAAATCTGCACAAAAGCTTCAGATATTATAAAATGCCAACACCTTAAAGAAAAGCTAGGATAAACTCAGTTTAATATGTATTTTACATATCACACTTTTATTTGGCAGTGGTGAATATTACCATGAGGCATCTCAAAGCTTTACGTGGTGGTGATGATGGTGGTGGTGGCTGAATCATTAAAGCAATTTTTTTAAAAAATACATATTCTCTTTGCTTGGAGCCAGGTCCTGTTGCAATCACAGGGAATAACAAGGATCAAAATGAATGAGAGCTCTTCCTATGTGCCTTCCAAACTTTTTGAATCCTTCAATGACCCAAAAACATCCTTTTAATAAGGAAGCCGCTAGTGCAAGTTTATGTTGTTGCAAACAAGACTTTAATAAACCATTTTTAAACATCACACTGCATCCCTGTTTGTTCTTCCTCCTTTTGCAAAAGGTAAGCTTGATATTTCTCTGCTGGATGCCACAAAATGTTCCAGCTAAATCGGGAGCTCAGCTCTTAATGGTGCTACGATGTCTCCGCCCCCTTCGAATCTTTAAATTAGTGCCTCAGATGAGAAAGGTTGTCCGAGAACTGTTCAGTGGCTTCAAGGAAATCTTTCTAGTAAGTATAATTCATTTAGTGTTCCAAAACAATATGAAAAGAAAAGAAAAAATGATTACAACTTACTGCATTCAACTGTATTTGTCCACACTGTATCAGTATTGATTGGTGGCAGTTTATATAACTCCCTTTAAGACTGGAGTGCCACTGTTGCGGCATTGAGCACAAAATGTGCTGAATTTTATACCTGAAAAAGAGTTCTGCTTTTTTGCCAGACACTGCATTAATTTCTGAATGCTATTTCATGTGCTTACTTATTTTATTGAATTGGTTTTTTTACTTCCATTCCTCAGCCAGAAAGTCTTCAGGCATGGTTTACAAGCACTCAATAAAACATGGCAGTTTTGTGCAGCTGTTCCATGACCCTCCAAAGTTCTGGATGCAGAACTTCCCCCAATTTGCAAGTACCTCTTGCATTCCATTGTGCCATGAATATAGACATGAATACGTCCAATTGCAGGTTTCCCAGGTGATGCTCAGTTGGTCACCATGACATCCAGAATGCTGGACTAAGTGCACTTTGAACTGACCTGGCAGGACTGTTCTGTGTGTGTGACTGCAGAACAGAGTATCTGAGTACATCAAATACAGGGCATGTGGTAGATCCCTGGATGGAGTACAAAGGTCTTCAAATCTAGGGAAACGCCACACATCTCTGGGTACAAATGCATGGGGTCGAGGGAGAGAGGAATGCATGTAAAAGCAGAGAAGAACAGCCAGCATTTATCTGCCTTCCTCCTCAGGGAATGCTGCAAGCTTTGCTTCCTGCTTGCCATCTTATAATGGGGAGTCATCTGCATATCGCATCGCATGGTGGAATATGCATTATTGTTGTTGACATCCAGATGGTTGAAAAGGGAAGCCACTGATTTGTAGGAACTCTATGTCACATTGCAGAGCAATCACTCTCACACACACTCTCCTATATTTATTTACTTGTGCTTATTATAGGAGATATCTATATTTACTTAATCTATTTATATTTCCTTAGATTTATTTATACCTACTTTTTCTACACAAGGAACCAAAGGCAGTTTACATAATCCTCCTGGGTTTTTCTTTCTTTGCAACAACCCTGTGAGGTAGATTAAGATGAGAATCAGTGCCTGGCCCAAAAGCACCCAGTGAGCCTGGGACCAATGGAGGCCCAGATCCTCAGAGCCCCAACACCACTGTGGCATCCTGTGCATGTATGACTCAAGGAAGAGACCCAAGCAATTCGATGTGCCATTTGACTAAACTGGTGTTTAAGGCAGAGGCATCCACAGAAGATCAGTCATTAAACATAACGCTATTTTGAAGGAAAAAATGACCACTTTTAATTTGCTCATACAGGTTTCCATTCTTTTACTGACATTAATGCTTGTCTTTGCAAGCTTTGGAGTTCAACTATTTGCTGGGAAACTGGCTAAGTGCAATGATCCGCATATTATTGCAAGGGTAAGACTAAGTTTCACTTTCATTGCCCTGTTTGTGCAAGTTACTTCTTTTGCAGATAGGTTAAAATACTGCTGGCTGTGGAAGTCTCATTTTGGTACCAGTGGGAGAAAGCACTGGGGATATTTGAGGTTTAATGGAAAGAATACAAAAAAGCCAAATGTGTGTGAAGCTGCTTTTTTACCAAGTCCACCATGCCAGACGATTCCGTCCGTCCGTCTGTCCATCCTTCCTTCCCTCTTTCCATTTCTAAATTACTCAAAATATTTATAGGCCACCTTTTTTGGTCAAATCCACCCAAGATAGCTTTTGACATATAAATCCACAATATAAAATCAATACAGGGTTAAAACCACAAAATATTATAAAACATTTTTATAATACTTTTGGATTTAAAAAAAATCAATCATCACCAGCAATGCTAACTAGAAACAGTATTCATCCCAGTTGGGACAGTAATGTATTGAATAATTTAAAAATCTTGCAGCCCCATATATACAGCAACACAACAAGATCTTCATTCAAGAGAAGAGTATTATAAACAAAGAGCTTCTTAGAGGCTTTTTGAATGCTTACAGTGCTGGAGATCACATATTTAAAATGGATTTTCAGTGTGGAGCCACAGCCAAAAAGACCCAGTCTGTCATGCTTATCAGCCTGACTGCTCTCCCTGGCAAGCATACAAGGGTGATCCTTCAGGCTGCTCTCAAAAGTGTAAGCTGGCTGGTATGGGTAAAGGATTCTATCCCACTATCACCTGGTAGCAGTTCTACAGACTCTCATGGAGTCTTTACAGTCCCTGCTATTTAGAGCCCTTAACTGAGGATGCCACAGATGCAGCATCAGATCTTTTTGACATACAGAGCACATGCAGTCCTCCGAGATCCAGCTAATAAATGGCATGATAATACTTCTCATGAGACCTGCATAAGACACTGTGTGATCCAAGGCAAAGTTACATTGCAACTGTGAGGTAGCGCTGTATCTCCAGCGCAATGGTCCTGATATACTGTCCCTCATGCACCGCAGTAGCATATTAGATGTGTACATACCTCCTCATCTTCATTTCCCATTTATTTGTAACTTTGCTACTTTTCCAAAAAGAAAAATTGTGCCCAAGGCCCGGAACTTCATAACAAATGAATTATCGTAAATGTAATTTACAAGGTATCAAAGAGCATTAAATGCAATGCAAAATCCAGTGAGAATAATGGCAGATAAGCATCATGTTGGCAAAATATCAGTATGACATGCAATATTCAATGAAACAGCTCAAATGAACTAAACCAATCCAACACCTGAGCACCAAACAGGAGAGAGAATAAAGCACAATACAGAGATATTACACTGTATTCCACATGAAGGTTGTCCACAATTAGCCCGCCAACTTGGCTTGACAGCCACATCTCACACTCATGACAGCCTTCCTTCCTCCCGGCTTCAACTTGCACCTTCTTTTATAGTTCCTTCTTTGTCCCTCACCTGGGTAGGTAAAGATTTTCCATTCTTTAAGCCTCACATGTCCATGATGCTTTTACATTAATTAGCCTGCCTCCACCAAAGAGTCCTCCAGCACTGGTCTTCAGGCAGTGAAGCTTTACTAGGCTCCAAGGTGGTGGCTGGGAAGAGACTGGGAGAGATGCTCCAACCCTTCACGTTAGCCATGTTTCCAATGAACTGTTGATGCTGACAACGTGATCAGCAAAGCTGTTCGTAAATGGAGAGGGAAAACGGAAGGCAGAATTTATTCTCTCCACCTCTCTAAGCATGTAGTTGGAGCTGCTGATTTGATGTGGCCCACTAAGCATATGCATTTCTTCCTTTTCCACTCTGGAAGGAAAAATGTGTCCTTTACATGGGCTTTTCCCCCTGGATTTTGTACTTCTCTGCCTTTCTATATATTCAGTTAACCTACTACAAGGCTGAGATGTGATGTAACTTCAATAAAGCAGATTTGTAACAATATAGGAGGCTTTTTTTCTAGTTTGTTGTGATTTGAAACACCAAAACTTCCTTGCTTTAAAAACAAAACCAAAGGCACAAACTGCTGAAACACACAGGAAGGGCCCTGGAGGAACATGGCATAGCAAAGAAGTCCTGCAAACTCCCATGCACAATAAGTGTCTCATGAAGGGCATATAAACACAGATAATGCAACTCAGATTGTGCAGGGAGAGAGTTGCTTATAATAACTGGTACCTTTTTTCATCCACTGATCATCTTTCATATCAAGCATAATATTCAGCATTTATATCAGTCCGTAGTGTTTGTCATACGGATTGTTTTGTTTATGTGCAAAGTAATATTTCACAAAAATATTTTATATTTATGATAGGAAGACTGCCATGGCATATTCCGAATAAATGTTAGTGTTTCTAAAAATCTGAATTTAAAACTAAGACCTGGTGAAAAAAAGCCTGGATTCTGGGTGCCTCGGGTCTGGTAAGTTGTATATTTTCATTTGTGCCTTTATTAAGTTGATACAGATCTTAATCTAGGATCTGCAATGGGCACTGTTAACTAGGTTATTTGACTGGTAACATGTACAAATCAGAAAATAATGATACCTGCAGCGTTGTTTTTTGTGTATTGCTTGCAAAATGAAAACAGCTATCAGGAGTGATGATCATACAGACAATGTTACACAATTTGTGCCCATCAAGCCAAATGCAGCCCACCGACACATTGCTGTTTGTTAGTCCTCACCTCTGAGAAATTAGCAATATAAACGCCACTATTCTTTTGACAGTCTGTCTAGAAACTGTTGAAGAAAATGTGACACCAGTTCTGAAATTCATCCTGACAGTAAGCAATTTGGTGGTCAGTGAGGGACAAGGGCTGCCCCCAGGCAAGTGAAGTCTTGCATGAGCTGTGTGTTTGCCCGGGTTCCTTGTTATTTCCACAGCTTGAAGAGGGGAAGGATTATGGGAAGTAGGCAAATAGCGCATGCAGATGTCGGTCTTGATGTCCAGTTCCCAAATGATGTAATTTGTGTGCTAGCATTTGTGCAAGATATTGAGCATTGGCCTGATGTATTTTTCCCAAGATAATTTTACCTTGCATGTTCATATGAGCCCTAAATCACATCAGCAGCAGCAGATCTGGACACATTCTTAGTGATGTTATGACAAAGATATTGGATATGTTAGTTCTGCCTTGTCATGAAGGGATGAGACTTGTGATCATGAAGATTTAGAACAATATGATGGCAAAAATCTCTTAACCTTAGAAGCTTTAAACTTTCCAGTAAAAATTATGGAACAGTAATTTACTTATTGACTGACTGAATATATGCAGTCCTTTCAGAAAGCTCAGAATAGTATGTTCATGATTTGGATCAGGAAATTATTCAATAGGGAAAGCATGAAGGGCTCCCTCCCCTCCCCCCATTTGAAAAACAAGTACCATTAGGCTAATGTTAAACTTCTTCATGGATCACTGCCTTGTCGTGGCGAAGGGGCTTGCGTAGCTCAATGAAGCTATGAGCTATGCCATACAGGGCCACCCAAGACAGACAGGTCATAGCAGAGAGCTCTGACAAAATGTGATCCACTAGAGAAGGAAATGGCAACCCACTCCAGTATCTTTGCCATGAAAACCCCATGGACAGTACCAAAAGGCAAAAAGATATGACGCCGGAAGATGAGCTCCTCAGGTCGGAAGGTGTCCAATATGCTACTGGGGAAGAGCGGAGGGCTAGTACTAGTAGTGCCAGAAAGAATGAAGTGACTGGGTCAAAGCCGAAAGGACACTCAGTTGCAGATGTATCTGGTGGTGAAAGGAAAGTCCGATGCTGCAAAGATCTATACTCCATAGGAACCTGGAATGTAAAATCCATGAATCAAGGCAAGCTGGATGTGGTCAAACAAGAGATGACAAGACTGAACATTGACATCTTAGGAATCAGTGAACTAAAATGGACAGGAATGGGTGAATTTAATTCAGATGACCATCAGGTATACAACTGCAGGCAAGAATCCCTCAGAAGAAATGGAGTAGCCTTCATAGTCAATAAAAGAGTAGGAAAAGCAGTACTGGGATACAATCTCCAAAATGACAGAATGATCTCAGTTCGAATCTAAGGCAAACCATTCAACATCACAGTAGTCCAAGTCTGTGCCCCAACCACTGGTGCTGAAGAGGCTGAAGTTGACCAGTTCTATGAAGGCCTACAACACCTTCTAAAATTAACACCAAAAAATGATGTCCTTATCATCATGGGGGATGGGGATTGGAGTACAAAATGATGCAGGGCACAGGCTGGTAGAATTTTGTCAAGAGAATACGATGGTCTTAGCAAACACTCTTTTCCAACAACCCAAGAGACGACTCTATACATGGACATCACCAGACGGTCAACACAGCAATCAGTTTGACTATGTGCTCTGCAGCCAAAGATGGAGAAGCTCTATACAGTCAGTAAAAACTAGACCAGGAGCTGACTGTGGCTCAGATCATGAGCTTCTCGTTGCAAAATTTAGGCTTAAATTGAAGAAAGTAGGGAAAAGCACTAGGATATTCAGGTACGACCTAAATCATATCCCTGATGAATATACAGTAGGGGTGACAAATGGATTTAAGGAATTAGATCTTATAAACAGAGTGTCTGAAGAACTATGGACGGAGGTTCGCAACATTGTACAAGAGGTAGCAACTAAAACCATCCCAAAGAAAAAAAATACAAGAAAGCAAAATGGCTGTCTGAGGAAGCTTTACAAATAGCTGAGGAAAGAAGGGAAGCAAAAGGCAAGGGAGAAAGAGAAAGATACACCCAACTGAATGCAGAATTCCAAAGACTAGCTAGAAGAGATAAGAATGCTTCTTAAATGAACAGTGCAAAGAAATAGAAGAAAACAATAGAAAAGGGAGGACCAGAGATCTATTCAAGAAAATTGGAGATATGAAGAGAATGTTTCATGCAAAGATGGGCCTGATAAAGGACCAAAATGGCAGGGACCTAACAGAGGCAGAAGAGATTGAGAAGAGGTGGCAAGATTACACATAAGAACTATACAAGAAAGAGCTTAACGTCCCTGATAACCATGATGGGGTGGTCACTGACTTTGAGCCAGACATCCTGGAATGTGAAGTCAAATGGGCCTTAGGGAGTCTGAGCAGCAACAAAGCTAGTGGAGGTGACAGTATTCCAGCTGAGCTATTCAAAATCTTAAAAGATGATGTAGTAAATGTGCTACACTCAATATGCCAGCAAATTTGGAAAACTCAACAGTGGCCACAGGATTGGAAAAGTTCAGTTTACATTCCAATCCCAAAGAAGGGCAATGCCAAAGAATGTTCAAACCACCGCACCATTGCACTCATTTCACATGCTAGCAAAGTGATGCTCAAAATCCTACAAGCTAGGCTCCAGCAGTATGTGGACCGAGAACTACCAGAAGTACAGGCAGGATTTTGCAGGGGGAGAGGAACTAGAGATCAAATTGCCAACATACGCTGGATCATGGAGAAAACTAGGGAGTTCCAGAAATACATCCACTTCTGCTTCATTGACTATGCTAAAGCCTTTGATTGTGTGGATCACAACAAATTGTGGCAAATTCTTAAAGAGATGGGAGTACCTGACCATCTTATTTGTCTCTTGAGAAACCTATATGCAAGTCAAGAAGCAACAGTGAGAACTGGACACGGAACCACTGATTGGTTCAAAATTGAGAAAGGAGTTTGGCAAGGCTGTATACTGTCTCCCTGCCTATTTAACTTATATGCAGAGCACATCATGAGAAAGGCGGGGCTAGATGAATCACCAGTTGGAATTAAGATTGCTGGGAGAAATATCAACAACCTCAGATATGCAGATGATACCACTCTCATGGCAGAAAGTGAAGAGGAACTAAAGATCCCTTTCATGCAGGTGAAGAAGGAGAGTGCAAAAGTTGGCCTGAAACTCAACATTAAGAAAATTAAGATCATGGCATCCAGTCCTCTCAGTTCTTGGCCAATAGATGGGAAGAAATGGAGGTAGTGACAGATTTTATTTTCCTGGTCTCCAAGATCACCGCAGATGGGGACTGCAGCCAAGAAATTTTAAGATGCTTGCTCCTGGGGAGGAAAGCTATGGCAAATCTAGACAGCATACTAAAAAGCAGAGGCATCACCCTGCCAACAAAAGTGTGTATAGTCAAGGCTATGGTTTTCCCAGTTGCAGTGTATGGCTGTGAAAGCTGGACCATAAGGAAGGCTGAGTGCCAAAGGATTGAGGCCTTTGAGTTGTGGTGCTGGAGGAGACTCCTGCAATTCCCTTGGACCGCAAGGCGATCAAACCCGTCAGTCCTTGAGGAGATCAACCCTGACTGCTCTTTAGAAGGCCAGATCCTGAAGATGAAACTCAAATACTTTGGCCACCTAATGAGAAGGAAGGACTCCCTGGAGAAAAGCCTAATGCTGGGCACAATAGATGGCAAAAGAAGAAGGGGACAGCAGAGGATGAGGTGGTTAAATGGAGTCACTGAGGCAGTTGGTGTGAGCTTGAGTGGACTCCGGGAGATGGTGGAGGA
>NW_025335568.1:39969163-40079163 GCF_004798865.1 Varanus komodoensis
ACTTTAGAAGGCCAGATCCTGAAGATGAAACTCAAATACTTTGGCCACCTAATGAGAAGGAAGGACTCCCTGGAGAAAAGCC
Source organism: Varanus komodoensis (assembly GCF_004798865.1). NCBI lineage: Eukaryota > Metazoa > Chordata > Lepidosauria > Squamata > Varanidae > Varanus > Varanus komodoensis. The sequence continues at coordinate 39,969,246 of NW_025335568.1, forward strand.
TAATGCTGGGCACAATAGATGGCAAAAGAAGAAGGGGACAGCAGAGGATGAGGTGGTTAAATGGAGTCACTGAGGCAGTTGGTGTGAGCTTGAGTGGACTCCGGGAGATGGTGGAGGACAGGAAGGCCTGGAGGAATGTTGTCCATGGGGTCGTGATGGGTCGGACACGACTTCGCGACTAACAACAACAACGTTAAACTTCTCTGCATGTGGCATGGATTTGACTTCATATACTGTTCATGTATGCAAACAGTGATGTGTTGGCACTTGAAATGCAATCATGAGACTATTAATCTATGTTAGAAGCTGTCTGTGAGAAGCAGCTTCTCACAAGGCTTAAACTTCCAGGGTAGATCCCTGTCCATAGTACTCTGTTAAGAACAAAAAGTCCCTGCTTTTCAAATAACTATGTAGGCTTTCATTTTTTCTATTCTTTTCTAAAACACCATTGTAAGGAGACACCCAATGCTTTTCTGTGAACATTCTCTTTAATTCTATTATATCCATTGTCAAATTAGATTATATTCTTGTAATTTCAGCTAAACAGTTTACAAGTAGAAAATTACAATATTTGTGTTGGAAAATGTGCTGTTCTAAGGAAATAAAGAACTGTGATTTGAGCAGTTGGTAACACTGTGGTGTTTGAAAAATTGAGTTAAGTTCAGTTTGCCTTACCCAGAACCAATTTTCTATGAATTAAGGGACTAATCGTATGCATGCGTAAACATAAAGAAGTCCTACGGGTCCTAGGATGTCTCATGCTGGCTGGGGCATGTTGGCAGCATACGGCGGATCACTCCCTTGAACACACAGTAGTCAGGATCAATCACAAAACTTGAATAACAGTGAGGTCCCATGCAAGTCTTCTCAAAAGTATGTTCAGGAGCACAAGCTAAACTCATTTAATTAGCTACACTAGCAATGAGCTCAATCCAGACTCAATCATATTTGGAGTGGACCCATTGAAAGTATTGGTTAATAATATAGCTAATAACGATTAGTGTAATGGCCATTGATTCAGTGGGGCTGTTCTGACAGGGCTGAGTCTGGAGCCAACACAATATTACGAACTCTTGTACACATTCTTTTTCATTTGGATAAATGAAGAGATTAGGGAGTTTGGGGACTGAGAGTGGCATGACATCCAGCATGAAAAAAACTGATTCTGACAGCATTCCAGAGACCCAAAATCTGCCCGGTTGCATTGAGTAATAAATAAATATGTTATTGCAGTGTGTTTTCAAAAGCCAATGGTTTCCATTTTTTTCCTGGGCCTCTCTACAAACCAGATTGCGTCATGGACTACATTGCGATACACTTGGAGGTCCACATCATTAACCTTACTGTGTTGACATCTTGATTCCCTACCTACTTGAGAGAGAGAGAACAATAGTTGGGTTCTAAAGGACTGGCTGCCATATAAACCTGACTGGACCCTAAAATCATGTTCAGTGATCCTTTTGTGGCAGCTGCTGCCAAGGGAAGTCCAGTGGAGGCTCAGGAAAAAGAGAGCCTTTTCTGTTGTGGAAACCTGGGTGTGGAATGAACTTCCAAGAGGCTTGCCTGGCACCTGCACGAGACTCCTTGCTGCACCAAGTGAAGAGCATTATTTTCCAGGAATTTCCCCAGGAATTGTTTCAGTCCATTTGGAATCTTCCATTGTATTTCAAACCATTTACTATGGCTTAGGTCTTGCTTTCCTTCTCTTTTGCATTGTAGCTATAACCAATTATTATATTGTATTTTATGCTGTATTTTATGTTTTTTAAAATTGTTATGAACTGCCCAGAGAGCTCTGGCAACTGGGCAGTATAAAAATGTAATAAATAGCAAAAACTACTCACTGTTTAGCAATGTAATAAATAGCAAAAACTCTGTATGTGCTCAACAGCATTTATTTTGCTGCTAATTCCTACATTGCATTGCAGGGCCAATCCTCGGAACTTTAATTTTGACAATGTGGGGAATGCAATGTTGGCGTTGTTTGAAGTTCTTTCCTTGAAAGGATGGGTTGAAGTCAGGGATGTCATCATTCATCGTGTGGGACCAGTACGTATTTGTCTTTGCCAGATTTTCAATTCCTTTTTCAATGCTGAAAGAAGAAAAAATGTTAACCGTGCCTAAAAATATTTCCACAGATCCATGGCATCTATATTCATGTTTTTGTATTCCTGGGCTGTATGATTGGGCTGACCCTTTTTGTTGGAGTTGTCATTGCTAATTTCAATGAAAACAAGGTAACAAGTCTTTCTATTTTTTTAAACTGTTTATGCACCTTCTAAGTGTTGTCATGTAGCATCAGAAAAATATTGAAGGTCTGACCTAAGCTTGTGGTTACGAGTGGTTATGTGGTTTCCTCGTATGGAAAGGATGACCTCAAACATTTTCCATCAGCTTAGGCTGGCCCATTAGCTACATCTCTTCCATGTGATGTGCAACTGACCATTCTTAAGTGTGATCACAAGCTTTAACTGATCCAAAATGTGACATTAAGGTTTAACTGCAGTCAACCACATGATGTACATAACACCATTATCGCATCACATGCATTGGCTCCTTATTTGTTTTCAGGCTTGTTCAAGGTGGTAAAGTTAACCTTTAAAACCTGAAATGGGATCTTGTTACCTTACACTCCAACTTCCCTGCTAAGAGCCTGTTGACTCTTACATCATCATCTGATTACCTACCCTGCTTCCTCCTGCCTTCTGAGGGTAAAAACATAGGAATGGTCTTTCAGCTATTGCAAGCAAGCTCTGGAATTCCTTTCTGAGGAGTCTGCTAAGCTCCTAATGCATAATCAGTTTTGCAGATGCACACAGAAGGCTATAAGAGGTAGGCGTTGTGTTCTCAAATGGCCCTGTACAATACATGGATGCCAGGAGTCTGGGAGCTGCTCAGCCTAAGACAGGCAGTGCAGCTTCACAGTCCCTTTAAACACATGACGATCTTTTAAAAGTGTTAAAAGAACACACATGTATAAAAGGTTCGTGTGTTTTCTAAAAGTGTTGCAATAAATTTTTATTGCAGCCCATTTTTTGGCAGCCAAAGAATAAAAATGTCAGTATAAAGCCACTTACCCCATGCAATGTGCTGCAAATACTTTTATTTAAATAAGAATTTTATTATTGCTATTTTTGCTCATTTAGGGAACTGCTTTGCTGACCGTTGATCAAAGACGATGGGAAGATCTGAAAAGCAGACTGAAGATAGCACAACCGCTTCACCTTCCACCTCGCCCAGGTATCAGGGTCATTTCCCTTTGCTTCATCCTGAATGCTAAAGTTCATTATTCCTCAGATTTTATTATTAACACTCATGCAGTCACTAGGAAGTTTTGCATGTTAATGTGAAAATAGATTCCAATTATAAATCATTGCATATGAGCATCTATGTATATCAGTATTGTCCTTGTGATGTTCAGTATTTGAAATAACATGTTTAGAAGCAATGTTTACATTTTAGAATTGTCACAGAATATTATCAGGTTCATTTGAAAACTAGTCGAGATTTAAATGAATGAAGAAACAAAAGATTGATATGCTTTATTAACTGTTTGCTTTTAACTTTTTCCCAGATAATGATGGATTTCGAGCTAAGATGTATGACATCACTCAACACCCATTTTTTAAGAGAACCATCGCTGTGCTCGTTTTGGCTCAATCTGTATTGTTATCTGTTAAGGTATTGCATTGGGGTTGCAAATGTATTGCTGAGTGCATAAGACAGAAAAAAGAGTGAAACTGTTTTCTGTAGAGCCCGACAGGGCCATAGAGCCATGAGTGATTAGTGTAACTCATGATCAGCGTAACTCAGAGGAAAAAGCATTCAGGATATTTTTTAATGAAAGCTGAAGTGTTATAAAGTCCTCTTTCTTCTTTTACATAAGTGGGATGATCAGGATCCAGTGACTGGTCCTTTGGCTGCAATGTCTGTTGTCTTCACCTTCATTTTTGTTCTTGAGGTAAGGAAATATATTTAATAATTTTTGTAACTACTACCAAATTATCTTTGCTTCATAGATTTATAAATCGGTAGCTATGAGCCAGGCAGATCTTTTAATTTATAATGACTCCAAGAGAAATCAAACCTTTCTACCAAAAAAGGCATCCAAGGAGGCATAAACAGTTAAAATAGATTAAAACAATGCATTAAAATACAATAAAAACAGAACAGTTACATAAGAAATATTATTAAACCCAGTACACAACCCACCAGTCCCACGAACAAGCTAAAGTCCTTCTTCAACAAAGCAGTCTTTGCCTGCTGGTGGGAGGACAGCAAAGAGGGAGCAAAGCAAGCCGCTCTTGGGAAGGAGTTCCATAGCCTGGGAACAGGCACTGAAAAGCCCTCTTCTGAAGGTCTTCCCATAAGATTTTAGGAATCAGGTGAACTCATATGGCAGACGTTTATCTTTCAAGCAGAATGCATCAAAGTGTGTAGCTCTTTGGAATCTGCTCAGGAGACGTGTGTTTCCTGAAACTCGCAGCAATGAACAGCCTGGCTGTGGCATTCTGGGCCACCTGAGATTGCTGAACAGTTCATGAAGGCAGCCGCATGTGAAGGCATAACAATAGTCCACATGGATGTAAGTTAGGCATGTGTGCCTTGGCCAGATCAGGCGTCTCTATAAGCAGGCACAGATAGCACAGTGCCCTCAGCAGTGCAAAAGCATTCCTGCCCACTGCCAAGATCTGGGCATCCAGTTCAGGCCGGAGTCCAAGAGTACATCCACATGGTAAGCCTAAGTCTTTGCAGGCAGCATGATCCCATCTGGCACAGGTTGATCTGCCTTGCCACTGACCAAAAGCACTTCTGACTCGCCTGGATCAGACTTTTCAAAGGAGTGGCAGCCATTTCTGGCCTGGATTCAGGATTTGTAATAATATTTATCATTCCTCCTTCTCACTGCCAGATGAGATGAAGGCTGAAAGACAGTGGCTCACCCAAGAGTCTATAGCAGAAACCTGAATGTAGAAACTTCTGGTAGCTCTAGCTCTTAGAATTTAACTAAATTAGACGCAGAGTGGAAACACCTTGCTTTTTTTTTGGAAAAGAATCCAGGGTGGGGTGGGAGGGTCATCAGGCCAGAGCATAATACTACCATGTTGACACTAAGCAGGCCTGGGGCTGGCCGGAGCTTGGAAGGGAGACCACCTGGAAACCACATGTAGACACCTTGAGTTCCACATTGGGAGAAAGATGGGATACAAATATAATATATAATGAAGGAGATTAGATCATTTGCCTCCATATTGCTTCCCCAGTCAAAGTCACACACATCCAAAGCTGCCATTAACCACACATAGAGAAAAAATGGGCTTAAACTGTTCCTTCCAGCTACAGGGGAAATGATTTGGACTGAGGGCAAGGCACAGGGGCCAAAATCCATCCATTGCTCTAAACAGGAAAAACTCTTGTCACAGTCCTATGTCAGATCAGATGCAATATTGATGGGTGGGAAAACAAAATGTCCACAATGGAACTAATTTAAATGGTGGTGTGCAGCAAGAGGAGAATGTTCTGTCGATGTCTTGGGGTTCTTTGTTCTTAAAAGAAAGGGAAGTACATTATGAACAAGCCACCTGCTTTTTATCCACAGAGTGTTTTGGCTTGAAAATAAGTTTAGATAGATTGATGAAGCAAAGTACTAAAACAGATGGAAGTCCTTTTCTGCATTAGCAATTGTGGCCAAAAAGTTGAGCGTGAGCACTGAATTGGCAAATGTTGAATTGCTTCCTTCTGATACTCAGCTTGGTGCTGAGTATCAAATTAAATATACTTTATAATCTCATCAGATGTATATTTATTTTCCAGTACTCCCAGCTGGAATACTAACGAAATGCTTCTGCATGTGTTTGTGTGGCCTGTTACCTTTGCGTATTAACAAATGGTGTCTCAGAGAGAAATTACATCATTTACATTTATTTCCTTTTAGGTAACCATGAAAATTATTGCTATGTCACCTGCTGGATTTTGGCAGAGCAGAAGAAATCGCTATGATCTTTTGGTGACATCCTTAGGTGTCATATGGGTGATACTTCACTTTGCCATAACTGTAAGTACCAACTGCATTTTCAGCCTTTGAGCATGTCTTCAGAGCAAGCCATATGGGAGTTCTGTGAAGGGTGCAAAAAAGGAGAAATTAGTGCAGCCTGAGGATAATGACGCTAGGTTCTATCATGGCCTTGGCATTACAGTTGTCAGTCTCCCAGATGTTGACCTTCATGCATTGAACCCCATTTCAAATTCTGTAAGTATAGTCAGTGGAGCTGAGTGATCACAGGAGCTCTGAGGAGTGTTCCAGTGAATACACTTACAAGACCCTTTACTGGTCTCAGTGTGAAAGGTCTAACAGTGGGTATGTCTAGGGCAGGGGTGGGGTGGGTGCTCATGTTTCCCTCCACACTTGTGCCCTACATATGAGCAGGCAAATGCATGCATAAGGCTTACGCCACTGGTGTTCTGGTATTCACTGAAACAGAAAACTATTCAGCTTCATGGTCACATGAATCGGCCCCACTATGGGCCAACTGGGTGACTGAATAGGCTCATGCAGTTTCTGTTCACGCCTGCTCAGCCATTTAAAATGAGTTTTACAGGAAAATAGTGTTTGCAGTTGCTATAACTTAGTGATGCACAAACTCATAGCAGGCTATCCACCAAAAGCTGTTACCCATGGTAGCCATATGGAATCTCCGTGTTCAGAAGAACAATGCTTCTGAATAACAGATGATGAGGACAAACAGTGTGGTAGGATTCCAGTATCCTTGCCTTCCTTGTGGGCTTCCTGGAAACATTTGACTGACCATACTTGGAAACAAGGCACTCAGCTAAATGGGGTTTTGCTTTGTAGCAGTAGCACTGTTCTTATAGCAGGACTGGGGATCCTTTGACCCTCTAGAAACTCGTCAGATGTGCAAAGATGCTGTTCCAACACTCATTATCCCTGATCATTGTCTAGTCTTTTGTTGTTAGGCTATTGCTACCATGCAAGAATGAGCCCTGAATAATGAAATGGCAACTCTAGTTATATCTAGAAGTCATTAGGATCTAGACTAAGTTGCTCTTTAAGAAGCAATACTAAGCAAAGCCGACACTTGTGTTTTGGTTCCAGAATGCCTACACCTATATGATGGGAGCATGTGTAATTGTTTTCAGATTTTTCTCTATCTGTGGGAAGCATGTGAGTATAATGAAGATTTCTTTTAACACTGCATGAATATTGAGTAAAGGTGTTGGTTGGAAAACATTTTAATTTTTTTGGCCACTGGCACCTACCTCTTTTGGGACTGGATCAGTCACTCTCTAGGTCAGAGAAGTCAAACTTTTCCTACCTTGAGGACTTCACAACACAGTACCCAGGGGCTGCACAATGAATTACATTTCCATATCATAAGTTAAAGTGTTCTCAATATATTTATTTAATTTTACATAGACAATTAATATAGCTTCTGGTATCTGCTGGTAAATAAAACAGAGATCACAACCCAAGCACCATGACTACTCCTCTGGGGTGGCCCATCCCTTTCTTCCCTGTTTCTTCCATCCAGAAACCCGCCCATGTGCCCCTCCCGCCAGCTCCTCCTTCCTCTTGGAACTGGCATGCTGAGCCTCCCCTGCATGCCCCACCTGGTCCTGCTGCTGAGCTCAAGGCATTCAGCTGGCAGCCTTGGGAGAGCTCACCACGATCATGCCCGCACCGTCACAGGAATACAGACTGAGGGTGGGACAGCATGTCGCCCATGGGCCGTGTGTTGGGCCATCCCAACGTAGGTCATTGTACCATCGCAGTGCTACCAGAAAAACCCTCATTGGTACCTGGTCACAGCAACTTATTTATTATATTTTTATCCTCCCCATAACAAACGTTCTCCAGCTGGATTAAAATCCAATAAACACAGTTAAAAAAATTAAATACAATGAAAATATTTTAAAGAGAAATACAATACAGCTGCATAAAGGCCTAATGAGTTGTGTTCCCAGAGCATTCCTCTCCCTGAAAGCCTTGTTGAGTTGACACTGGCTACTATGCTTGGATAAAGTGCTAAATCGATCCATCAGCCTTATCCCAGGCACTGATCCTTTGTACCTCCACCTCAGTGTCAGATCCTTCCACACTGGGCAGTCTTGGTTCCAGTCTCCTTGTTCCTGATCATCTTGGGGAATCCCTCTCTGATCCAGGAGGACAGCTGCAGTTTCTGCGTTAAACACCATACATCTAACACCATTATTGTTGAACCTGCTCAGAATAAATCACACCAGAGGATAAACCTGCTCAGAATAAATCACACTACTGAGGAACAAAAGCTTGACCTCTGCTCCATGGCTATTTGATTGAGTACATTGCAAATGACCAAGAGTGCATGTCAAGGTACCAGCAATTCTTTAAAAGTTGTCTTTTGACATCTCCCAATCAATACAGAGGTAGAGTCGTTAATCTGATGACTTCATGTCTTGTACAAATACTGTCTAGGTAACTGTACCACAGCAAATCCCCTTCACTGTGCTACTGAGACCACTGTCACTGAATACAGGTCACAGCATTTATTTATTCATTACATTTTCATGCATCCCATAATAAATATTTTCCGGGTGTGTTACAGCCAGACATACAATCTCTTGCAAATCAAAAGCAATAGTAAGTCCAACAGCTGTTTACACACAAACCTTTTATTTACACACAAGCCTCCTTTTATTTCTACAACCATTGGAACATATCCACCCAACCCTAGAGATCTAATGAGCACCAAGAAGCAGTTCATATGGGAGGGCAAATATATGATTAGAACTACCCAGTCAATGCATTGGCGACTGGCTTCTAGTACTACTCACTTGCATTACTATTTTGCTCCACATGTGTTATATCAATCATTCTTTATACCTTTCCAGGTAACCCTGAAGATGCTATTGCTGACAGTGGTTGTAAGCATGTACAAGAGCTTTTTCATCATAGTAGGGATGTTCTTACTGTTGCTTTGCTATGCTTTTGCTGGAGTGGTTTTATTTGGCACCGTGAAATATGGAGAGAACATCAACAGGTATGCTATTTTTTTTTTTACTCCATCAAAAGTAATTGGTATTGTGGTTTTACTGTGGTAGATCTAGAATGTAGTGCTTAGGTTTGCCAGAAATTAGGACCTCTGCCAAGTGTCAGATGCCATGGTTGTACAGTAGAGTTACAAACACACAAAATGCTGCTGTGTTACATTCAGTTGTACGCAAGGCCAAGGAGAGGAACAGATACAGTGCTGTGTAGTAGTTAAAAGTGTGAGACTGGGTCTCAGGAGACCTGGGTTCTAGTCCCCACTCAGTCATGGAGCTTACTGGGTGCCTTTGGGCCAGTTCCAGACTTTCCGCCCAAGTTACCTCCCAAGTTTTTTTGTCAGGAGGATAAAATTGAGAAGGGGAGGTGAACTGAGTTAAGGCAGGTTATAAATATAGTAAATAAATAAACAAAGAGGACGTTTAAACTGGCATCTCATTATAGATCATGATCAGCACACTTTGCTATCTTCATGCCTAGAACTAGTCTGGGATGTGAAGGAGCAGGGAAGATTGACCCCCTTAAAGTTTCTACACCAGATTGTCCTCATGAAATATTGAATAAGATTTTTTTTTGTTTGTTTGTTTAAAACAGGCATGCCAACTTTTCATCAGCTGGTAAGGCCATTACTGTGCTCTTCAGAATAGTCACTGGGGAAGACTGGAACAAGATAATGCATGACTGCATGGTAAATTGAACACAGTTTTAAAATAGACATAATGCTGAGGCTACGCCACATCTAATGCCCTAGCTTCAGGTTTTAACAGTACTGTGGGTTAAACAAAAATGATATTCTTCACGCAGGCACTCATTTGTTCTTTCTCTAAATGGATTGTATGAATAAACCAGAAAGTACTGAAGTGGAGGATGTGGGTAGAGAAGGGGAAACCATGCAAGAGAACAGTTTCCCATCTTACAAAATACGCTGCTAGCTAATAAACATTAATAAATATTGTTCTCCTTTGCATTTAGTACTGGATCTGTTGGAGTAGTACATGCTGAAACACTGTATAATGCTCTGTTAATTAATATTACACACATTTGAGATATGTGTAATATTAGCTAACTGAACTAGAACAACTTTCTTCCCTGACTCCCTTTTCATAACAATTCTAACCAAACTATGTGCAAATGATCTGCAAATCAAGGTGACTCCAAGAATTTCTACCCCGTCTCAATCGCCACATTGTCCATGGTGGTGTTTATAACAAATGCTGAACGTGTTTGGACCTTCTTTAAGGGGAAAAGACCACTAAATTAGGATATGTTCGGTGTGTATAAAACTTATCAGTAGTGTGGAGTGGATGGATGAGACTGGTAGATAGATAGAATTTCCCCATCTCTAATCTATGGAATGCGCTCCCCAGAGAGGTCCTCCTGGTGCCGTCGTTATTTGTTTTTCGACGCCAGGCAAAGACCTTTTTATTCAAACGTTATTTTAATTGTTAATATTATTTATTTATTTTATACTTTGGCCAGGGCAACTTAATTTATATTGTTTTATAGAATGTTATTTATTTATGTTTGTGAGCCACCCCGAGGCTTCGGCAAATGGGGCGGCATAGAAGTTCCCTAAATAAATAAATAAATAAATAAATAGCACTAAGAGGATAGCCCAGTAAAATTGATTAACAGTAAGATGATGGCAATTGGCTACCCAATCACACCACACCTGCAGTCCTCCTCAGTGGAGTTTAGTGGGGGACAAGGAGGAGTGGGCAAGGATTGAGAAATCTATATACCACATCAGTGCACCTCTTTTTCCATTAAAAATGGAGCTCAATACCTCTCTTTTGAAATGGCTGGGACAAATCTATCTTCTGAAAAACATGGGTTGCCTCTGCTGCATTTCATTTTACCCTTATTCTTGTCCTGGCATTCACATCAGAACATTGTTAACTATTGCTGCTCTTGATGTCATGTTAATAATGCCACTGTTGTTCTCAGTGGGATATATTTTTAAGTGTACGCATGTGTATATGTTGGGTTAGTGGCAAATCAGCATTCCTATGGCTCTGAATTCATTCATTATTTTCTTCTGAAGGTTCAGCCTCCTTTTTGTACTCCGGATAACAGCACATACTGGAAGACAGATTGTGGGAATTATGCTGGTGCTCTCATGTATTTCTGCTCCTTTTATGTCATCATTGCATACATAATGCTAAATTTGCTTGTGGGTAAGTCTCTGTCACAGAATTTGATAATAGAAATATGCATTATACATTTCAACGATAGTATGAGTTGGCTCTAGACTTAATTATACTTAAACTAGATTCACTGAAATCAATGAGACTCAAATTAATCATGATTTTAATGCATCTACTCAAACCCTGACTGCATTGGGATCCAACTCTAGATAGATATTATTTTATTTGTTCCCCTATAGCTCGAAAAGTTGCTCATAACACAGAATCTCACTCGCGCGCACGTGTGTGTGTGTGTAAATTGAAATAGCAATGAATCACCAAAGCATCATATAACTGGAACAGTCAAAGAGTAAAAGACAGTCAGTTTCAGAATCCAACCAAAACCATCAAAACAAGCCAACTGACTCAGCAGGAGTTTTAGAAGCCTTCTAAACAACTGGTTTGGTGGCCTCCTGGAAATTAATCCCATAGGAAGACACCACCACAAAAAGCCCCACAGCTTGCAAGTATCAACCTGGCCCTCAGAAGGAAAATATAAGTGGTGCAAGGCCTCAGTTTGGGATCTTAGTATATGGAACAGAATTCAGTTCAGAGAAAGTACTCCTGAAAGAATGTCAGCTCACACAGTTTTGGAATGCTGTCTAGAAAATAATTGTTATTGTTATAGGATGATATTGATGCCATTTTGAATGTGCAGGACTTCAGTCCTAAAAAAAATATTAAAAGTTTGCTCTTTGTTCAATAGTATAGGTTCAGATATATTTCAGTAAGAAAGTTGTTTAGTAAATGGGAATAATTCCTACTGTGCGTATGAACTGAATGTACTGATAAGCTTGCTTTCTAATTAGGCTCTCTCAATTTTCCTGAAGTCAATCTATTTCCAGACTTCAGACTGAAACACTGCATTGTACAATACTGGATATTACTACCTAAAGTGCACATATATTGCATATATTGAACATCTTATTAACTCTGTTATTGTTTTATGTTGGAATTTTGCATATTTGTACACTTTTGCCAGCCATATAAATCCAAGTGAATATTCATTCTTTAATTAACAATATTAATATTAATACATATGCATTTGAAAGCTCTTAAATGTTGTTCAATGTTTTTGTTTCCTGTAGCCATAATTGTGGAAAATTTCTCACTGTTTTATTCCACGGAAGAAGATCAGCTCCTAAGCTATAATGATCTTAGACATTTTCAAATTATATGGAACATGGTTGATGACAAAAGGGAGGTAAGATGTTTTGCTGTAATTTTACCAGTTTCGTTCAGTTGTTGCTCTCTGAATTAACTGCTAGTAAGGAAAAGTGACTGCCATGTTCATTAAGGGAACTGAATGGAAGCTCCCATTTTCTATATAGGGGAAGAGCAAAGGTGTCTTCCAACATCAGTTCCTTTTTGTTTGTAGGCACAATTATTTTTGCACTTTAGAAGCATGAATGACCTTGCACTGACCTTTGTAGAGAAAGGAGTGCCTGCATGCATCCATGTTGCTGTAGTATGGAGTTTTAGGAGTGATCTGTAGTCACCGAGAGCTCTTCACAAGACTAACAAGTTGTCTTTCTTCCCAGGGTGTGATTCCTACTTTCCGAGTCAAGTTTTTGCTGAGGTTGCTGCGTGGGAGATTGGAAGTGGACCTGGATAAGGACAAACTTTTGTTCAAACATATGTGCTATGAAATGGAAAGACTGCATAATGGTGGAGATGTAACCTTCCACGACGTTCTGAGGTATAGTGGACGCAGTATAGTGGATGCACGCCATGGCTGCAAACCCTGCCTGCCCTCCTGGGGCAAGCTGGACATACCTCTGTGACCAGGCATGTCCAGGAGGGATCCCAACATTTTGCCCACAGATGCCAGAGTACTTCTGTGGTTGCTTCCAATGGTGCCCATTAAGGGGTCCCCATGAAGGAGTACCTGCAAATTTCACCCCCTTTTTAATATATGAACATGGATTTATATACACTCTGTGGGAGGTCCCCGGTTATGGTATGTGCTCCCCAGAGAGGTTCGCCTGGTGAACTTTCTTTTTGGTGGCAGGCTAAAATCTTTTTATTTTCCCATTATTTTAAGGTTAGGCTAGGTTTTAATGTGGGTTTTATTTTACTGGAATTATTCAGATGCCGTGCTTCATTTCATTTTATTCTGTTTTTATTGTAAGACCACCCCAAGACTTTAGTAGTTGGATGGTATACAAAAGCTTTAAATAAATAAAATAAATATACTCATAGCAATAAAGATGTGAAATGTGTTCAGTTTTCTAGCACATCTACATAGGCTTCAACAAAAGTGGACCAAATATCCAAATAAATACTTATTTAAACATGGAATCTGGATGCCACATATTTAAATACTGAAAGTGTTACATTTTACATTACATTTTATGTTTATGCTACCCACGTTGTGATATTAGTCTTTTAGCTGTTTGAAGGGCACACAGAATCCATTCACTCTATTAATTTCCATGAAGCAGATAATAATTTAAAACAGTATGTATATCAGTGACTATTAAAGGATGTTCCCATACAAAATGTTTCCATATAACATCTTGCCCAACAGAAGCAATTACTGGACCCTGCCAAAATATTTGGTTAAAGGAAGCATCAGCTGTACTGTAGTGCCAGTCAAATTAGATAATCCTTTATTAGAGAGATGTTGCTACATCCAGTAAATACAAAGCAAAGGTTTTTGCTGAATAAGACACAGCCTAAGATACATCAGCTGGATGCCAGCACTGGTGATGTACTGATTTGACATTTTGTGGTGTTGCCAATGGCAGTTTCAAATTCCCAGATGTGCCACTGGGTCCAAAATGACTGGGAACCCTTGATGTAAAGAATCAGTTAGGTTCTATTGCAAATATGGCACAGAAAACAGAATAGCAATATATACGTGGTTATAGGGATTCTAGATAATGTTTATTTAGAGACATTTGAGCCACTTTTCCTAATATACAAATGTCAAAAGAGGGCCAAGTCTCACTATCATATGCATATCAGTGAAGAAAAAGGCTTTATGCAGGAACATCACGTTTGCTGCTGTATTTTTAATGGGAGTTGTAATCCGTGGTGTGGTGGAGCTGGGGCTCACAGGGTCAAAGCACCATGACTGCTTGATCAGCAGGGACAATGGTGCAATCTGTTCCCCCACACCGTCTTCCATGTTCCCGCTACGTTTAGCTGCAATCTTCATAGTAGCTGAACTGGAAAAGGATTTGTGAGCTACCCTTGTTGTAATGCGAAGTATTTTGGGGTGGCTTGGTCCTGAAAGGATAATTAACACTCAGTAGCACTCCAAAAGGCCTCTCACTCTGTCTCCCTCTCTCTGTCACAGATGCACACACAGACACACATCTATATGGCCACCCACATTTAGGGGTCTGTCTGTGGGGTTATGGCAATGTCAACTGTCATGAGGAGCACTTGTAGTTCAGCATGCCACTGGGAGTAACCAGATCCAGTCCTTCCTCTCATTGCCCTCCTAAAAGCCAGTTGGAACTGTCAGGGCTATCAGCACCGATCGCATCTTACCCCAGTCTCTGATGACCAGTTGCTGCAGAGCAACAGCAGAAGAGGCCGGCCATGGCCCCATGGGGCCTCCGGTCACCTACTGTGGGAAGCAAGATACTGGATTAAGCCACCCTCTGAAAAACCCCCACACAAAACATGGATGGGTTCCCCCACATTTTGCACTAACAGTCAAATATGTTCGTGCAGAAAACCCTGTCAGGGCTGGTGCTATAATTCACGTTTCATTTATAGTTGCCAGAGGGTCTCAGGATCAACCCTTTATTCCAAAGGAAGGGTATTGCTTTATACAGGATTGATTTCCTCTTATCAGTAACACTGGAGAATAACAATACATCTGTATTCGCGTATTTTTCTTCTAGCATGCTCTCCTATAGATCCGTTGACATCAGAAAAAGCCTTCAGCTGGAAGAACTGCTCGCTAGGGAACAACTGGAGTACACCATAGAAGAAGAAGTCGCCAAACAGACCATACGCATGTGGTTGAAAAAGTGTTTGAAACGCATTAGAGCAGTAAGTTTAATGAGGGTAAAATAAAAACCCATTTGTTTATTTATTTTGTTATATTTAATGTTATATTTACCTTTATTATTTATCAGTATTTATTATCATATATTTATTTATTACATACATTTATACCCCATCCTATCGCTTCAAGCACTCAGGACAGCTTACAAGTTATATAAAATACAATAAATATAAAACTACTATATAATATATATTTATTATTTATACTAATTTATATTTTATTTATTTCCCCTAACCTACATCACAGGGTTGTTGTGAGGATTAAATGGGAGGGGTGGAGGTTCTGTAAGGAGGTCCTGGCTCCTTGCAGAGAAAAAGGCAGGATATAAATATAATGAATATAATAGAATTTATATTTATTAATTTGATTTATACACACCAGTGTGGTATTAGAGGATTAGGACTTGGGACAGCTGTGTGCAAATGTGATTGGACATGGTGCTGTATGTAATCATATAAGCAAGGAATTGCAAGATAGCGAGAGGAGAGGGCATTGATTGGTGATGGACCACGTTTTGGAAGATAGCTTAGCTTCTGAAAACCTCCAAGCTTTGGATCAACTCGTAATGGCTTGCTACAAACTCTCTATCTTTGCCACCTTGGCCCCTTCTCAGATCAACCAAGCTGCAAGGCAGGTAAAAAAGGAAGTGAGTATCAGAGAAGACGGTTGAAAGCAAATCTGCGCATGGGCCCGGTCTGTCCAGAAGGCTTCTGAGCAGGCTTGCAGCCTCTAAGCACGGCAGCTCTGCTGATTCCTCCAGACTGCTGTTGTTGTCATAATTATAATTATAGCAATTACTATTATTTTATCCCGTCAGGGGTTCAGGGTCTCTCCTTCCTCAAAACAGCTCTGAAAAGGGAGGCAGTCCTCGACCATGCCACCTCTCTGATAAGAGAACACAGACTAGGAAATACGGATTAGAGCTGCAGTTCTCAAGCTTTCTTCCCTACCAGGCCTGCTTGAGTGTGCTCAAAATGGGGGTTTGGTGTTATCATCAGGCAATGGCTGACTCAGCCCCCCACTCCCCCCCCCCACAACTCGCTGCCGCCACTTTCAGGAAGAATTTCCTGAGCTAGAGGCTCTAGGTTTCTAACCCATCCGCTCACAGAGACCTTTCTTGGTACACACACAAAGATTTCTGAAAAAGTATAGAAAAGTCCTCTTGCCCCTTTCCTGTTTTTTGTCCTGTTCATCATCCACACTTAACATCATTCACCTTTTCTCAGCCACCAGTCTCTTTCATCCCCATTTTTTGAAAGTTTTGCATTCACTTCTTCCTATAATAGCTTCCTTCTCTTTTTCCTTTCCTGGGTATACCATGTTGTTAAAAATGTTCGCCTTGCTTACTGTCCACCCCCCACTGCCACCCCGGCCTGTGCAGCGTGCATGGGGCGGCCATGGCCTGAGGTAGTCAGGAAAGAGGTTCTGGGCAGCCTGCAGCACGGACACCCACTGAAAGAAAGTGGGCTGAGAGAGTTGGATTAGAGTAATGGCCTAGATTTTCATTCCCTGAAACCAGAACTGGTCCATTTTTATGCTGCAGGTAAAGGGGAAGAATTTCTTTCAACAAATTTCTAGTTTGGGGTTTTATTTGTTTTATTCTGCTGTTATGTAGAGGTGTGAATCACTAAGGGATTTAAAAAATATGTTAAGCAGTACAGATACATTATAATTAATTAATTAATATATGACATATAACTGTAGAAAACTTCATCTTTCCAGATAATATGTAAGATGTTTAGACTGTTGATAGACATCTCTTTTGATTGATTGATTGATTGATTGATTGATTGATTAAAAGCTTTTCTACCCCATCCATCACTACTGTCTTGGGACAGCTTACAATAAAACAAAACACCATGGCATTGATTCAATAGCATTGATACATAAAAATGTCACAAGATGAAAAATCACACTTGATCATTTGCTAACAGTTTCCATATTGTTAATCTTAATTAATTTAATGATCACTGAAAGCAATTTATTGTAATAGCCTCTGGATGAGCACTATAAAAGATTCATTCTTTTACCTGACTGGTTCCTTTAAATGACTCTTTGGATTGTGGCATGAGGCAGACTGAAATAGAATTAAATGGTATATATTGTTTTATGAATATAAAACACAGGGAAATCCACTGTGGCAGTCACAAAATGCAGCGAATATAGAACAAAGAAAACCAGAGCAAACCCCACATTTTGAGAAGTACATTTAAACAGCATGTATTACCTACTCTCTTGTATTTTATAGAAACAGCAGCAGTCTTGCAGCATTATCCATAGCCTGCGAGAGAGTCAACAGCAAGAGCTGAGCCGCTTCCTAAATCCACCAAGCATTGAGACCACACAACCAAGTGAAGATATGAATGCTAATAACCAGGATAACAGCACACAGCCTGAGGTATTTTTGGTTCAACTAGTTATTCCCAGAATGTTGGTTGTAAGCCAGTGGCCTGGAAGGACTCTTCATAATGGTCCTTCTGCAGACTCATATAGAAGGAAACAAGTGCCTATGCACAGCATGTCATAATGTTCCAGATACAGTGCTAGACACATTCAGGTCCAGGTCCAGGGCTTCAATCGAAGGGCAGAACCCCCACACCTTCCCTCTCCATACTTCTTCTGCTGCTACAGCACCAGTATTGGGAAGAGTAATCTTGGTCTCCTCAATCAAGCATATAGGTTTCTTCTTCTCAGTGTTATTTTCTTCTTCTGTGTTTTGATTCTTCTTTTCCATGTATTTTGCATGTTTTCATTCAATGAGGAGATAAGTCTCATGTTCCACCCACAAGAACACTGGAAGCTGCCTTATCCTGACACAGACCGTGGGTTCATCCAGTTCAGTATTGCTGACACTGACTTGCAGTGGTCCTCCAGGTTCCAGACAATGGTGGTGGGTGGGAGGGGGGATTTATGCTTTCCCAGCCCTAGCTGAAGATACTGGAGATCAAACCCAGAACCTTCTCCGCAGTGAAAGCATGTCTCCTATCCCTAAGCCATAGCAATTCCATGTGAAATATGACAGTGTTAGACTAGCATCAGGTCCAACTAGTCTTTACTGCACCAGCTGGATATGCAAATGATGAAGCCTCCAACCTTTTGTGTTCCACAATAAATGATCCAAAAAGCTTTCCAGCATCGGTTAATATAATCTTCCTAATGAAGTATAACCAACAAAATAAAGGTCAACAACACAATAGCATTGTTGGTTCAATTTTCTGTTTGCAAGTTTCAAATATGATGAACTTAAAGGTACATTAATGTTCCTCTCTGTCCTTGGTCTGTTTAGACAAGTAGTCAACAGCAGCTCCTTAGTCCAACACTTTCTGATAGAGGTGGATATCGACAAGATTCTACTGAAGCTGGCAAACCCCAGCGAAAGTTTGGACAGTGGCGTTTGCCCTCAGGTAGGTGAAGATTATCATGAAAGAATGAATTCCAAATGAGTTTGTCAAATGAAACATTCAGCAAATCCACAAAAGGGTGTGGGAGCGTGCACTCCAACGAAAAAGGAGATGAGCAGCTTCTCCCCTCCTGTTCCGTTTCTTCCCCACTGAAGTGGCTTACTGCAGAGGTGGGCGGAAAGCAGATCTCTAGTTGTCTTGAACTTTAGTTCTCAGCAATCTTGACCATTAGCTATACTGGCAGGGGTTCTGGAATTTGAAGTCTAAAAATTCTAGATATCTACCTTCTGCCTACCTCAAGATTACAAGCAGCATGATCTCAGAGAACAGCTTCTACATCCACTGGGCTGTGGAACAATGATCACCATTGATAAGACCACTAACCATGAGAGAGAAATCTGGATCACTTTCTTGATCCAACTGAGGTTTCAAATTCTGTAAGGCCTATCTGGTACCCCACGCATACTGGAAGAATGTCCCTTTTGACTGCATTTCCTCAGAAGATATGGCTGTCCACCAGTGTTCTCACTGAGAACACTCCTAGGAACACAGTTTGAAAAGATCTCAGCAATAGAAACAGGCTCCCCAATAAGTGTATAGAATGACTATAGTATCACAACAATGAAAGGGACCAAATGGCTACTCTACACTTCATCCCTCAAGACTGACCATCTACCACTAAAACCCAAACAATTCAGTTCTTAATTTAGTATAATTTTGAGAAGAGAGCGAGCTAAATCACTTGTTACAGGAAACTAAGGGCAAGAAACTGGAAGGTTTTTCAGATTAAAGTGGAAGCAGGGGAGGAGGTTGAGGGAAAAGGTTGTGGAGACCAAAGGTGTGAACCAAAGTAATCCACAAAGACACACAGAGGGAAAGGGGAACAGCTAAGTACATAAAAGCAAGCCCTCCCACACTGTAGCATCATCCTGATGAAGTGCCCAGATAGACATTCATTGGAATAAATTATTGAATAAAATGTGTTTAAAAATAGTGGTATTCTAAGCATTTAATTATCCAACTAAAGGGTCACATATTGAAAGGAGTAGCTATTTAAGATAATGTTCTGCAGACATCTGGAAATGACGGACTTCACTACATATGTGCTTCATGCCTTTGAAGCCAATAATTTCTTAGTCTAAGTGAAATGTGAACTACAGTGCTGTACTAGATACCTAGAATATTCAGCCCAACTGATGGTAAAGGGGACGAAACTACATGGTTTGGATGACTTAAGTAGTCCGGTTCAGTCTTGGGGCATTTTCACACATGTAGCACTAGAGCTGATGCTTTGTGCGTATTTCCACATTTGGAACACATATGTAAAACCTCTGTCGGCTGGAATATATTTAAGATTTAAAAGATGCTTTCATCTTCCTGTATTAACAATATTAAATGCAATGTACATGCACTTACAGCACAACACAGTGTAATCTCTGAAAGTCTCAAAGGCATTATTACTGCTTACAAAATTTTAGGGTGTCAAAAAACACCCTTGTTATTATATATAGAAGAGGAAGGGGACAATCCTATAGCCTGACACCTGGCCTTTGACAGACTGTGAAAAATAGAAGGGCTGTTCTACTGGAAGAAGACAGCCCTGGAAGCACCTGATGTGCCAGTGGAAAGATCTGTAGGCATAGACGTACCACCGATAGTGTTTTGGTGGCAGTAGGATAGAAAGAAGAGTTCCAAGATGCATTGAGGGGCAGGATAGGAGAGGCCTTGGAGCTTTAGGACCCAAAGCTTCCTTGTGTCCCTGACACAGACACAGACACAAGTCCTAGAGCTGGAGTTGCAGTATTCCTTCCCTGCCCTACATCCGTGGGAGAGACAACATTATTAAAAACAGAACATGGGGAAAGAAGAGAGCAAACCTCCAACCCCCATTCTTCCCTGACTAGTGTGACCAAGCAGGGTTAAGGAAGTGGCAGTTCCTCCACTATAGTGTCTTCCCACCAGCAACCTGACATAGGATTACTCTGCTTGACAGTCATTGAGAGAAGCGCATTTGCAGCAGTAACTAATGCTCTGTTTAATTTCCTAGCCCCAAAGCCAATAAGCCATTCAGTGTCTTCAGTCAATTTACGGTTGGGTGGCCGTGCAACTATGAAATCTGTTGTGTGCAAGATGAATCCCATGTCCGATGTGACTTCTTGTGGATCAGAAGTCAAGAAATGGTGGACACGGCAACTCACTGTGGAGAGTGACGAGAGTGGAGAGGACCTGCTTGATATCTGAGTGAGACAAGATGCCAGTTGATGTCAACTGTTATGCAACATACCTATGAAATAGAATAAATTTTTCTGGGTTTTTAAATTGCTGCTCTGGCTGACCATTTATATGAAGATAAGCCTTTGAATTCAGTGACTATCAACATGATTTACTAATTATTTTGAACTGGGCCATATGATGATAGTAATGTAATGAAAAAACAACAGCAACAAGTAATTATAATCCACATTAAAAGTGGAGGGCCTTTGTCCTCAGCCCCAAGCATCAGGAGCTTGCAGCAGGCTTTTCAGGGTTCTTTTGTTCTTCCACGGCCTCTCCACATCACATCCCAGGCTTCTTTTTCCATTAGGGAGATCTTTAGTTCCATGTTGATTGCAAAAAACAAAAATGCCATTTATGATTGATGTTTAAAGAAACGGCATGTGCCAGTTATTCCAAAATTTTCTACAATTCTAAAATTGAGAGCAGGTCACACCATGACTTTATATACACTGTGTTGGGAGATACTTGCCATGGAAATGAAAATACCCAAACGAAAATACTTCTACAGAAATGCTGTCAGTGTTAGTACTTGGAAGCTTTTTATATAGACAGACAGATATGATTTATACATGTTTCCTGTAGTTTTACACATGTTCTTGTTTATGGATGCAAATTTGGTTAATTTGCTGTCTTAATCCTGTGTTATTTTTACACACACACACACACAAATATGAATTAAAGAAGAAAGCAGTTTGTAATACAGCAAAGTAGTTGCTACTGGGGAGGAAATATGAATCCTCAATGGAATATATTCAAACCCTCTTTTGTCACTTAAATGTTTTTAAGAGGTTTCACAGAATTGATTTATAACCAGTGCTCATGCAAAGGTATTGTCGCTATGTCTACCTCAATCAACATTTATTTTACCTGGAAAAAAACTACTACATAGATTATAAGAAAATTACACTTTTTTCATCCTTTGGTCCTCTGTCTATACAGTACTAGAACTAATGAAGCTGCAGCTCAACAGGGTATTTATTATTTTAAGTCAAAGGATTTTTTACATGTGTTTCAACTTTTCATTGCAAATACCTACCTTCTCATTTTAATATATGGAATATAGGGTGGCTTGTTAAAAATATCAGCAAAGAATTCATTTTAATTATTAATGCAAAGACCTGAATTATGCTGCATAGATTTCCTGCTTGTATTCCTGCTGAATCAGTTCTAGCACCACCATCTCTCCCAATATTAGTCACTTGTTATAGTTGGACTAGGAAATCAGACACTTAGATTTGATTCTTCCTTCCTTCCCCAGAGCAACTTCTACATAAATGTTCAACACTGGCAGAGTTATAGTTTAATGACTATCCTTGGCCTGATCTAGCAAGGGCCCCCATATATATTCCGCATATGCCAGGGCCTCTGCTGTGGCATGCCCTTCTGGCACACAGAGCAACCTAAAAAGGCAATCTGCTCACAGAGTTGTGCTTCATCACCTTTGAGAAAATGAACATCTTTCATTAAAAAGACTGACGAACTTTATAATTTAGATAATTCACTGTGTGAAAGTCATCACTGTGTTATATTTCTAATGCATATCGCTCATGCAATATTAACATTTAAATTATAACATTATCAAGTTTCCTGTCCTCACTGGAAGGGTCTCTTCTTTTTGGAACTGTGTAATACAAAATTGTTGTCCAGGGATCTAAAATGCACTCCACCCTGATAAATGTAGAGTCTGTTGAGCTCAATGCCTTTTGTGCAGGGGGTGGCAGCAAAGGAACACGCAGAAGCACACTTCAGCAAGCATCAGACAGTCACAAAGGAAAGCACAGGCTAAAGGGGAGAGTTAAGGATATGGAAAATCCTAATGCAAACCCACAGGGACACTTGTCTCTAACCCCTGACCTAGTATAACAGCTAAACTGGCAGTGAGCAATCCCAGCAACAAGGATCCAGCTACCAACAGAGAGCAATTTTACATGTCAGAAAAAAAGCCAACCATCCATCTTTTAACCTCTAAGAAAGTGAACCTGTAACTACACCAACAAAGGTTAAGAAGGCCTTCTATTTACTACCTCTTAACTCCCACACACACACCTGTACAAGAAAAACTAAAATTCTCTAATTTATAAAAACAAAATGGGATAGTAAGAATTCTCTTGCATTTGCACTGAGATACGTGTGATCTCCTACTCTAAGACTAAGGGTGATGTAAGTGGCCAGGATATAAATTTGGCTGATTTATCTCACCAGGAGTGGAATGCTCCCTTTCGCATCTCGACAGTGTTGTAATTTAAGGGTTGCAGGTCCTTTCACTAGTGAAGAAATATCAAAACTATAACACAAGTGAACGGCATAAGATTTGCTTTCATTTATTTAGTATATCAAATTTCACTCAATATTATTTTGTGCAATGACAAAATTAAAAGGACAACTAAACACCATTTCATGGGAAGACTAATCACCTGGGGCTGCATTTCTATACATACTTACCTAGGAGTAAGCATACATCTGAGTAACATAGAAACATAGAAACAGAGTGAGTCAGAAGGGGCCTCCTGGGCCATCCAGTCTGACCTCCGCCACCAGCCGGCTCCACCACGACATGACCACCATTTGCATGTCCAGTCTATCTTTGAACACCCGCACCGATGGGGCCTCAACGACCTCTCGTGGAAGCCCATTCCACACCGTTGGGGTCCTAACTGTCAGGAAGCGCTTCCTAGCATCCAAATGGAACCTTGGTTCCCTGAGCTTTGCTCTGTTGGAGCACGTCCTGCCCTCCTCTGCAGGGGAGAACAGGTCTCTACCCATCTCCGTGTGACATCCCCTCACATACCTGTATGTTGCCAACATATCCCCTCTGAGTTTCCTCTTCTCCAGGCTGAAGAGACCCAGTTCCCTCAGTCTTGCCTCATACCCCATCCCCAGCAAACCGGCCACCAACCTTATGGCCCTACGCTGCACTGACTCTAACCTGACTATATCCCTCCTGTAATGAGGGACCCAAAACTTAGCACAATACTCCAGTTGCAGGCACACCAGAGTCGTGTAGAGTGGTAGTAATACCTCTCTTGATCTAGAAGCCACACTTCTGGCTATGCAACCAAGGGTGGCGTTCGCCCTCTTGACCACCGCATCACACTGCTGACTCATGTTTAGCCTGCAGTCAACCAGCACCCCAAGGTCTCTTTCACAAGTGCTGTTCTCCAGCCACTTGTCACCTAACCTGTACTTATGACACCTATTCCTAGGCCCCAAGTGCAAGACCTTGCACTTATCCACATTGAACGCCATCCTGTTGTCTCCTGCCCACTTCCATAGTCTGTCCAGATCCTTTTGGATCTGGAGTACCTGCTCCTCAGTTGTGACCACTGCTCCAGTTTTAGTGTCGTCTGCGAATTTGATCAGCAGACTGTTCACCCCTTCTCCCATGTCATTAATGAAAAGATTAAACAGGATCGGCCACAGAACAGAGCCCTGGGGGACCCCGCTTGTCACTGGCCGCCATCCCGATGATTCCCCACTAATGGTTACCTTCTGCTTTCAGTCAGTCAACCATGCCCTAACCCACCGGACAGTGCTTTGGTGTATCCCAAAACTCCTCATTTTGTCCACCAGGATATCATGGGGCACTTTGTCAAAGGCCTTACTGAAATCCAGGTAAACCACATCCACTGCATCCCCTCCATCTAGCCATCTCGAAACCTTGTCATAGAATTCCACAAGGTTGGTCTGGCAGGACTTATTTTTGCGGAAGCCATGTTGTGTGGCTGTCAGCCTCCCTTCCCTATCTAGCATCATTAGATCTCTCCTCTATTATGAGCCTTTCCATTGTTTTTCCTCCAATGGACGTAAAGCTGTAATTCCCCATGTCCCTTCTACTACCCTTTTTGAAAATTGGGACCACTGATGCCACCCTCCAGTCCTCTGGAACTTCACCCGTTCTCCACAAGGCCTTAAAAATGGAGGCCAGCAGGCATGAGAGAACCCCTGCCAACTCTACTCTCAGGTGTAACCTGTCAGGGCCTGGCACCTTTGTAATGTCCAATGCCCTGAGGAGCCCCTCAACTTCAAGGGGGGTGATTCTAATCTGTGCCCCTAAGTCCCCAGCCCCATCTAATCTCCTATGCAAATATCCCCCATCCTGCTTTGGGGAGAACACAGAGGCAAAATAGTCGTTTAGCATCTGTGCCTGTTCCCTCATATCAGTCACTGGATCTCCTTCCTCCTTATTTAGTGGTCCCACCACTTGTCTTCCCTTCTTCTTCCTATTCACATGCTGAAAGAAGCCCTTTATGTTGCTCTTGATATTCTTGGCAAGTCTCAGCTCATAATCAGTCTTAGCCTTGCAAAGTATCCTTCTGCAACGGGCCTCCTCCTCCCGGTATACCCTTTTGTCTATTTGCCCCAGTACCCATTTCCTACGGAGGTTCCTCTTTCGTCTAATCCCTCTAACCACCTCCTTTCGCATCCATGGCGGCACTCTCCTCTGCCTCCCCACCTTACTGACTAGAGGTACCGTCAAGGCTTGTGCCTCCAAAACCTCCCTTTTGAGTGCCATCCACCCCCCCACCTCAACTCGCTTACCTTCCAGTAACCGATCCCAGGAGACTTTCCCCAGTGTGGCCTTCAGTTGGCCAAAGTTGGCCCTCTTGAAGTCCCAGCTTCTAGTGTTCGACCTGCTGCACATTCCCAGTCCCCCGATCTCAAAGCAAAGGATGGAGTGATCACTCGCATCCAGAGCTCCCCTAATCTGTACTTCATCTATCAGCTCCTCCCTATTGGTCAAGACCAAGTCAAAGATGTTTCCCCTCCTCGTCATCTCTCAGACTCGCTGTATGAGAAACCGTCCCTCTACAGCTTCAAGGAAGCGACGTGAACTGGCTGTCACCGCCGAGTGAGTCTCCCAACTAATATCCAGGAGATTGAAATCTCCCATAATTACTTTGTCTCTCCCCTGAGATATCCTTAGAATCTGGCCTCAGGATCTCAAATTGACCTGGAGGGCAATAACATACCCCCACTATCAGGTCCCTTTCCCTGTCAAAACCCCTAAGTTTCACCCAGACTGCCTCTACCGAATCCCCATCTGTGCTGCATTCTATCTCACTGCATCCTATCCCTTCCCTGCTGTATAAAGCCACGCCCCCACCCCTCTTTCCCTTTCTGTCCTTTCTAAACAGGTGATACCCTTCTATGGTCACATTCCAGACTTGCCTTTCATCCCACCAAGTTTCTGTGATTCCTACCAGGTCATACCCTCCTATTCCCAGGAGAGATTCAAGCTCTTCCTGCTTATTACCCATGCACCTAGCATTGGTGTACATGTACCTCAACTCCTTCCCACTGCTTCCTTTCCTTGGAGTTCCCAGTCACCTCCTTCCTCCCATTCTCCCTGATACCTGGCCCCTCTCTGTGGGAGTCCTGTCAGTCCCTGTAGTATCTCTAAAACCCTGCTCCCAGAGCCCTGATCTTCTCCCCACACTTGTTCAGTGCAGACATGTTTCTGGGGGGCCTGAACCCTCCCCCCCACAACTCAGTTTAAAGTCTTCTGGACAAAGCTCACCAGAGCATCTCCAAAGGACCTTTTCCCCATCCTCGTGAGGTGTAACCTGTCCCTTGCCAGAAGTCCATTGGCAAGAAAATGAGTGCCGTGGTCGAGGAACCCGAAGCGTTCCTTCTGGCACCACACCCTAAGCCAGTCGTTCACCTCGGAGGCCCTCCTGTCCCTTCCTGGCCCAAATCCCCAGACAGGTAAGATTGACGAGAAGGCCACTTGGGCCTTCAGCTCCCTGAGTTTCTTCCCCAAGGCCTCAAAGTCCCTGGTGGTCCCAACCACACCCTGCCTGGCCACATCGTTTGTGCCCACATGGATCACCAGGAGCAGCTGGTGACCCCCAGAGCGAACAAGACACTCCACTCTGTCCTTCACATGCCAGATGCATGCACCTGGCAGTCAGCAAACCTCCCTTGTCCCCAGGTTGGGGCGGCACACCGCCGCCTCAGTGCCCCTCAGCAGGGAGTCCCCAACAAAAATCACCTGCTGCTGTACCTTTCCGGTGCTGGTGGGCGGCCGTGCCCTGGCCCTCGCCTCTCCTGCAGCGGTCCCCTTGCCGCCTGACATCCCAGGCTGGGGGTCCTGCTGGTCCCCCGAGGCCTCATCAGCCCCAGCCTCCCCAAGTGGAGAGAACCTGTTTCCCAGCTCCAGATTGGTGCCAGGAGAAGGAGGAGGCCATGCTGGCCTCTTCCTCCTGTGGGTGACATGCCTCCATGTCTCCATGGCTGCTCCTCCCGTGGCCTCTCCCTCAACCCTCTGTGCAGAGGGGGGCTGCTCCCAGGGGGCCTGGAGAGCTCCCTCAGCCCTCAGGCACCTCACCTCCTCCTCTAGCAGGACCACCAGCTTGCATCGAGGGCAAGTGTATCCCTGCCTCTCCTGGGGGAGAAGGGCGAACATGTTGCAGCTGTCACAGCGGACAGCAACACCCATGACTCCCGCCAAGGCCATCTCCTGGTCTGCCATCGGTATCCCTTCCGAGACCTTACCTTGGTCCCCTGCCTTGTTTATCCTGCAGTTCCTCTCACTCTCCCAGTTCTCCCAGACAAAAACCCACTTGCGCACACACACAAGGATAAAATAAACTTAAATTTAAATTGGAGGAAAAACAAAGCAAAGCACAGCACAGCACCAAAACAAGCAAGCAAGCAAGCAAGAAGGGAAGGGAAGGGAACCCTCTGCATCCCAGGGAAGGGAGTCCCTGAACAGCCCAGGCCACAGCTAAGGGACGCAGACAAGGGACGTCGCCAAGAGGCCAGAGCCACAAGGGCTTGCAGTGGCCGAGCGCGGGCTTATCAGTCCCTCAGGCCAGTGGCCCCACCTGTCCGCTTCCTCCTGGCCCCTCTAGCCTTTCTGCCCCCCATTCCTCTCCACTGCTCCTGGCCCTCTGCTCCCCTGCCCAGCTCCTACCTTGCTTTCGCCAGTCCCCTGGCCACTCAGCCCTCTCTCCCAGCAGGTGCCTCTGCTGCTCTGCTGCTCTGCCAAGAGGCCAGAGCCAGGTGTATATGCTATTGCCCTGTTAAGATAATCCTTGAACAACTGTTTCCTGTGTAGCTGGATGTCCAACGTAGCATGATCAAACTAGAATAACAGCCATCTTAGTACTTCTACAATACAGTTAAAAGTATTGTGGGGCGGGCAGGGTGGGGTGGCAGGAATAGGATTCTGATGCCTTCATACAAACAACAGAGCTTTTAGAGTTTTGTATCTACTTTCCAACTTCAGCACCTTTGGGATGGGACCTTTGCCACTACCATTATTTCCTATGGAAATTATGTTGCACTACTGTGGTCTGTCTGGCATGGATCTTCTAAAGACTTGCCAGAAATTTAAGACTTCACTAATAAAATACTGATTTAAAAAAAAAAAACACCTGGAAATTGTCCATGTTCTCTGATAGCCTTATGGACAAATTACTTCCCCAGCAACACTAAGTGATCAAGAGTTGTTTGGGGTATACTTGTGCTTTTGCTCTTAATGTAAAATTTGTTGGAACTGAAAGATAAGTTCCATACAATTATCTTTTGCTTTTGAAAGCTTTTGCTTCTTGATCTACTTTTTGGCCACATTATTTTAAATGCTGTTGTCTTTAAAACATGATGATGTACTTGTCTATATGTACATTTAACTATGTTTAACATTTATATTGAATAATTCCTATGATGTATTTATTAAATATGTGCATTTTTGTTTAAATTAGATTGCAGCAAAGACCTACAGAAAATGTCACTCTTATTGTTGTCCAGTCTTTTATTTGGCCTTTTCTTTTGTGTCCTTCTGAACTTCGGATTTTCTATCAAAAAGAAGCACACAACAGGAGTGTTGTTGGATTTATAAAAGATGTTTTCTTGAATTTTCAATAATGTGTTGAATTGCAAAACCTTTCCTAGTTGTTACTATGCCAAATGTTCTTTTTAAATCTCTGGCAAATAGTATCCTTTTGCCATACCGTGCCAATAAAAGTCAGTTGCTTTCAGCAATGTCTTTCTTCAGAGTTTCTTTTTCAGTGTGCTTGCTGCATATGATTCACAGGTTGAATGTGATATGAATGTTTCAAGAATTTATGTATTGCTGTAAAACATTTCATACTACCTTTCCACAATATATCAGCCTTTGAGTCAGCTCACAATATAATGTAAAGAATTATGGCTTGGGAAAGCCACTGAAATTAAAAGGTCATCTCACTTATTGATAGTTAAAGAAAAAGAAGAAGAACCACCAGCAGCAACAGACAGAACCAATGGAACAAAACCAACTGATCAGGTGCTTCCAAAAGCATCGTAAAATAAGATGATATTTAACTAATACCTAAAGATTAATGCTGATGGCTCATAAGTGGCAATGGATTTTGAAAATCTGGTTCCGCTACAAAAAAAAAGTTCCTACAAAAGGGAGAAACACAGAACATGTCCTCAAGGAATATACTCCTTACAAGAGCAGATTCATAAGGAAGCACTTCTGAACTTAATATATGCAGGTCCCAATCCATCTAGACTTGGAATGGTCAATACAAGCACTGACAAATAGGAACTGGAAAAGTTGGGTCCCTTAACTGAAGATATAGTCACTGCCTTGTTGTGGTGAAGGGGCTTGCATAGCTCAATGAAGCTATGAGCAATGCCGTGCAGGGCCACCCAAGATGAACAGGTCGTAGCAGAGAGCTCTGACAAAACGTGATCCACTGGAGAAGGAAATGGCAACCCAATCCAGTATCTTTGCCATGAAAACTCCATGGACAGTACCAAAAGGCAAAAAGATATGACGCTGGAAGATAAGCCCCTCAGGTCGGAAGGTGTCCAATATGCTACTGGGGAAGAGCGGAGGGCTAGTACTAGTAATGCCAGAAAGAATGAAGCGACTGGGTCAAAGCCGAAAGGACACTCTGTTGTGGATGTATCTGCTGGTGAAAGGAAAGTCCGATGCTGCAAAGATCCATACTCCATAGGAACCTGGAATATAAGATCCATGAATCAAGGCAAGCTGGATGTGGTCAAACAAGAGATGACAAGACTGAACATCGACATCTTAAGAATCAGTGAACTAAAATGGACAGGAATGGGTGAATTTAATTCGGATGACCATCACGTATACTACTGTTGGCCAGAATCCCTCAGAAGAAATGGAGTAGCCTTCATAGTCAATAAAAGAGTAGGAAAAGCAGTACTGGGATGCAAACTTCAAAATGACAGAATGATCTCAGTTCGAATCCAAGGAAAACCATTCAATATCACAATAGTCCAAGTCTATGCCCCAACCACTGGTGCTGAAGAGGTTGAAGTTGACCAGTTCTATGAAGGCCTACAACACCTTCGAGAATTAACACCCCAAAATGATGTCTTTATCATCATGGGGGATTGGAATGCTTAAGTAGGAAGCCAAAAGATAACTGGAATAACAGGCAAGTTTGGCCTTGAAGTACAAAATGAAGCAGGGCACAGGCTGGTAGAATTTTGTCAAGAGAATACGATGGTCATAGCAAACACTCTTTTCCAACAACCCAAGAGACGACTCTACATATGGACATTACCAGATGGTCAACACAGAAATCAGCTCCATACAGTGAGTAAAAACTAGACCAGGAGCTGACTGTGGCTCAGATCATGAGCTTCTCGTTGCAAAATTTAGACTTAAATTGAAGAAAGTAGGAAAAAGCACTAGGCCACTCAGGTATGACCTAAATCATATCCCTGATGAATATACAGTAGAGGTGACAAATAGATTTAAGGAATTAGATCTGATAAACAGAGTGCCTGAAGAACTATGGACGGAGGTTCGCAACATTGTACAAGAGGTAGCAACTAAAGCCATTCCAAAGAAAAAGAAATGCAAGAAAGCAAAATGTCTGTCTGAGGAAGATTTACAAATAGCTGAGGAAAGAAGGGAAGCAAAAGGCAAGGGAGAAAGAGAAAGATACAAACAATTGAATGCAGAATTCCAGAGAACAGCTAGAAGAGATAAAAATGCCTTCTTAAATGAACAGTGCAAAGAAATAGAAGAAAACAATAGAAAAGGGAGGACCAGAGATCTCTTCAAGAAAATTGGAGGTATGAAGGGAACGTTTCATGCAAAGATGGGCATGAAAAAGGACGAAAATGGCAGGGACCTAACAGAGGCAGAAGAGATTAAGAAGAAGTGGCAAGATTACACAGAAGAACTGTACAAGAAAGAGCTTAACGTCCCTGATAACCACAATGGCGTGGTCACTGACCTTGAGCCAGACATCCTGGAATGTGAAGTCAAATGGGCCTTAGGAAATCTGAGCAACAACAAAGCTAGTGGAGGTGACAGTATTCCAGCTGAGCTATTCAAAATCTTAAAAGATGATGTAGTAAATGTGCTACACTCAATATGCCAGCAAATTTGGAAAACTCAACAGTGGCCGCAGGATTGGAAAAGTTCAGTTTACATTCCAATCCCAAAGAAGGGCAATGCCAAAGAATGTTCAAACTACCGCACCATTGCACTCATTTCACATGCTGGCAAAGTGACGCTCAATATCCTACAAGCTAGGCTCCAGCAGTATGTGGACCGAGAACTACCAGAAGTACAGGCAGGATTTTGAAGAGGGAGAGGAACTAGAGATCAAATTGTTCCAGAAAAACCTCTACTTCTGCTTCATTGACTATGCTAAAGCCTTTGACTGTGTGGATCACAACAAATTGTAGCAAGTTCTTAAAGAGATGGGAGTACCAGACCATCTTATTTGTCTCTTGAGAAACCTATATGCAGGTCAAGAAGCAACAGTGAGAACTGGACACGGAACCACTGATTGGTTCAAAATTGAGAAAGGAGTTCGGCAAGGCTGTATACTGTCTCCCTGCCTATTTAACTTATATGCAGAGCACATCATGAGAAAGGTGGGGCTATATGAATCACCAGTTGGAATTAAGGTTGCTGGGAGAAATATCAACAACTTCAGATATGCAGATGATACCACTCTCATGGCAGAAAGTGAAGAGGAACTAAAGAGCCCCTTCATGCAGGTGAAGGAGGAGAGCGCAAAAGTTGCCTTGAAACTCAGCATCAAGAAAACTAAGATCATGGCATCTCGTCCTCTCACTTCCTGGCAAATAGAGTGGGAAGAAATGGAGGTAGTGACAGATTTTATTTTCCTGGGCACCAAGTTCACTGCAGATGGGGACTGCAGCCAAGAAATTAAAAGATGCTTGCTTCTTGGGAGGAAAGCTATGCCAAGTCTAGACAGCATACTAAAAAGCGGAGACATCACTCTGCCAACAAAAGTGTGAATATTCAAGGCTATGATTTTCCCAGTTGCAGTGTATGGCTGTGAAAGCTGGACCATAAGGAAGGCTGAGTGCCAAAGGATTGAGGCCTTTGAATTGTGGTGCTGGAGGAGACTCCTGTGAGTCCCTTGGACAGCAAGGTGATCAGAGGAGATCAACCCTGACTGCTCTTTAGAAGACCAGATACTGAAGATGAAACTCAAATACTTTGGCCACCTAATGAGAAGGAAGGACTCCCTGGAGAAGAGCCTAATGGGAAGAATTGATGGCAAAAGAAGAAAGGGACGGCAGAGGATGAGGTGGCTAGATGGAGTCACTGAAGCAGTTGGTGTGAGCTTAAGTGGACTCCGGGGGATGGTGGAGGACAGGAAGGCCTGGAGGAATGTTGTCCATGGGGTCGCGATGCGTCGGACACGACTTTGCAACGAAGAACAACAACAACAGACACTGCCTTCAACTCAATCTGGTTTGCGGCAGCTCTTTTTTATTGTTTGTTTGGTTTCATTATATTTATATCCTACCTTTCTCCCATTGTGGAACTCAAGCAAGCTACATGTGGGCTCCCCTTCAAGCCCAGCCCAGCCCAGCCCAGCCCAAGATCTGCTTAGCTTCAACATGGTGGATGCCTTATATGCCTTCAGACCATCTTCTGGGCTCTTTTAAATCTCCACCCTTCCTTATAGCTTTTAACTAAAGATAAATTAAACCTTGAGCCTACCATATGCAAACCATATAAACTATGATCCCTCTTCAAAGCCCTTGATGACTGAAAGCTGCAGCCTTTCATACAGAATTCATGCCACAAGCTGTTGGGAGAGAGCAAGCTACCTCATCTTCAACATGGGAGCTCCCTACATGAGGAGAATGTAAACCAAGCTGATTTAGGATAGGGTTTTTAATTAATTTTAACTACCTCCAAAATCTCAAAATGATACCTATGTTAAGGTTTTAGTGATGCTTACTTTTAATTAACATGTCTTCATTAACTAGTGGAAAGAACGATGGTTATTCAACTGAAATGCTTAATGGGTTAACACTCCCAGGAAAGATAATGATCAAAAGGAGAACTATGACTGCTGTTGCTGAGGCATCACTCTGGAGTGACCACCACCACTACCCACGTTCTGGGCATGAGTTCCTGTGACATGGCTGTTCATTTCTTCTTTCTCCTCCTTTGTTACTCAGACAGTACGAACAGGTTTCCAAGGCATTCCCAGGCATTCTACCATGGTGTCAACCAGCTGTCATACTCTCTTAGGAGCAGTGCAAAATTACAGGTAGGGTTCAGAGGGCTAAGACTAAGATAGCCGAGGCTATGCAGCAAGGGGATGGCATATAAAAACTTTAAATAAATAAATAAAATAGCAATGAAGGGATTCCTGAATCTAGCAAATTATCTGAGAGCTGCTCTCTGGCTTGTACTTCTGCTGCTAGGCCTGCCAATCCCTGACTGAAGGGAAGGATGAGCTATGTATAATTTCAGCTGATAGATGCAAGGGAGACAGCTGTTATGTCCTCTCCTACACTCTGTGATGCAGCCATCTGGCCCCATCTGCTGCTAGGCAGACCTGGAGTACTTTAAGCTACAGCAGGTTGGGAAGAGAGAAGCTAGGAAACTGCAGCAGCACCTTTGTGGACAAAGCTGCACCTGCCATCTGCCACACATCTCCTCAAAGCACCAGAGACCCCCCACCTGGCTGACTCACAAGTTGACAGTCCGATCTACTGTGTCTTTTAGCTCTTCCCCAAAGATCTTTCAAGCTCCAGGGTCAGAAAATCATGCTGATCTGTCATTTATACCCAGCCAGATGTCTGTATCTCCTGGAATCACAGGAAATAAAAAACCATTGTGCAACTCTTTCTGAGTAGAGTTCTGTGACTTAAAGATCACTATGCCTGTACTGGGCCCATGTCTTGCCTTGCTCAGCAAAAGGAGGCTGACTAGAAGAATACATTAACCATTAAGCTTCCTTTTTCCGGAAGTGCTCCAGGGTAGTAATGCTTGCCTTTCAAATCATCAAGACTGGATTTGAAGATGGCTTACAGTGTCAAGTGATTATGCAATTGTGTGTCATTATTTTGACCAGACACCACATTTAGAGCACATACTGTATGTCCTGCTACCTGGATCAACAGACACTGTTTGCACATTGAGCTATGAGCTGTTCACTGGATGGTACGCATGCATGTGTGAATCCACTGAGGAGCTTGGGCAGGAGAAGGTTGTAGAGGAAAATTTCTGGAAGACTATTGCATACTGAGGAGATAGGTGGTGTAACACAATTGCCCTTCTATTCCTGCCTCACCTGTGGAGACTCAGCTGAGGCCCTCCAGCATGCAAGGGAAGCCGCTTGCCAATTAGGATGGTACAGCATTGGAATGCAGAAAAGTAAACAGCGGAGCTTATCAGCGTGACAGCCAGGAACAGCAGATGTGGCTAGTTAACTATTTTGGACTCTTAGATTTAGGGTAGAGAGAGAAGCGTGCAACCCCACCTGAACAGGTGCCAGCCTGAGATCTAGCCGAGCAAGGAGGGTGACACACGCCAGTCGAGAATTAGGGGCTTTTTCCTTGTCGTCCTGATGGCTGATAGAGGAAAGCCAGCTTACTTGGATTGTATTTCCTTTTCCATGGTATTATGCCAGTTTACACTATAGTGTCTGTTTTAGAATAAAATCTTTAGACTTTGATCCACCTGTGTGCACATCGCTTCTGGATCCAAAAAGAACCATTTGCCCATGGCAAAACAGAGGTCTTGCACCCATCCTGCTTGAGGGATCCAGGGTTTGCCACCGAGTGGACAGAATATGTAGCTAGATGGACCTTTGGTCTGATCCAGCTTGGCTTTTCTTATATTATTCTGTTTTTAATCCACCTGAAGCTATACTTCCAGCTGGGAGAAAATTAAACTTCTATCTTTTGAACACTAGAGGGCCAGCATTACCTTACAATGAATTTCTTCAAACAAATCGGACATGGAAGCCTATCAACTTTCTTCATAGTAACAATAACCTATTGAAAGCTTTATTCTAAATCAAAAGCTTCATGTTTACTGTGATTTGTGTGCATGGTTTCATGTTCATTCAGCCTTCATTGGATTTTTCTAAACATTTAATCTCTAATTGTTCTTTCAGAATTTAGAAAGAATAATTTTGGTATATTTTGTCTGGAATTGTGGTGGTTTTCTAAGGACAAGGCAAAGCTAGCTGCCAAGGGAAGATTGGGGTGCCACACTGGCACATTTGCTGAACTCAGGGAAGCATTAGATCCCATGCTTGAGGATTCCCTTCCGACTAGTCCCATATATTGGCCTTCTACCAGAAGAAAGAATAGCTCTGTTCCTGCAAGTTTTGTCAGACTGCATCGATTTCTTTCCTGTCCCAGGGTATGGTTTTATTTTAATATTGCTCAGCTATTTAGCTAGCTGCTGCATTTTCTCCCCTTCCTAATATACTGCTCTTATGGTTAGTCACCTTGGGTAACTTTTTGAAGGTAAAGGATTATATATGTCTTAAAAATAAGAAGACAAACAAACATGTAAATATTTTGCTCACTACCCAGGAGTAGGATGACTGCTACAAGTAGGGTGACTGCTACAAGAAAAGGACAAAATGGCTCCTGTGTTTCCACTCAGGCTCTCCTGAAGTGGTCAGGTGAAGCCTGGGCAAAGCCAGGCCAGGGCCAGAGTTCTCTCTCTCTCTCTCTCTCTCTCTCTCTCTCTCTCTCTCTCTCTCTCTTTAATATATTTTATTAATATTTTAAACTAACACTAAAAAACATCAAACATGGCAAACATTGGATTTACTGGGTCAACCTTCTACTACATATTTTTTAACATTCTAAAGTCAAATTTCAAATCAATTTATAATAGTTTAAAAAACATCTCTAAATTTACGCCAGGTCCCATTTCTCCAGCCAATTATAGAAAGAGTCCCAAATTCAACAGAAATCAGTATTCTCTTTCTCCTTCAACAATAAAGTCAATCTATCCATTTCTGTGCAGTCCAAGATCTTTCTTATCATCAATCCATCGGTGGGCAGCTCCTCACTTTTCCAATATTGAGCAAATGCAATCCTCGCCGCTGTGATTAGATGCAGCATCAAGTACATTTCCTGTCTGTTAGTGTCTTCCGGTATGATGCCTAACAAGAAAACTTCGGGTTTAAAAGCAAAGGGTTTCTGTAATATTTCCTCCATCCATCTATGTATTTTAATCCAGTATTTTTTTGCATTATCACGAGTCCACCACATATGATAAAATGCACCCACTTTATGTTTACATTTCCAACATCTATTTGACGTATTTGGAAACATCTTAGCTAATCGACTTGGTGACAAATACCATCTATAGAACATTTTATATAAATTTTCTTTATATGAAGTTGCTAATGTTACTTTAATGTTTCTTTCCCATAGTTTTTACCACTTTTCTAGTTCAACATTAAATCCAAAGTTTTGTGCCCATGTTATCATAGTTTCCTTAACCTGTTCCCCTTCCATTTTAATGTCAAATAAAAAATCATATAGTCTTTTAATAATTTTCTCATCTGTTTTAAGCATCACTT
The DNA here is from genome assembly GCF_004798865.1 of Varanus komodoensis. Taxonomy (NCBI): domain Eukaryota; kingdom Metazoa; phylum Chordata; class Lepidosauria; order Squamata; family Varanidae; genus Varanus; species Varanus komodoensis. Next base: position 40,005,995 of record NW_025335568.1, read on the forward strand.
GATCAAATTCTGTTAGGTCTTTGTAGAACTCCCATGTTTTACAATCTTTAGCATATCTCGATTGCATCTGTACCTTATACCACCGGGAAATATTAAGTCCCTGTTTTTGTATTTCTTGCTCCAGTTTTCAGGCCACCATCCTTATCCAAGATATCGCCATATCTTATGATCTTTTCAAAGTTTATCTTTTCCAAATACATTTGGATATACAAAAGCTTCCATAGGTGAAAGCCATCTTGGTAATTTATTATACAGTTTTAGCTTTAGTTTTTCCCACACTGACATTAAAGATCTTCTAATAAAATGACTCAGAAACGACCCATGTGACTTAGCTTTTTCATACCACATATAAGCATGCCATCCCATCTGTAAGTCATGACCTTCAAGATACAAAATTCTCTTATTTCGCAACGTTATCCATTCTTTTAGCCAAGTTAGAACAGACGCTTGGTAATACAAGATCCAATCAGGAAGACCAAAACCTCCATTCTTTTTAGCTTCCTGAAGCATTTTTAATTTAATCCTTGCTTTCTTTTTCTCCAGATAAATCTCGAGATATGAAAATTTAAGTCATCAAAGAATTTTTTATCAATTTTTACAGGAATCATTTGAAACAGAAACAGAAGTTTAGGTAATATATTCATTTTAACAAGTGGTATTCTTTCCATCAAAGATAATTGTAAATTGGCCCATTTTTCCAAAACATCTTTAATATCCTTCAATAATTTATCATAATTGTCTTCTTTCAAAGTTGTGCATTTAGCTGTAAGATAGATTCCTAAGTATTTAACCGTTTTAACAATCTGCAAATCTACTTGTTCCTGGAGTCTTTCTTTTTGTTCTCACGTAAGGTTTTTAACTAACAATTTTGTTTTTTCTCTATTTATTTTCATTCCCGTAACTTTACCATATTCCTCAATCCGTTGTAGAAGTTTAGGCATTGTTACAAAAGGTTCCTCCATTATAAAAACCAAATCATCTGCAAAGGCTTGCAATTTATAACTTTCATCCCTAATTCTAGTTCCTTTGATGTCCTTGTCATCCCTAACACATCTATTCAATACCTCTAAAATCAAAATAAACAACAGGGGTGACAGTGGACATCCTTGTCTTGTGCCCTTTTGGATCTCTATAGGGTTTGAAAGTTCTCCATTAATTAAGATCCTGGCAGGGCCAGAGTTCTGAGTCACCCACACGCCCCTGTTATTTCAGAACTGAAATCTTTCCAAGGTGAATTCCTATCATAGGAGAGAAGCCAGCCCCTAAGGGGTAAGCAAGCCAGTTCTGCACTGCAGGCAGATGTGGAATAAGGCTTTGAAACTGGTTTTGAAAAAGGCTTGTTGCTCAGTCCTGCTGATTGCATGAATGGAAGGAAATTCCAGGTTGAATTCAGATTTAGTCATATTTAGAGTAGATGGATTATAATTTCTGCCATAATGCTGGAATCACTGCAGCCCCATCTATGGATACATGAACTATTTCAAAGTACAGAAGAGTGTTTACTCCGGCCTGCTTTAATGTGCCACCATCGTCACCATTACAAGAACAATTTAATAAGTCCCCAGTCAATGAGTAGTTATTTTCTTGAGATACTGGAGCAGTAGAATCAAACATGTTCACTTTTATTGTGGTTTTTCTAGGAAATGTACAGAAAAAATGATTATTCCATTCCGTTTATGTTACTGGAAACATAGAATATTCTAAACACAGCATATGCTAAGTGGTGTTTCCATTTATACCCCAGCTTTCTTCTCTTGCAAGGAACACAAGGTGACTTACATGGATCTTCTCCTCTCCATTTTATCTTCACAACAACATCCCTGTGAGGTAGGTTAGGCTGAGAGTCTGTGACTGGTGTAAAGTCACCAGTGAGCGCCACGGCTGAATGGGGACTAGAACTAATTTCTCCCAGCTACACAGCCAAACACTGTAACCACTATACCACACTGGCTTGGTTGTAGTGGGATTCTTCGATCCTTGTTGCAATTCGCAGAGATGCTTCCATATATTAAAAAGTGACTGATTATTCTGTTAGCCATTGTGCCTCTATAAAGCATAAAATGGTTTATCGAGAAAGCTATGAAGCTGCAGTGCACGTCCTCCACTCCAAGCTGCTGGTTAGAAAATGTATTTATTCATCCTGTCTTGTCTTTCCTCGCTCTTTCTTTGCACATCAAAGCAATGTGAATGGGCCCATTCATTCTTATTCAGAACTGTACACTAGACCAGGTTATTGATTTATCTTCTGCTTGTAGATAAAACCGAGACTAAGAAGGAGACTGTTTTCACACTTGACCTCCAGGATGCACAGGAGTGATTTGTTTTCCAGCAGAGTCCCTTGCAGCCTTTCCGTGCTGGTTCCTCCTTGCCCTCAGCATGAGCTCATCACATGCCTTCCTTGGTCAGTTAATTGGAGATGCCAAAATACCACACATTCAACCAGAAATTATAAAAATCAATGGGCGTTTCTGAAATAAAAACAAAACATGACAAAACCCCTCACAGCCTTTCCGCTTTCTTTTTGTATGCTTACAGCAAGATCACATTTTACTTGAGGGAACATGTAAAGCAAAGTTCATTTAATTTAAGCAGTTGCGGTGACTGAACCTGTAGAACACCAAATGGTTTGGAAAAAAGGAGAAAAGTGTGATTTAATTATCTAATTCCTTTGATGATGAATCTGGAAGCTATTACACATTCTGAAAAGCACACTCTGAGGTAGACCATGTATCTATCACCTCTGTAGATCTCCTGAGGCTGATAATCTGGTCAGAAATCTCAGTCAGGTTTCTCTGTTTTGGTTTCATTTACAATAGCGAAACGAGGCATTATAGTCCCAATGACATCAATGAAATGGTGGTGAAACCTCTGCAGATTTTTGATATTTGTATTTCATTTATGTAAGCCATCCTGAGGCTTTTGCAAAAGGACGGCATATAAATATCACAGATAAATAAATAAATAAAAATTTTCTACAAACTGGACGCTAGTGTTGCAGGCTTTAAGAGGAAAAAATGAAGAGGATTTGAGCTGAGTTATATGGGAGTGGGGGATGTTATTCTGAAACTAGACTGGAAACATAGAGAATAGTGCCTTACATATTGAATTCCATTTGAACTATTTTCCCAGCTCATGGAAACAGAAATAATAACTTATTTCTCCCAATACATGTCCAAAGGAACGTCTTTATTACTGATAAGAACAGAGGTGTGATATCTTGTACCTGGGTTCTCCCTTTTTTTTTTTCATTCTTCATCTGCAGGTTGTAATAATAGTAATACAAGTAAGAATTACCATGATGATGATGGCAATGGTGATAGACTCCCTAACTGCGAAAACTGTCTTCTCAAAGTCTCATTAGAAACATAACTAGGGGCTCCTCTTCATGTAGTTCCTGCAAATTGACTGCAAAACCACAGAGGAGATAGGGCAAAACTCTGCACACACATTCCTCCCAAACACACATACATGCTGCACCTATTTCTCTGAAATTTGTTGGGCTTCATCCCTTCAGCTGAGACAACCGTATTTACAAATCAAACCAGTTCTGAAAATACATTTAGAAAGTTATTGTCATTTGTTGTTTTCTCTTTTATACTCAATGGAGAGACTTGCAAAGTTCTGGAACTTGGCTTTCTGCAGGATCTGAGATGCAGTAGTTTCCAGTCTAGAGAACCAAATCCTGTTTCTGTGCACATCTGTATGCACAGAATTTCAGTGTGCATGCTTTCATTTTTTTTAACCTTGTAAGTGCCTTCAAATTGGAAAAAGACGAGTCAGTATAGCACATTATACAATGTGCTAGAAAACAGCAACAACAGAAACATTTCTTTAAAATATAACAAACTCAGAGCTGCAATTTCACATGGTATCTTTCAGTTACAAGGCATCCTAAAAGCTTTTCATCCATTGCAAAAGTATCCTGAAAGGTTCCATGTATTAATCAGGCCTGATAGCCATAAACATGTCTAATCCTTTTTAAAGCCATCTAAGGTCCTGCCATATCACAAAGTGCTGCCAACTGCCCCCTGCCCCAACTAAAGACAGCTTGTTATGTAACAAGGGTCGCACAATCAAAACCTGCAGGCACCTGGAATTAATTGCATACGTCTTCCAGCCTCTCTGGAAGTGCAGCTGAACATTAGATTCCTAATGATCCCACATAGAGCTGAATTAATTTGTACCCAAATATTCCCTTCTGTCAATTTTGAGAGTGACTGTTCTCAGCATATTGGCAGAATATTTAGTACCTTCAATTGACATCTCAAGTTTGTTGGCATTCAATCATGTCTGAGGCTGAGATGCAGTACCAGTCTGGACTGACAGAATCACAGCTTTTATGTTGGTGTGGTGCTACATCTACTCTGGGTTCTCATCGGAATTTTAAAAGGAGCTACCTATGGTGATGGACCCAGGCCTCACTCCCAAAGTGACCTCAGCATCATGGATAGCTCCTTAAACACTGAGAATGCAGTCTGGAGAGGCTACAGTTTCCCACTGGCACTGGCACCCCCATCCCTCGCTTGGAATATCACATGGAGTGGCAACAACTGACAGCATCAGAGAGGTACCATGGCTTCCAGCTGGCGTCGTGGTGAGACGGCTGTGAAGAGTGGGGGCTCCCGTTATCATGCCGGTATTTGTTCGACAGAGAGCCGTGGGAGGCTCATCCAAGCCCTGTCGGGGCAAAGATCAGATTGTCCAAGTTGCGTAGCGATTTGGGTCCAGACAGATGATTCATAGCATGGAAGACCTCTGCCCTCTTGGCTGCGCAAGCTTCGCATTAGCCATGGAGCCTGATCCAAGCAGCCAGGTCCCAGGTATCCCAAGAAGCTCATTCACTCATATATTGGTCTCTGCATCCCTACTGCCATTAGCACCCATGGGAAGAGGCATCTTCCAAACACCTCCTACAGCACAGAGTGGATCCCTGCCACTTGTACATGCATACCAGTGGTTCACACTGGAATTGGGTCACACTGCCATTCTGCAGAACTACTGAAAAAAATAGGCACAGAAGCTAGTACTGGAAATAGAATTCACCAGCTTTTTACTGTTTTAAAGACTCTAGTCCTTATGGCAGCAGGCTTTGTTTGGAAGTGCATTGCAACACTTACTGAAACTTACAACTTAACGTTGTAAGCCGCCCCGAGGCTTCGGTGAATGGGGCGGCATAAAAATGTTTTAATAAATAAATAAATAAAACTGCCAAAGCTCCAGTCATCTGGAAAAGCACTTCACCTCCTTGCTCTTCCCTATGCCTCACAGAAACAGAATAAGTTTTGAAATTTTTTTTTAAAAAACCTTGTCCTTGCTGGTTTCAGTTTTTCCTTAAAGAGAATGTGGGTTAGAAAGATGCTAGTATAAATCGCATTTTGACCATGAAATCTTTCTAAAGTTTTCAAAAGATCGCTGTCTTGGCTTCAGCCCTGCCATCTGGAAAATAGCAAATGTTAATAATATTGGCTTACCATTACACAGTGCTGTAAGGGTTGCTGATGGATTGTCCATGATGTGCTTTCAGTACAAAGCATAATGATTCCTTAATGCAGGCTGGGCTAGGAAGAGTCAGTGCCTCTGAGAGTCTCTCAGAGAACTCATATCTTCCTCAATGTTGTCCACAACACTTATCAGGTCTGCCAGATCATTTGCCTGGAGGATACTGTTTGGGCTGGTCCACGCCAGAGGTCAGCTCCCAGCTGAGACTCTCACTGGTGAATGCCACTACTGTCTTCATGATATCCCAAGTGCCAGTGGCTAAGAAGACAGAGAGAGAAAGGAGGGCAGGTGAAGTGCGGGGGATACATTCTGGGTAACTGTGGCTGCTCATCATAGGAAGGAGGGGCACCCCTGTCCAAGAAGCAGGGATACCACCCGTACAAAAATATATGGCTTGACTGTGCCAATTTAGCAAGTGGTCTGGTACAGGTGTTAAGACCCTGGCCTTGCCAGAGATGCTTGGCTGCCCTCATTCCAAGAGAGTCCCCAGATCCCTTTGTGTAGAAGCAAACAGTGAGGTGCAATTGCCAGAGTGCATGAGAAGTATTTCTTGGAATGGACAAAAGACACTTAAGTGGGAGGAGCTCTGCCTATCTGAATGCATCAGGCTGGGCTCTGCGGGAGAAAGTCAATGTTCCCCTTCTGTCTATTTCTATATATTTATCTCCCACCAAGATAGACCTGTGGAGGAAAGGTATATAACCCACCCTGGCACCACCATTATGTAGGACTTCCATAGTTTAAAAGGGGGGACCCTGTTGCCTCTCCCTCAAAATAAACAGGATTCTATTCATCAGTTAGAATTAAAGATCTCCATTCATCAAGCTGATGGAAGAATCAACTCTATTCTGGAAGGGATTTCTCAGGTCTTTAGTACCTGATGTTTCCTTGATAGCCAGACTCTGAGGTAAACATGAAGAAGCAGGGAAACAATTTTTCTAGAACACTCAACTTTCTACCCTCTTCATTGTACATGAAAATAAGGGGTCCAGGAAGAGGGAGGAAGCAGCAGCTGCTCTGACTAAATATCTTTGCAAATGTTCAGCCAGCCACTCCTGCATAGCTGGTGCAGGTTCATCTTCCCTACCAGTTGCTTTGTGCATTCCAAGACAGAGACTTCCTGGACTTTCCTGCACAAGGCTTTTAACCCCTCCTCTCACACATATCCCCATGCGCATTTGCATAGCTTTTCCCAGCTGAGTGGAGCTTCCTGTGTGCACCGCTGAAGAAGCATGGCATAACATTACACAGACAGGGATGCTGTAATTCACTCCCTCGTAGTCCTGATCTTTCCTACTCAAAACGCCACCTCCTCCACCTTGGGCTGCAGGAGTCAGCTGTGGTCACTTTGCCTGCAAATGAGGCAGAGGAGCACACAACCAGTTGCTGTCTTCAGAGAAAGTTGCAGCCACAGCAGCTTTCCCCTGGCTTCCATCCTGATGAGGACTGGAGTCTTGTCATTGGGTTAAAGCTCGCCCCTTCCAGGAAGAATTGAGACCAATGCCAAAATAGGTGGGGTAATTCGACAGATTGGGCAGGTCCCTTTGATGGGGATAGAACAAGGACACAACTAGAAGTAGACTGTATCCTTCCTACTTTTGCTGGCTGCTTGGACCATAGCCCACTGTAGGTGGCATCTAAAAGGTCGGGCTTATTAGTGCAAGGAAGATGTGCCCTGAACTGATGCCCTCCATGACTGTCCCAGACTGGATTCTTCCATCTATAAGGCCCCTCGCTCCAGAAAGCCCATAAAGGCACAACCAGGCTTGTCCGCTTCCTTCCTTATATGCCTCCTTTGCCGACAACAGGCAAAATTCACTAAGCAATTGCAGGCTTCCCCCACCAAATCTTCCTGCTCAGCTGGAAACATTCACCTTCTGATTTCTGGTGCACAGCACCGGAGTATTATCAGAAACAGAAAGCTGGCAATCCTAATTCAAGTACATCGTATCTTCCTGGTTGCCAATGAAAGGAAATGCAGGAGTTTTATCAGTTAGCCAATTTCATTATATGTAACCATAGAATCCTAAATGTTACAGCTATAATTTTTAGGACCTTTGCTCTAATCCTTTTATTCATTTAAAGGATTTTATCCCACTCCTCTGCCAGAAAGACAGCTGGAGAGGCTTATGTGAATCAGTAAAGGGAGCCAGTCTCCCCAAAAGCATTGTAAAAAGATATGACACTCAAGGAAAGGGGGATAGAAAGGAAGAGGAAACAATCAAGCCATCTTTCAGTAGGACTGATAGAACAGCCCTGTTCCTCTCTCATCTTTCTCCATGCAGCAGCAATGAAGAAAGCTGGACCGATTACGTAAAGATAGATCCTTATCTACAAGTAGCATGCACATTTGCCTCACAACAAAGCACAAGAAATCTTTTCCACAATCCACAGAAGAATAGATAATAAACAATGTCTTCTATCTATGGTCCTTTGCATATAATAAGAAGTTGAACTATCAGAACATTTGCATATCTTTCATCTGACCATGGAAAAGGCACTGTCAGGATTCTTCAACTATCTTCCTTGGCTCCAAGTCAGTCTAGGAATACAAATAATTACAGAAAAATCACTTGTGCTTCTAGAAGTGGTATGTCCTGCTAATTTTGTCTGTTGGATAGACTGAATATACTCATTAGTATCCTGCGGATACAAGCAATGTCAATTTTTAATGTTAGAGTCACTTAAACAAAAGGAAGCCAATGGGCCAGTCTTCTAACACAAGAAATAAACAACCACCCCTGTTATTCTAATGAAAATAAAGTTTAGCCCAGCAGTGGTCAGACATATTAGGCTTTTCAAATAAGAGAAAATTCCCTTATTTGCTTTGATAGAAATGAACAGTAGACTGACCATCAGCACAAAGAAGCATTCGGGGCAGTCAGCGGAACAGCTAGAATGCACCTGAAATGCTGATTCTGTACACCGTGATATCATTCTTATCACTCCTCATTGCCCCCACACCACCACTACTGGATGTCATGCCCCCCCCCCCATTCCATCGGGGAGCAGGGCCATGCCACCTTGGCACCTGCAGACTGGAGGAGGGAGGCCTTCCACCTCGAGCGGCCTACTTCAGGGATGGCTGCCAGGGAAGCAGGCCTTGAGTGGCTGCGGATGGGCGGTGCCAAAGGGCACTGCCTGTGTGGCGTGAGGGGAGAACAAGGCTATCAGGTTCTGTTATATATGTTACTGTTATATGTCTTAAACCAGTTCTTTGCATGTTCACCACTCAGAGAGCCCTGCAGGGCTATAGGGTGGTGTAAATGTTCTGTTCCGTTCAGCTGTTCAGTCGTGACTGACTATAAGCCGTCCTGTGCGCCAAATCTCACCACACTTTTCGATCCTGTGGCACTGCTTTCAGCTGAACTGTGCTCTGGCCCACATCCTCTTTGAGGGAGTCCAACCACCTCGCCCTTTGGTGCCTGGGTTTCCTCTTGCTGCTGAGCATTCCAAGCATTATATCTTCTTCCAATGAGCTCGCTTGCATGACATGGCCAAAATATATGAGTCTCGGCTTTGTTATTGTGCTGATCAGGGATGCGCCTGGTTTAATATTTAATTAATAAAAAATAATAAATATTAACGTAATATGAGAATAAGCTCCATGTCATGTTTTACCCACCTCAAACACTCCCCTCATCATAAGGAAAGTGCGTCAAGATGATCTCCTCAAATATTTCCAGTGACTGATGACTATTTCCAGTACTGACTGATGCCCTTTAACTCTGAAGGTCTGTGTTTGTTTGGCATAATCTCTGCATCAGCAGATGCCCAACTCTCTTGCACGGGGAGCTCTCTGGAATTACCCAGAATACGTTTCCCCTTCTCCCACTCTGAAAGAAAACATCCTGAATAATCACAGTCTGGGAAAGAGAGTAGGCCTCTTCCCAAGGCTGATTAGGCCTTCTGGGGGAAGGTCCCACTCCTTTGATGACTCCCAAATCCCTTTCACTTCCATTGCAGTGCCATGGTGGTGCATGGATGGGGTACTCCCAGGAAGGTGCTCTGTGTGGCAGGCTCTCTGTTCTTTCCAACCACTCTGTTTCTAGCATCCCAGGCTCCAGTGAAAGTCTGGTGTCAACTTTCACTCCCATGCCACTTTCACCTGGCTAGGATTAGCTCTTGCCTCAAAGCATCCACTTGACTGGATCCCAGCAGCAGCCACCCTTTCCCTCACCCTCATCACTCCTCACTCCGCCATCCCTGCAGTTGTTAAGATATTTTAATTCACCTGCACATAGTGACTGGGCTTGTACGGAACAGCAATCAATCAGAACCAGCCACAGCAGCTTGTCATACCATCTGAACCCAGTCTACAAAAATGGCTTGCTTTGAGCAACAAGCCACTCTGACAACCTGTGGATTACTCTAGGGGTTGTTGAACCCATGATGGGTTAATGAGACATCCAAACCCAGGAGACTGATCCCATTGCAGTTGGTGGGAAATGGTGAGTGAGCCATTTGACAAGAGTGACAGCCCCCCCTTACCTCTCTTAGCAATTTCACTTATGCCACCACCAGCCACTCCACAGATACCACTGGTCTACAAAGAGAAAGCCTTGGAAAAGAAAGTAGCTAAATTTTACCAGAATTGGGTCACTAATACAGGAAAATTAAGTCCTGAGTATTAATTGGCTCCAGGTTCCAAGATACAGCTTCGGGTCAATATTTCATCAGAATAATTCAAAATTACGAGGGAGATGTGCGATTATGCTCCATAACTTTTCTGCAAAATATGATATAGCAATGAGAATGGTTCCACACCAATCATTATAAATTTATCTTTTTATTGATACCAATGCCATAACTTTCCATTCATTTATTGGTTTTTAACTGGGGGAACCACGCAAAAATAGCAGTCGCTACAATGATTGGTGGGTTCCCTCCACACCACTGGGACTGCGAAAGGCATGGACTTTTCCTTCTTGTTTAGCCAACGATGCAGATAAGTTGCACATGCAATGAAACAATAATGAGGGCCCCAGCTCTTGTCCTGATTCCCTATTTTGTATCCAAAATATAGGTGGTATGCCTTTTTTTATCACTGCTGTCATACTCCACTTTTGAGATGCAAATGTAACCTCACCACAAATGTAGCAGAAGTTATCTGCGTTGTTTACACAGTTTTGAGGCATCTTGGCTTCTGAGGGAAAATATCATGCAGCTGTTCCTTGGAAATGTTAGGCAATGACACTTTCACAAGCTGCCAGATGTAACTGTACAATGCGTAGATCTGACCAAGACAAATGTACCTTGCAATAAAAGAACAATAAATTACAGTTAGGTAATAATCTTTAGTCTCAAAGTGAAGATTTATACAGTACCATGTGGTACCATTTTCATTGTTCTACCGTACTTTGTCGAGACGTTACGAGGCATCATGACCATCAGACACCTCCCTCCCTTGGAGGCAAAGATACTCACCTGTATGATTGTGAAATATCTTGAAAACTATAGCCAACCAGCACCTTTATCACGTTTTCTAATTCATCTAATCAAAATATGTAAGAGTGAGCACATTTTATCTCAGAGGGAGATATTTCCCCAAAATTTGTAGACCAGTGTACTTGAACAACCATCACTGGCTTGTTAGCTTGCCCTCTTTCCTTCTGTTCTTGGATGGAGGATCTCCATCAATGTATTCCTTTGCAGGCACAAGCTGTTCTGCCACTGAAATAACCAGAGGCACCAACATGGACAGGCATTCAATATGCAAATCCTAGTGAATGTGGGGAGTGCTAAAAATCAAAGTGGCACAATCAAACTTAAGTGGGGCACCATTTCTGTGCTGCTTTCACTGAAGTCTCTGCCTGTGATTTTGCACGTGTCCCTTTTCCATGAGGCTTGTGCAAAAGAACTAGCCAGTGGATCAGATTTTGCTTTTATCCCTCCACTCTGTTATTTTAAAAATATGCTAGTGGAGGCAGCTGGTCCTCCTTGCATCATGGTAAACAAGGCTGTGCACTTTGTATTTATATCTAAAATCGCTTTTGCCGCTCTCTTTCTCTTTTTAGGGGGGAGGCATTCCTTTTTATGCTTGAGGTTATTTAGTGGCATATTAAAATGGATGATTAGCTCCAGAGTATAAAACCTTCCCTGTTGATATGGTAGGCTGATGTCATCATTTTGATATTCTGGAAAAATGCATTTACATAAATTAATATGCATTAGCTAATTTTTGTGTTGTTCTTTTGGATACAACCCACCAGTCCTTAACTATTGTAATAAAGCTATGATGTGAAATTAGGTTGAAAATCTGGTTGTCTCCTCCACCTCTTACAATCTGCACTGATACACAGCTTGCATTCAAAAGGTTGCAATTTGTTGCATGGTGCTAATAATTATATTGGAAATCCAAAGATAATACTCTGTAAGGAAATAAGATATCCAAATAATAGATATCCTAGACTCCTCATGTGAACAGATCCCATTTAGCTGTGTACCTTTGTGCCTTGAAAAGCATGATGCAGAATATTAGCTAATGCCATAGCTCTGTTTCTAGCTATGATGGGTAGAAAGCTTGGGATTTTTACTAGCTTTTAAATTTAAGTGAACCAATTATTTTTTTTCAGGAAGCTGCTAAAGTCTATTTGCTGAAGACAAAACCAGCTTCAAGTCTGAGGAGACCTTGGACAAAGCACCATCTGGTGAGTCTTCTCCATCAGGACAATGTACTGGTTTCTTTGGAATTTACATAGAATCACAGCACCATAAAATAGAAGAGTTGAAAGGGGCCAAGAAGACCATTGGGTCCAACCTCCTGCTCAATGCAGGAGTCCAAGTCAAACCATCCCTTTCAGGTGGCTGTCCAGTTGCATCTTGAGTGCCTCTGGTGTAGAAGAGCCCACAACCTCCCTAGGTAGTTTGTTCCACTGTCGTACTGCTCTAACAGTCAGGACATTTTTCCTGATATCTAACCAGAATTTGGCTTACTGTAACTTGATCCCATTCTTCTGTGTACTGCACTCTGGGATGATCCAGAAAAGATTCTGCCCTTCCTCTTGATGACAGCCTTGCAGGTACTTGCAAAGTGCTATCATATCTCCCCTCAGTCTTCTCTTCTTGAGACTAAACATGCCCAGTTCATTCTTCTCACAGGGCTTGGTTTCCAGCCCCTGAATCATCCTTGTTGCCTTCCTCTAAACTGTAGTTTGTCTGCATCTTTCTTCAGCTGTGGTGCCCAGAACTGGACACAGCACTCTACATGAGGCCTACCCAGTGGTGAATAAAGGGAAACTAGTATAGTACTTCACAGGACTTGAAGGTGATACTTCTATTAAGGCAGCCCAAAATAGCATCTGCTCTTTTTGCAGCTGCCTCACTTTCTTGACTCATATTCAGCTTGTGATCTACAACAATTCCAAGATCCTTCTCACTTGCAGTGTTGTTGAGCCAAGCATCTCCCATCTCATAACTGTGCATTGGGTTCCTTTTTTCAAGGTGTAGAACTTGGCGTTTGTCCCTATTTGAGAGGCAGAATTTCATTCTGTTGGTTTCAGCCCAGTACTCCAGCCTGTCAAGATCACTTTGAATTTTGTTTCTGTCTTCCAAAGTATTAGCTGTCCCACCCAATTTTGTGTCATATGAAAATCTTATAAACTTTCCCTCACCGCTACATTCAAGTCATTAATAAAAATGTCAAAAAGCACTGAGCCCAGTTCTTAGGAATGAAGTTGGATGTTACCTTTTACATGCGAGGGAAGTAATGTGACTGCGTGGTCAGTGCTGAACCTGAAGCCCTCTTTATATGTCGCCCGGGTGTGTGTGTGTCATGTGCTCCCATTGTCCACGTGTGTATCATCTTTGAATGTGTCATCTACAAATTTAAGAAGCATAAAAATGTTTTAATAAATAAATAATAAAATAAATAAATAAATAAATTCCCTGCACTTCCTCATCCAAGTCATTAATAAAAATGTTGACAAATACCTGGCCCAGGACTGAACCCTGTGGTACATCAACATGGTTAGTTGGGGGGGGGGGGGAATCAATCTAAGGAACTGAGCAGCAGAGGCAGGGGGTTACAGGTGGCATAGAAGGGGGTGGGTATGATGGATGTCAAGGTACTGCCACCAAAGGAGTGGGCTCTGCTTTTCCTAGCTGCTTCTCAGAGAGCCCTCAAATGGCCCCCACTGCAAGCCAGAGAGTGTGTGCCTGACCTTGAACTACCCAGTAGTTGCTTCAGGATGCCTTGTATAGGCTGCTGGATGAGTGCTAGGATGCTGGATGAGTGAACTAGGGGAGGCTGCCTGGACCTCTTCCGATGGTGAAGAACAGCGCTCCGTCTGCACACCTGAGACAGTCCACCTCAGTCCACGAACTCATGGAAAGCCTGGCCCTTATGAAGGGATACTGCTGCAACTCATACGAACATATGTGCAGAAGTTTCATGGAGTTAAAATGGGGGTTTGATTTCTGAATTTCACAAAGCAAATTGGAAGCCTTCAAGTAAGGGGAATTGATAATGGATGGGGACCTCAGTGTTGCACCTGAGGATGATTTGAGCAATTCATCACGTTCTTTTGCTTCATTTGATAGATGCACAGCCTGTAGCAAACATTTAACTCTGAGCAATTATACTCACTGTTCATTGAGATGTAGACCAGCATAGACTGTGTCTTGACTTGAGAGAGCCACTGCTGTTGCCTCAGACCAAGGCCCCACGGTTGCTGGCATGACAAAACCACAACTCCATCCTTTCATCTGGGGATTTAACTTGAATCACCTCTCAGATTAGGAGAGATGTTTATGAGAAACATATGAGATAGATGTTTAAAGAGGAAGTCTTTTTAATTTCTTTTTATTTTATTTTTTACTTTTGTCAGAATAAAACCCCAGAGCTATTTGGGATGCAGTGCAAGGATGTAGCGTTTGCAGTGGCAGAGGCCAGGATCCGCATAGATAGTGGGCTGAAAGAAGACTCACACGAAGAGTCTTCCAATATGCTTTGCAGGGTTAGTTACCTGGGAGCTACGACATGTAATGCAAAAAGCAAAAGATGGATCCATAAAGCAGTCTGCTTCAGTCCCACAGCCTTGGGGCTGCTGCCTAGCCATGCACATCTGCATAGCTTGCATAGCTGTGGCTTGAATGGGCAGCAAAGTCCTGCTTTGTGCGTCACAAGGAGAATCCTCTGCTGTTCCCCGGCCAGCACTAGACAAGCCCTGCATCCTTGCAGTCGCGTAGATGCTGCATCCCTGCATCCAGCGTCATGTCCACCAATACCGCTCACTTGGCTTGGCCAAGGGGAGGGTATGACTGATGCAGTCCCTGACCTGCACCACCTCCCGGCTTCAATGCGCATAAAGCAATGAATTGCTTGGCAGCGTTCATATATCCTACTCGCTCCACCTGATCTGCAGGGTGGGGATAAAAGCAATGGACAGTAGGGCAGGTCCATTGTATCTATTAGCTTCCGCCCAGCCTGTAACTTACAGAATGAGTTTGATATACTGCTGGACACCAGTGCGGAGTCTTGGAACCCATTAGAGCCTAACCAGTGGTATTGCATGGGAATTGTGCCACAGGCCTATCCTCAGCCACACTTTCCCAGCAACGGACACTCCCAACATGCCTGCTGGAGCCAATGGACTTCTTCATTTGCTTGGGAACTTGCATTAGCAGGCTCCATTTTTTAACTATTTCACCTGAAATAAAAACCGAATTGGAAAGATCTCTTTGCAGCTTCTTCTGTAGTGATGGTGGGTTGAATTGGACAGTTTGCTATGCTCAAGTCGTTCATTTCCACACTCATGTCTATATGCAGCTTTTTCTTTGAGACTTGGAAACTTATACAAACATTTTTTCTGTGCAAAGCAGGAGTTCACTCACCCAGTAAATGAAACATATCTGTCCTCCTGTTCCACCCACTCCATTCTTTCACTGTCTCCATCACATGTCAATTTCCCTCTGATTCATGTAGTGCCCTGCGCCACTAAGCTCTTGGGGGGTCTTTCTTTGAGATTTGCTCATGCCCTTGCTCTTTTTCTTCCGACGGATTCTTGAATAGATGCAACCCAGGATAAGTTGGAGTCTGCCAGCGTCTCACACTTAGCATGTGGGCGGTGTCATTTTGGCTACGTAAGCGCAAGTAAGGGAAGACCTGAGTCATCCTTTGGCACATAGGATGATGGTGATGCAGCAAGTGCTTCTTGGAACAAGCTGCCGCAGGTTGAGGAAATAACCTTTTCACAGGACCACTCATTCCTGGTGAGGATGTGGGGAGAATATTGGGGACTCTGTGGGGAAGGGCACAAGCTAATGCTTACAGTGAGTCAACAGCCTGTGCCTCTTTCCTCCCTTTTTAAACATTAAAGTGAGTCAAGTGTACCAAAGCATGGAGTGTTCTCAGCAGGTTGGTGTACAGTCAGAATCCACTAACATTTGCAGTGGGCACATGTATTTTCAGTGGAATTCTGCTGCTCAGGATAGGAAACAGAGAGAAAAGCGGATGCCTCCAGAGGGTTTCAAATGTGCCTGATAGAAGCAATATTGCACCAAGAACAGGAGGCACTCCAGAGCTGTCACAGTATGAGAAACGGCGGCACTGAGCTGACGCTGAGTCCATGTTGCAAGGGCCAGGCTGCTCTGGTTGATTTACTATGCAAATACCCTGGCATTTAATTGAGTCCTCAGCACATAAAAATGGATACATGAACACTGGGCCCACGCATGTGCATTCAGAAAAGAAGCCAAGCAACCCCCAGCATACCACAAGAGTGCTTTTAGTGCCGCTGCAGAGAAGCCCAAACTTGCACACACAGCAGTAAATAATGTCATCACTGGCTTTTCTGTTAGCCTTTATTTTCTCCTGTCTACAGACCACAAATAGGAGGAAATACACCTACATTTTCCCTGGTTTCATTATTGCGATAACCTATAAATGAGATGGCATTTTGGAAATGCTACCTCCTCTTGATGGCCAAACCAATTTCTGATGAAAAAATAGCCTATAAAATAGGGCATGGAGGTAAAGCAACCCAGCCATTAACCATATGATAACTTTAATGGCATCCAGCTATTAGACCTCTGTCTTGTAATGGCATCGATTCAATTATTTTTGTAGTGCAGGATAAAATATAAAAACTTTAGTTTTTTTAAAGCAGTGCCAGGGACAAACTGTCATTCATATGATGACTGGAGAGCAAAACCTCTCCTTTTCTTACTTAGTATCTTAAAGGAGGCAGGGAATATATCAACTGAATCTAAAACTAGCAACTGCTGGGCTTCGACAGTGACAGCATACTTCAGAATTCACCAGTAGCTGAACCTGTCTGTGATTTTTTAATGGGGGACCTTGACTTGTGGTGGTGTACACTGGTTTGTTTCTTATTTCTCACCTAATTCTCTTTGTTGACCAGGTAGCAATGGCAGATGCCCACTGGATTGAAATTCCCACCGTGAGTGCTGATTAGCACATTTGAATACAGGTAGTTTCCATGCTTACCTGGGAGGCTGGGCTACCTGAGGTTGGGCTGGGAGCAATGGCAGGAGATTATGCAATCTCTGGCCACATGAAATGCTCTGCTTTATGTTTATGACACTTGGGGGCATGACCAGCCTCTCTGGGCTTAATGCCAGCCAGCCAGGTATGTCTTACAATATAAAGCCCTAACTGGATTCAGGTCAGGATATCTGAGAGAGTGCCTATCTCCACATGTTCTTGCCTGATCACTGAGACCTTCATTGGAGGTCCTTCTCCAGATACCACCCCACAATGAAGTGAGGGGGGAATTGGCCAGCAGAAGGGCCTTCTCTGTTGTAGCACCCACCTTTGGAACTCGCTTCCTAAGGAGAAGTGCCAGGCACCACCATTTCTCTACCTTCAGGATAGGTGAGAAAATTTTATTCCATGGATGTTTTGGTAATTAACTAGTCTTAACATGTTTCATTGATTTTACTGCTGCCTTTTTGTGCTTTCTAATCCTCCAGATGGTATTTAAATTTCTATTGCTTTTAACACCTTGGTTTAAATAAATATTTGATTGATTTAAAGTTGATCATTTTTGGCTTTTAGTTTTATTGTCTTATTGTTTTAGCTGCGTTTTATCTTTTATTGTTTTATTTTATGTTTTACTGTTGTTATTACTCACCATAAGCTGCCCAGAGATCTTTGCTGGCTACATGTGTGGCATATAAACGTGAGTGAGAAAGGGGGGGGGGGAGAGAGAGAGAGAGAGAATGCAAGCAAAAGGGAAGAGATGTGCTCACAGCACTCACTCCATTTCCTAACAGCCATAGGCAAGTATGGAGGGGGGCTTCCATCCCAGAGGTTAAGTTTCTCAGATAAAGTAGCCTAGGCCTGCCAGTTCTCAATTTAATATGCCTGGATGAAAGTGCAGAAATCAGAAAACACCAGGAAGAATTGGTGAATCTTCTTTCATTGAAACCACCAGATCTCCGTCTCTTTCTCCCTCTCCTTCCTATCTGGCCCCAGTAGGAATGGCCAGTTCCTAAGGTTCTACCAAAATAATTGCATAAAATGACCTACTTCCTTTTTCAGATGACATGTATAAGTAGTCTAGTTCTTGGCTGAATACAATAATTCAGTCTTCTGCATCCTTGAAGGATGAATATGAGCTAAAGCACCCAGTTCATCATGAACTGAAATGCTCTAAGAACAGGAATATTTATTTAAAACATTTCTATGCCGCCCCCATCGCAACAAAGCCTCGGAGCGGCTCACAAAAAATACACAAAAACATACATAAACAATAACAATATAACAATTTAAAAGAAAAAAGATAGCCCATGAGGTCATGACGCAGAACTGAAGATGAACATGAAAACCAAAGAGAATGCAGTAGAATCCAAAAGGAATACTCCAATCCAATTCAGTCTGGGCACATTTGCCCACACAGTAGAACTATGATCATGATCAATCTATGCTTGCAATCTCATGGTCATACAGTGGTTTTTTTTTCCTTTGTGTTATAAACAGTGGCCCTTCACAAAATCCTGCAAGCTGTTGCTTTGAAATGAGAGTTTGAAGGATGACAGTGGTGACATGGTACAAAAGAGCTGACGGTCCGACAGGAAGGACACTTCAGACTGAAGATCAGAGATTCGCACTTTATGGATTAGCTGAATGAATGCATGGCGAGGAACCTGCTGGACCACTTAGCCCCTCTGAGCCCCTGGAGCAGAGCATGCCTGTCCATGCCTTGTACTTCCAGCTTGCAGAATTGCTTCAAAAATCCCTTCCCAGCACTGTGGCCTTCATAGCTCCATCTCCAGACAGCAGCCAAGCACTCGATGGATTCCCAGTTCCAGCTCCAGATTTTTGAGTGTTCTTGGGCAAGACAATCTCATTGAGCCCCCACCCTCAATGAGTCTACCTTCATCACCAGCTGCAGGTTTTCCTCATCCCTTTTCTTATCTCTGCTACCACTTACGTAATGGACAGACAGCGTCACTGAGCAAGCTGGCAGGGGCACCTCCTGCCCTTCCTTCTCGTCATTCCCTAGGCTGCAGCAAAAGGCAGATGAACAAACAGGTTGCAGCGATGCAGAGGAAGAGTATGGGCCCTTCGCAGATGCCCAGCCGTGCCTACTCATACTGCCACCTCTATGGAGCTGCTCCAGGTATCCAGCTCCAAATGTACATCCTGCATGGCCTCCCTTTTCTCCATTTAACTGCCCAGTTCAGGACGGAAGGTTGTGCTGCTTTTCTTGTCTAATTCCCTTTCTGCTTCATGGGCTATTCAGCTTCAGAAAGCAAAGCATTACAAATAAAAGCTTGATGGTTCATCCGTAGAAGCAGCATGCCTCCGACAGCACTAGAGGCAGTTCACCTCGTAACCCTTAAACCACACCATCTCAGTTTCAGAGCTGTCCCAATCCATAGCCGTCACTCTTACAGAAAAAGCTCCAGACTAGTGTCGGTCTAGTGCTGCATCCACCCATGGGTCCCAGGTGGATAGCAAGCCACCAGCAGTGATTTCCAAGATACCAAACCACCAGCAGCGATTTCGTTTGAATGTTTAAGTGTGCAGGGACGGCAAAGGAGGCATTGTTTCCTCCAGCTTCAAACTTGTCAGCCACATGTCTGTGCCCATGTACCGCTTAGGCATTTGCACATGGTCTCCTCTCACTGTGGGAAGCAGCTCTTGGTTGGGGCAGCAGTCCTTGGCACAGGGATAAGCCACTCACGGGGGATGCGGTTCCAACAAAGCCATTGCATTCGTGGTCATTAGTTGTTCTGTCGCATTACGGTTGTTCAATACTGCATGCCCCCTCCATCGCTCTTGGCAGGCCATGGCACATGTTCAAATGCCTGCTACCTGGGTTCCTAAGCAAACACTCAGGCAAGGGTGCCATGCATTGTGTCAGAATGACAGTTCTTTGGGAATCAAGCTCTGCAAATGAATCCCACTGAGGGGGAAAGATGGCATCGTGCCCTGCCTGCTTTGCACATTTTAGATGCACCACGTCTCCAAGGGCTTGTTTCTTCATTATTCTATGCTCCACAAATAAGCAGCTTTCAAAAACAGAAAAATATAAGTGACAAGTGGAGAGAGAATGTGAACATTTTCTACCTACTGCAGCCCTGGCCAGGGCCTTCTAATGAGGACCGTCCGGCCAGAATGAGATAAGGACACTCCAGAGAGAACGCCTCCCTTATTTCCTCATTTGTTCTGATGCTCAGGACCTCGTGGGCCATTACCTGGACCCATCTTGGCTGGCAGTCTTCATGACTGTGTTAAAATAAGTGGCGCAGCTCTGCACTTGAGCACCCAGCCGCTCAAGCAGGCAGGCAGTTAGCGGCAGCCATCTATATCCCTAGACAGAGCACCCCTTCCTGTGCCCAGATCTGCATTTCAAAGAAGCACTTACCCTTATTTATTTTTATTGCCACTAGCAAAAATTTTCTGAAACAAGCGATTATGAATCAGTGAGCCATTTAAGTGCCAATGGAATTAACTCAGGGTCTTTGCTGTATTGTGACAGCGTGAAACAAACATCAAGAAGAAAGCATTGCTCCAGAAGATATGCAAGCATGTGGTCAGCAGCTGAAACAATTTCCAGTGCACAGCAACAATGGAAGAGGCAGGAATAAAGAAGATTCCAAATAAGGGCTATTTATAAAGTACAGCTGTAAAAAGGCTAATAACAGCATAAGAAGAACTCCGTGGGACCAGACCCAATTCCGACTAGTCCAGAATTACATTCGCACCAGAAAACAGATTTTTAATTGTATTTTACTATATATATTGTGCATAAACATATATTATGTGTTTCTGTATATATGTGTACTATCCCCTAGTGCCAAACTTACCATAGTACCTGGCATTCTGGGCAGCTGCCATG
Organism: Varanus komodoensis; assembly: GCF_004798865.1. Taxonomy (NCBI): domain Eukaryota; kingdom Metazoa; phylum Chordata; class Lepidosauria; order Squamata; family Varanidae; genus Varanus; species Varanus komodoensis. The sequence continues at coordinate 40,026,805 of NW_025335568.1, forward strand.
ACCTCAAAACCCTGGCAGAGCAAACTGCTATGGTGGTGCTTGGCCCCTTAAAAAAAAAAAAAAGCTGTGAGGAGCACCAGGCAGTTGATCATTCTAGATGCTGCTGTAATTCCCTATAATGCCCCTGTGGTGGCATCACTGTGGAGCATTATGAGAACGGAGCATTCCAAGGACAGGGTGCAGCAGAAAAGGCCTTCTTCTCCACTCACCTCTCCCTAACCTCACAGGGAGGAGTACCAGAGAAGGACAATCTCAAAACGTGGGAAATGATAGTCCTTCAGGTACCTAGCTCCCAATCCACATGAGGCTTTAAACGTAAGCACTATGAACTAACTCAGAAGTGGGCGGGGAACCTATGGAAATTATTGCCTGTTTGACATGATTTGCTCCTTTGGGCAGTTCCAGTGCGCACCCTTTATCCTGCATCGAAGGATGTTTCTAAGAGCCTTCCAACAACGCCCAAGGAGGCAGTGCAGTAATTCCGCCTGGAGGTTCCAAAAGCATGGATGAACAGCGGTGGCCAGGCTTTTGTTGGCCAGGAGGGGCCCCTGCCAAAGCACCCGGAGCCCTAGCTGCGAAGGGTGCTACATTTGCAGATGCCTCTTGAGCTTCTAGTGGAAGGTTGATTCAGGTGCTTGCCTGCATCTTTTTGCATTCCCAAGTTGGGAACCTAGCTTCACCTAGCATCATGCCAGGGACCCCTCAACCCTATAGGCAGCCCCACTGTATACTTGTGACATCTACATCCCACTTTTCTCACAAAGATTCAAAGCACTTTAACATACATGGTACATAAACAATGTTTCAGATGTAAACAAAGTCTCTGAAACTCTTCTTTGCTGATACTCAGTATATCTATCGTCTTTTTCTGCCTCTTCTTGCATTTCTCCCTTCCGTGTTTCATTTCCTGAGGAGTGCTCCCAGAAAGGCAAGTATGGCTGGGTTCATATGCCCTAGCAAACAAACCTGCACTGCTTCCATGGCACATGGATTTTTGCCTGAATTTACTGGTCAGATGATCACATGGCGACCTGGGGGTCTCAGTTGCTCAGTTCCCTGCTTCATCCCCCCGTCTCACTGCACATCCTGGCAGCCCACATGAATGAAATCCTGTCCTTTCCCTATTCTTGCCTATGGACCCCAGCAGCCTCCCCCAATTGGTTTTTGAGGAGGGTTCCCTCCTTTCCCATCCCATGTGTCCCTGCATGTCTGCTATTGATTTCATTCCATAGTCCATCCTGCTTGAATGTTCCCAGAGGCATTCGTGATTGAGGCTTTCAGAAGAACCCAGTTCCACACTGCAGATGGAAGGAGGAGACAACAATGACACAGACAGCCAGAGCTGACAGTAGGTCAACATTTTCTCAGGTTCCCCCGGATTCCTCCATTGTTTTCTGTGTGAGAAATAAATGTAGCTTGTACTAAGTAGTCATAGAATGATAGAATAGTAAACTTAGAAGAGACTAGAAGGCCAACAGGTCCAATGCCCTCCTATTGCAGAACAATAAGTTACACCATTCCATTTGGATGACTGTCCAAATGCTTTTTGAATGTCTCCAGCAAGGGCGAGTTCACAACTTCCCCAGGTAACAGGGAAAGTAATAGATTCCACTGCTCTGACAGTAATGTTGTACTGCTCTGACAGTGAGGAATTTCTTCCTGGTGTGAGTCTAAATCTGTTTGTTTTTTTTTAAACTGAAGTCCATTGTTCTGTGTCCTGAACTCTGGAATGACCGAGAAGAGATCTTGTCCTTCCTCTCTGAGACAGCCTTTCAGGTACTTGTAGAGAGCGATCATATCTCCCCTCAGTCTTCTCTTCCTGAGGCTGACCATGCTCAGTTCTCTCAATCTTTCATCACTGGGCTTTGCCTCCAATCTCTGGATCATCCTTGTTGCCCTTCTGTGCACCCTTTCTAGATTTTATGTATCTTTTTAGAACTTAGGTGCTCAGATCTGGACATAGTTCTCCAGGTGAGGTCTGACTAGTGCTGAGTATAGTGGAACTGATACTTCAGGTGTTTTGGAAAAGATACTTCTGTTAATGCATCCCAAAATAGCACTTGCCACTTTTGAACCTGCATCACATTGTTGGCTCATATTTAAAGGTACCCCAACTGAATACATCAATGAACAGTAAATATTTAATTTTATTTCATTGTATTACTGTCCTGAGCCTTTTAGTGAAGGACAGTATATAAAAACTTTACATAAATAAAGCAAGCCTATATAACAGAGTAAGGAGAATGTGCATTTCCTTATATTTCAGTGGTCCCTGGAGTAAAGTCCAGATAACCTTCTTAAAGACCTGCTCTTCATTCTGAGGTTCAGAGGGTGGCAGCAAGAGGAAGGGTTCTTTTGCTAATGCCTCCTCCCCAACCTCACAGGATCTGGAATGTTCTGCCTAGAGAAGCTTCTGTGGCTGGCACCCATTTTGCTATCTTGTCAGCACCAGACTAAGCCTTTTCAGTTCTCACAGGCTTTTAAAATACTTTAGTAATAGTACTAATAGTTTAGTGCTATGAAATAGTATTTAAGATCTATAAATGCCTACTGGTTTTAAACCTGTGCTGGATTTTCATAATTTAATTATGATTTTGTTGTATTACTATTTTATTATTTTATTTTATTTTTAAATAGAATTCTGCAGGCCTCGATATATTTATTCCATGAGATGCTTAATAACTATGATAAATGAATGGATCTGCCAAATATGGATTAGAATGCCAGCCAGTTGCTTTCTGCTATCAAGAATCATTCCAAAAACAACATGTTTGACAGCCAAGCACTTTATGCAGGGAAGCAGAGTGCTGTCCGGGCTGAATGGCTGTGCTGACACCTGGCGTTCTTGTATTCCTCGGGCTGCAGCTTTTCTTGGCCCTTCCAGCCAAAGCTCTAACTTGCCCACACAGACATTTTAATGTGATTGGCTGTGGTTCACAAGAGTCTGTGACATCAGGGTGCCACATGATACATCATGACATTATTGGCAATAAGTGCATGTGGTCACCAAATTATGAAATGGTAAAAGAAGCAAATGAAGCAAATGAATCCAAGGATGATGAGAGCGCGGAAGAAGGAAAACAATCCAGCAAGAAGCAGCATAGGAAATATATGGATGTCTCTAAAGCAAGGGCTGGAAAAGATATTTAAAATTGTTGTCATCAGGTCATGTCCTTCACAGTCCTGCAAGACTATTGTACATTCAAAGCTGTAACTTCCTCTTTGAAGTCAATCCCTACCATGATTGCCTTCTCCAGTGAGATTTGCCTTCCCATGATGTGCCCAAAGTATCATATTGTTGGTTTTGTCAGTTTTGCTTCTAGGGAAAGTTCTGCCTTGATCTGCTCTGGGACCCACTTGCTTTTCTTTCTGTCTGTTCAGAGTATTCTTCAGCACCGTATTTCAAGCACATCAATTTTCTTCCTGTCAGCTTTCTGCACTGTCCAGTTTTCACACTGATACCTAATGATTGGGAATGCAGTAGAGTGGATGATCTTGGCCTTGATTCCACTGAAACATTCTTATAATGGGTTATCATTTCTCGCTGCTGCCATTCTGAGTATCATTCTTATGATTTTTTGGCTGCAGTATCCATTTAAAGTTATGATTGAGCCAAGGTATTAAAGATCTTTCACAATTTCATTTTTTCATTGTTGATACTAAAGCAGTAGTATTCTTCTGTTTTGTTCTTTGATTTTTGTTTAAGTTCAGCTGCAGTCCTGCTTTTGCATTTTCTTCTTTCACTTTTATCAGGAGTTATCTCAATTCATTTTTGCTTTCTGCCAGTAAAATGATATCATCTGCATATCTTAAATTATTGATGCATCTTCTGTCAATTTTCACTCCTTCCTCTGAAACTAATCCAGCTTTCCTTATGATATGTTGTGCATACAGACTGAACAGAGAGATAAAATACATCCTTATCTGACACCTTTGCCTATAGAAAACCATTTTGTTTTCCCATATTCTGCCCTAACAGAAGCTTCTTGACTATGACACAGGTTACACATCAGAATAATCAAGTGAAAATGGCAGGTGCTGTTTGCCACAACAAACCAGATGAACAATGATGATTTATTCTGTTATAAAGAGAGGGGCACTCATCACCATTTACTTTGTAGACTACAAACAGAACTACTTTAAAGCAAGCAAGTTGAGGGAGACTGACTCATTTTGAAAAAGCTTAACCAAAAAACACAACTTTGGATATCTTCTTTGTAAATCAAAAAGAACTTTGTCATGTAATTTTTATTTCATGTATTGAAAGTAAATTTGCAGTTATCCATGTACAACTTTGGACAGCTTTCTGAAAATTGTATCAGCCACATGTGAGCAATTAAAGAAAATAATCTTAATACTATATCATGCACGGTTTATAGTAAATTACTTATGAGTAACAACAAGCAGAAGTCAGGGACTGTGCCCTTAACTTCCGTCAGAAAAGACTCTACCAGCTGAAAAGATGAAGACAATTTTCTATCCTCTTGCATTCTGGGAATGCCATTGCTTCCAGTCACTAGGAGATACTATACAAAGACACTTTTAGTTGACTTTTCAAACTTCATATACCACCCCAAATTCATTTCTGGCTTCGTTATTGTACAGATTATCCTATTTCTCTTTACTTGTGCTCTCTATTTACACAAGAATCTGTATGTTTTCTTCAAGGTAGCTCTAGATCTACCTGCCTGCACAGATATACATCAAGCTAGTATGCTGAGTCACCTTTGCAAAGCTGGAAAGTCAGACAGGTGAGCACCTGGGGAAGTGGAGCAGAGGACTGGACTCAATGGCCTTATTGGTCCTTCCAGGTATACTAATATGCTATTCTAGACAACAGCAGGGCTCCACATATTCAAACTCGAGGGTCACCCATTGCTTCTTTGTCCCAGAACCCTAGGTGTAGCCTGATATCTACAGCACCCAGTAGTGACACATTCAAAGTGCAATCTCTGTCTTGAAACGCTTGAAATTCAGGTTTCATAGCTATACGTTTTGTTATAATTTGTTTGTTTGTTTTTCTTCTTTTTCTGACGATGTGTTCTGAAGAACTTGAAAACATGCACACTGTGATATTGTGGTCCCAATAAAGGTATTGGCCACTTATGCATTTTAGAGAGCGGTGGTGGCTGCTGCTGCTTCTTTTGGATTTTCCTTTTTTGGAAACCATTATATCTAGAGTAAAAGTTATGCACATTTACTCCATTTATTTTGAGAAGAAGAGTGTTCTTTTCCAAATAACAAGGCTGAAATGCTTACCAGCTCATTTCTTTTGAAGCCCCATTGATGACTGTTGATGAGAAGCAAGTTAATAATTTTTGTCCCATACTGTAACCATAGCCCCATGGAAGCAACTTTTTCTCAAATTAAACCCTGTGGCCAAATTATGAATCATTGATAATACACTTTGTTAATTCTTGCTGGTGAGGGAGAGAGGTTGCTCCAACATAAGCCTCTTAAAGAAGAATAAGCAAATACTCTCTAAACTGCATCTTAAAATATAAAACAAATTACCTGCTGTTTAATGACAACATTACTGTTTGATGGGCTCCAATGAGCTGATAATACTCACTGGAAAGAATGCACTGCATCTTTAAGGATAATAATAATTATTTTTATTACATTATTTACATTATTCTCATCTGTTTCATATAGTATAAAATTCACCCAAATTTGCTTCGGGTTTCTCATCTACATAAAACATTCCAACAAGCAGTTACTTGTATCTGCAGGAGTAAAAGAAAAAAAAAAAATCCTTAGACCCCAGGAAATGTTGCATCCAGTGAGAGACAGTTTGAGCTTAATTAATTTCTTAATTCAAGCCATAGAAGCTTCCTCACACAAGGCATTTATTGTGTGCTCACAGTAGCCTGCCATGACATCTTCCTCCTCCAGGGTCTCCTAGTGCTTTCTTGTGGTTGTTTTTTTTAGATCAGGAAAAGTGAGGTGTTGCCTGGAAATCACTCTATGAGAAGCTAAGGTATTTCTGCACCTCCACTATAGCATAGTGCCATCTTGCAGTTGGGTTAAGGAACATAAAGAAAGGCAGAGAAAGAAGCCCTGGGGAAACAATCACAGCTAAAGGAGTGAATCTTAATCCCACAAAGAAACCAGAAACAGGATCCCTGGTAAAGTGGAAAGTTAAAAGCTCCATGCAGAGAAGTTCTAAAATGTCCTTAAATCAGCCATCCTCTACTGGCCTACTTCTAAGGCCTCCCAGCACGGGTGGAATCCCTGGCTTTGCATGTCATATGCTCTCTGCAGCAGGGGTCCTTCAGTTAGCACTGGAAAGAGCAGTCACTCCTCTCTGCCTCACAGGAGCCCCAGCTTCAGGCAGTCTCTGCCAGCTCCATGGGTGTGCTGCATGCTGCATGGAGCCATGTGGCCGGCCCTGCGAGCAGCTGCTCCTCCCAGCATCGGCCAAAACCCTGCTTGCCTGTATCGCCGCAATGGTCTCCACTGTCAGATAGCAGTCGGGATTCTCTCCCATGCTACTCCCTCTCCCAGTTAGGAGGAGGAGTGGCACAAATTGGGGTCCGCACCATTACCACCAGCTGGAGGTGACAGCAGGGGCTCCACCAGTCAGTGGGCCTTTGTCTCCAAGCTCCAGCCCAGGAGTGATCATAAGGAGCTTCCCAAGCCAGAGACAGAACCTCCCAAGGGCAAGAGGTTTCCTAGTCCTATTTTAAGCAGTTGTGTACAGGTCCACCCAAAGCATGTTTGCTTGTGTTGGTGAAATTAGGAAAGACTACTCTCTTTCACTATAAAACCAAGAAAGTGAGAGATTTTGCAAGTGTTTCTCCGGTTTGTTGACTTGCAGGTCAATAAAACAGTCACTCTTTTGTAGTACATAGCAAGATTTATTATCATTCTGAACGGGAGCCCAGTGCTAAAATAACAGAAATCGCTCCAACAAAGTGGGGGCGGGGACAAAGTCTGTATACTGATAAATATGTTGCATAACATGAGAGCGCAATAACCAATCCCAAATAGTTATATTTGATCCTAATGCGTGGAAAAGTGTAGCTTGTTGTGGTTATGTGTAGTCAAGTCATCTTCAACCTATCAATGAAAGCTCTCCAAAATGTCTTTCCATGTTTATAATCTAAGGGAGGCTTATCGAATATTCTTCTCACTGCATCCCAGGAAATGATACCTGATATAAGGATTCTTCTGAAGCTCTCTGTCCTACACATGTGCACTTCTTCTAGTTCATCTTGCTAACTTTCTGTTTAACCCTTGCAATTCTGTAGTTAGCACCTACAGAATGGTTCTGAGGTCATGTTTACCTGGGGATGAGCCCCAAAGAACACTACTGGATTTCTTCGAAGCAGACTTGCATAAGATTGGGATGTTACTGCCAAGTGAGTGTGCGTGTGTCACCCTTATTGGATATCTTGACATTTAACATGCTTTTGACAGAATCTCAGTTTTCAATTTGTGAAGAGGAAATAAAAACTTGGGTTTGTGGGAAAGATCAAATGTTTGAACCTCTGCTGCTTTATTGTCCAGAGCCCCAGGTACCTGCAGTCACTAATGATAATGCATTACTGGGCAGAGGGAAACTCAACTGCAGGTTCTCAGCCCATATGCAGACACTTTTATAACCTGCTAGTCACGTATACCAATACAGAGTGTTAAGTTTCCAGATAATCTTAGTACAATAGCATACTGATGTCTTTAGGCATAACATAATGTTCTAAAGCAGGGGTCTCGAACGCGCGGCCCGCGGGCCAATTGCCGGGATGGGCGGGGCCTGGGGGAGGGGCCCTGCGGCCTTCAAAGCACCGGCGGCACCAGGCCGGCCTCCAGGAGCCACGTGGGATGAGCAGCCCATCACCACCGCGGGGGTGGAATACTTGATGCGGCCCAGCCTCACCCAGACTCTACTTACAGCAGCCCCCAGGTAAGTTGAGTTTGAGACCCCTGTTCTAAACCAATCAGAAATACTGTTAACAATAGTATGGAAAACATTACTGGTTGCTGCATTGATAGGTCAGTCAGAGCAAATTCTTGACAGTTCAGGTCAGCTGGGTCAGTCTGTTTACACATGCAAATGTGTCTGATGGAGGAACCCTTCAGGAAGTCTGGTTTGGCAATTTAAACTCAGCAGGAGCTTGCCTCTGTTTAGGTGGGCCCATTCAGAAACAAATGAACAGCATTATTTCAGTTTTTCTACAGCTAAGAACACAGGTAAGGCTTCTCAGTCTAGCTAAGAAGCCATCTTCTTAACAATGCTAAACAGTGACCTGGCTTGGAATGTTTGGGTGCTTCCTTGAGAAAAGGGGTGCAGGCATTTTATAACACAAAGACACAGAAGCATCCCTTTTCTGCCAGGATTTAGCTGAATTTTCAATAATCATTCTGTTTGCAAAGGTAAGTCAAGTTAACTCAAAGTAAACTCTCCTTTTAAAGGCAGAGTTTAAGGGAGAGTCAAGGTAAACTCTCCCTTTTAAAGAGTGAGAAGTTGTTTCTAAGAGCCATTTTATGCCAGCAAAATATCTATTCATTGGGATCATCCCCTTCCCTTAGTTGGCAAGACTTACAGCTCCCCTTCAGTAGACAAGCAAAAGAGCAAGAAGGAAGGACGTTCAGCAGGAGAGAACAGTGTGAGCAAATGCCTGCAAAACTAAACTTTCCTGTGACTGAAACACCCTGCCTAAATCGGGGTGGCAATGAGCCGTTCTTTGCAGAGGACATCCCCTGAGCTGAAGGAGTTCTCCATCTGATAGACGGTCTAGAGCAAGCCCAGTTTCAAAGAAAAAAGAACCACAAGAGGGAAAAGCAGGGCCTTGAACTTGTCCGTCATCCCTTAGCACTTGGGGAACAGAGTGAACAAACAGCTCCTAACGAGCAGGCAAACTGGCCACAGGCTTCTTCACTAGGCTGAGAAGTCAGGTATTCGGGGCTGGGTCAGTGGTGGGCGAGGCAGGCAGTTGCCGAGGGCTCACATGCTCAGAAGGGCCCTTCTGCCACGCTCTTCCTCATATTCCCAACTGGCCCCACACATGAAAGAAAGGAAAGGAATTGCTGTGGCCAAGCTGGGGGACACCTCAGGAGCCCATTAAAAGCACATACATACCCCTTCGTTTTACCTATTGAGTGGCAGCTCCACAAACCAGTCAGCTGCTACCTTTGGAGGGCACATGACCAATGACAGTGCAGGGCAGCCTTCGCATCACTCCTGCAGGCAGGCAGGAGGCCTAAGCAGAAGGGTGGATGTGGGGCAGGTGGGCAGGTAGGTGGGCAGGCAGGGGCAGGCAGCTTCAATGAGCACCGGTGTGGGGAAGGGGCTTCAGCGGTGGGGGCCGTACTGGCTGTGGGGGCCACTTGAGCCCGGTGCTGCCTTGACTGCCTTTCTATTTAAACCCTAGCAATTACTTCTAAACGTGCATCTCTCTCTATATATAAATTGCCATATCCAGTTCTGGAAACATGCGCTTCACTGCCTTCTTTTTTGGCAATGCATAAGTAGCCATTGTAAATTCTTGTGAAAGCAGGGCCTGTTCCAGAGCCTGGCAAAACAGGACATTTTCTGGGGAACCCAGAACTGGGAAAGGGCCCTCTGACCATGTACAAAATCGCACAGAGCTCCCAGTGTGGACAAAGGCTATTTCAAACAATTTTGAATGCTATCCTATACACCCTTACCTGTGAGTAAGGTCCACTGAATTCAGTGGGATTTGCTTCCATGTAAATATGCATGGGATGGCACAGCTGGGCTGCAATACTAAACACTCAGTGGAATAAGCCACACTGAACACAGCGGGGTTTACTTGAGAGTAAGCATGCAGAGGATCATACTGTAATGGGCCTAATGATGAGGGCGCCCACTGAATCCCTGCACCAGCATGATCCAAAAAGCGATACATGCTACATTTGAGGGAATTAAAAAGCAGGGCTCTGCACTGAAACTCACAATACAGCCCCCAGCTCTTTTCACCTTCCTTTTTCAATTATTTCTGTCTACCATCTGCTCTCAATTTCTTTGAGGTTAGGGTGACACACACTTTCCTGTAATGAAACAGCAATAATTCCACAGTTATCAGTGGGAACCCAACAATACGTGTGCCAGAATAAATCTCTCATGTTTTTGCACCGTGAATGCTTTGCTGCATGATAGTCAATCTGATATCATTTCTGAGGTCAGAGTCCAACAAAATAGGAGCTTACTCCACTTTCCTACCTAATACCTATGTCTAGTATTGACTCATTTCCTGCAAATGGGTTCATAAAACGCCCTGAGAAAATGTTCAGGCAAAGATGCCATAAATGTGGCAAGCGCTGTTCTGTTGCTAAGATATTCTTTAATAGAGTCTCCCTGGAAATATAAGAATCTACTTCAGTAAACAGCAATAGTAGCCCATCAAGAGACCTTCACCATTGTGGACACCTGATGGTTCTTAAAAACAACATCAGCAAAGTCTTAATCTACATTTAGCAGCCTCCAGAAAAGAGATTTCAGGACAACAAAACTTGTTTTTTTAACACAGTATTCTCAGAAATGTCCCTTTGCCCCACAGATGTTTTACAAAAGCGGAACTTGCTATTGAAACTTAATTTGCTCACCATACTCCTGAGAATATTGCTTGGATAAGTTGCCACATGAACAACATCTAGCACTATTAGGACCCCAGAGGTCATGAGATTTCTCACCAAGCACAACACAGCCACCTGCATTTCAGAGTCTGTCACATCAGCCAGCATGTGTCCTCAAAACCCATGAAAAAGGCGTGATTAAAAAGCACTCTGGCAGCCCTCAGGTTCTTCCTATCTGGTGGTTTTTGGGTGGACTCACTGGCTTTAAGCATCAATCACCTGCAGTTGCAAGCAGGTTTCTACAGTTGCTACAAATGCATTGTTCCAGTGTTCTTGTTCTTCTTCACCATCAAAGCCCTCAGATTCATTTCCTGGAGAGGCTAGTTAAGCTGTAATTAATGTACCGTCTCATACCATTTTACCAGTGATTTCATAATCCTACATCTGATGCTCCAAAACTAATGGAGTATGTCTTTTTAAAAATTACATATATAAATTATCACCCTACCCAAAAACATTGAGTAGTAAAATGGGCAAGAAGAAGTTCAGCCTGTTTAGTCCATTCAGAGAAGTAGAACCACACATCCCAGGGATCCTAGTGACAATGCAGAGTTTTTGGACATGAACTATGAGTTGCTAATCCGAACCCTATGGAAATTAGCCCAAACCCTAAAAGGGGGCTGAAATATACCTGCTGCAATACGGATTTCTAAAATCCCCAGTAATTGGAGATATTTCTGCACAGCTCACAATTTCTGCCATTCCTGTGAACCATGAAGGCCTTTTCAGCATTCTGGCAAGCGTAATTTTTCTAACTCGAAGCCTATTCTGGGCCTTCGCAATAACCCTAGAAGTTGGCTGAAATACACCTGCCCCAATAGGGATTATCAAAGTGTCAACTTTCAGGAGATATTTCTGTGCAGCTCACTGCTCCTATCCTTCCTGAAAACAATGCAGACCTTTATACCATCCAAGGATGTGCCATTTTTCTACCCCTACCCCAAACCTAACTCTGGCCCTAAAAGAGGGCTGAAAGACACCTGCCGCAATATGGATTTCTAAAATGTCCATTTCATGAAGATATTTCAGTTTTAGCAACCCTAAACCTATGCTGGGCATTTCCTGAACCCTAAAACGGAGCTGAAATAAACCTGCTGCCGTATGATTTTCAAAATGTTCACTTGCCACAGATATTTCTTCACAGCTCAGTCCTTCTGCCCTTCCTAAACACCATAAGGCCCTTTAAAAGACCCTGAGATGCACAATTTTTCTTTAAAGGGCTAAGGGCTGTAGGGTGTTCAGGAAGGGCAGAAAGACTGAGCTGTGCAGAAATATCTACAGGAAGTGGACATTCTGAAAATCCGTACCGCGCCAGGTGCAGTTCAGTTTTCTTTTAGCGTTTGGGTAATGCCTAGCCTAGGGATAGGGTTAGAAAAACTGTGCTTCCCTGGTTGTTTTAAAGGGCTGCAGGGTTTTCAGGAATGCCAGAAAGACTGTGCTGGTCAGAAATATGTCCAGGAAGTGGACATTTTGAAAATCCATATTCCAGCAGGTGTATTTCAGCCCCCTTTTAGGGTTAGTGTAATGCGCAGCTTAAGTTTAGGGTTAGAAAGCTGTGTTTCCTAGGGTGGTTTAAAGGCCTGTAGGGTGTTCACGAAGGGCAAAAAGAGAGAGCTGTGCAGAAAAATCTCCAGGGAGAGGACTCAGCCCCATTGAGGCAGGTATATTTCAGCCCACTTATAGGGCTTAGGCTAAGCCCAAGCTTAGGTCAAGGTTAAAAAAGATGCTTCCCAAGATGCTAAAACGGACTTCAGGACACTTAGGAAGGGCAGAAAGAGTGAGCTGTGCAGAAATATCTCCTATTACTGGGAATTTTGGAAATCCCTAACATGGGAAGTACATTTCAGCCTCCTTTTAGGTTTAAGTCTAATGCCCTGTCTAGGGATAGGGTTAGTGAAACTGCACTTCCTAGGATGGTATAAAGGGCTTCAGGGTGTTCAGGAAGGGCAGAAAGAGTGAGCTGTATAGAAATATCTCCAGGAAGTGAGGCCTTTGAAATGCTCTATTTTGGCAGGTGTATTTCAGCCCACTTTTACATTTAGGGAGAGTGTCCAGCGTAGAGTTAGTGTTAGAAAACTTATGCTTCCAAGGATGGTATAAAGGCCTGCAGGGTTTTCAGGAGGGGCAGAAAGAATGAGCTGTGCAGAGACATCTCCAGCAAGTGGACGGTTAAAAATCTGTAATGTGGCAGGTTTATTTCAGCCAACTTATAGGGTTAGGGCTAAGGCCCATCTTAGGGTTAGGGTTTGAAAAATGATACCTCCTGGGATGGTGAAAATGCCTTCTGGGTTCTTAGGAATGGCAGAAATGGTGAGCTATGCTGAAATACCTCTAGTAACTGGGCATTTTGAAAATCCAAATTTTGGCAGGTGTATTTCAGCCAACTTATTGTGGTAGGAGTGAGGCCCAGCCTAGGGTTAGGTTTAGAAAAACTGTGCTTCCCAGAGTGGAATAAAAGTCTACATGGTTTTCAGGAAGGACAGAAAGAGTGAGATGTGGAGAAATATCAGCCTTCCGGTTATTTTTTGATGTCTTGCCTCACCCACAAGGGAAGCTCATTAAAGGGATGCAGTGACAAGGGAATGACCAGCTGGGGATTGCCAAGGACTAGCCTAGGCCCTGCTTGAAGAATGCTTTCTGAAAAAATTGCAGGATCTCCCAAGAATTCCCATAAAAGCTCACAAAATTGAGGCCCCTTCCAAATCAAGATGGTGAATTTCAACTGCCTTCACTTAATGACAGAGCAACTCTGCAGTATATGCTGGCTTCTGCAAATTGGCCTGGCTCTTCAGGAATTTTGGAACAGCAGGTCATGCAGATTCTTCTTCCATGTTTGTTTATTGGCTTTTTCTTTTGGCCTGATTTTTTTTTTCTTTTTAAGAACAACCTGTTAAAAGCGGAGCTCCAGGCTGGGATTCCTTGTGCTGAATCCCATAAATGCCAAACACAAGCAGCCTGGCTGTTTTATGAACAGACCCGTTTGTAGGGGAAATAGCAGATGTTGAGTGTGTTCTGCCATAGCATGAGTCTCACTCGTCAATGTGCTCTTTTCCTGTGAATGAACCATCTACAAAATCTGCATGCCTCAATTCCAGCACAAATTGTAGAGGTTTTCTTCCCACACATAATTTGCTGATTTAATGAAGCTGCACCATATGTTACCTGTGGTGACACAGAAATTCTCACAATTGTTTTGTGCTTATGCAGCCAAAAGGTGGGTGGTAGACTTGGAGACAGTGGAGGCCCGGGAACACAACCCCTCCCAGAACACAGTTGCCGCTCTGAAGAGAGGCTCCTGTCGAAGCCCTGCTAAGCACCCACTGCAAACTGCTCTTGCTTCCGGAGCGGAGAGGCGTGGCCCTGTGCTGTCAGGGCTTCCCTGCCCTGTGCGCCTATGATTCCCTCTTCCCAGCAGGCCGGTGGTGTTTGCTATGAGATCATCATCCTACAGGGCCTTTTTTTCTCCCTCTCCCACAACTCTCCAACCAGGTGTCATCTGATGAAGCTGACTGAGGGAAGGATTGGGACAGATAAAAGAAAGTGCTCTTCACACAACATACAGTTAAATTGTGGAAAGCACTGCCAGAAGACTTGAAGAGGGGTTGGACAGGTTCATGGAAGCAGAGATTCTCTGTGGCTGCTAGCTGTGTCCTGCCTCCATGACCCGAGGCGGCGTGCCTGCAGGCACCATTCGCTGAGGAGTTTGGGCAGGTGGAGCACTTGCACCCATCCTGCTCGAGAGATCCTGCGAGCAGCTGGCTTTCTCCATGCTGGCTGAGAGTGGGGAGCTGATCTGCAGCTGCATCTCTGACCTTCCCTGCTGAGGGTGCAGTGTTCTCTGTGACGTTGGAGGGCCTTTGCCAGCCATCCTAGGGTCCCTGGGATGCTCATCTGGAGACCAAAAGACTGCTCTCCCTGGGTATCTGAAATGTTTACCCTTTTCCCATGGCAGGGAGAACCTATGGGAGGGGAGCCTAAGTCATTCATCACACCAGTTGCCCCTTTCTGGGATTATTCTCATTCCCAGTCACTCCCACAGCGTTTAGCTTAGGAGGAGTGCCGCCAGTGCTACATGACTTCTGAAGCCTGCAAGAATTCTGTGGAGGAGTCTGCCCATGCTGAGGTTCCCTTCTGGGTAACTGTCCTCCCTGTTTAGCATGCAGAGTGACATGGCCAGGACACTCACTCTCCCTTTGAATGCCCTTCTGTGGAGATTGCATTCAAAGGCTGCTGTATCTACCAGTTCCCATTATGTCCACTCTATCTAGGTTCTCCTTTAAAACCAGCATTCCAACTCTGCCATCTTGGCTCAGAAGCACCTTAGAAATCAGCTTGACCCATTTTCTTAGTTGATGAATCTTAGAAGACTGAATAACAGTGTCCTCTCCAGAGGAAAATTACAAGTGGGACATAGGAATCAAATGCATTCCTTCCAGAGAACAGAACATGTTCTGGAGCACTACCCCATGCCAGGAGCTGAAGGATTCTGTTTCCTTTGGATGAGAGACCATTGACTGTGTTATTGGAAAAGGTGTTTATTTGCAGATCCAAGCAAAGCTCTCTTTTAGCCCAAAAAGATTTTTTAAACAGAAACTCAACTATTAATTCTGACCTGGGACTCCCAAGGCAGCAAATGCCTGGATTCCAAAGAGGCTTCAGTTCCAGTGTCCCCAAATTCAGATTGCTAGCTCCTCTCTTGCCCCCCTTTCTGATCCATTCTCAGGCCTCATCCTGCAGATGTGTGTCCATTCAGGAAAATAAGCTCCCAGCCATCAACTGCCGTAAACAAAAGAGCAGCTATGGATGCAACCTTAAACAGAATAACAGTTCCACAATAATGCATGTTTAGACAGAATAACAGCTGTGCTGGGAGTTGTAGGCCATTTTTACCCTGTGTATATCAGCAAGCAAGAAACCAGAGAAAGACTCTTCCAAGGAATCTTTTCAGTGCACTCACTGGATTCCAGTAAGCCAAAAACAAATCAACAAGATGGTGAAATTCGGGGCGATTATTCAATAGCCACCTGGAATCTGAATCTTCTGCCTCTGGACTCTTCGGTTTACCCAACAAAGCACTGTCAGAAACTTTTTCTTCAAGTTTTTTGTTTTGATTTGCTTTTTTGACAGTATATATTTTGGCATACATGTAAACCAAAGAACCAACAGCATGCAGGAAATGGATTAGTGCTCGAACAAATTCCTAATATTACAGATTATTGTTTTAGTTTAAGGAGGGAAGTCAGGTGGACTTTTATACCATCCATAACTCTCCTTTCTTTTCTTTTTCATCTGAATGCACCCCTGCCCCATGGTTAATGTCTCTTTGGGATTCCATTTCATCATGGACTGCAAATAAACAACTCTTCTCTCATGTGCTGTGGCCTCAATCCAAAGAAGGTGCTTTGTGCACAAGAAAAGCATGTCCAGTCCTAGGCAGGAAGGAATTCAAGCCTACTGCTTAGTTGCTTTAGAGTCATGTGACTGTGCAGGGCATTCCTTTTGGCCCCACATAGCACCAGAGAGCTCTCTTCTGCCTGCCAGGAGGAAGGTGTTGCAATGGCCTATCTTTCTGCATGCAGTCCAGTTTGCCACTGATAAAATGAGAGGAGGATGTACTATAGTACTTCCCTCTTTTAACGGGAACAGAAATCACAAAGCATCTAAATCAAGCACCATTTGAAAAAAATGCACTTTTAGTAAGGATTCCAAACTATTCACACTGCTTCACACGGTGGATATTCAGGGATCTACCAAAACAAGGGAGAAATGTTCTCTTATGGATAGATTGTATTCTGTTGACTCCAGAATGGGAAAGCTTTCAATAAGGATTTTAAGGGAAAGAAAACATCCGGAGACTTCCTGAATGGGCCTGGGTCCCAGCTAACTGTAAATGACCATGAAGGAAAAATATCTCAGTAGCCAATATTTTTCTCTGCTGGTATCAAATGAAATTCATTTGGTATCAGCTGGAGTTTTTGTAGTGCTAATGGAAGTTATTTTCGGTTATCACATCAGTCCATAAGTACACAAAGGCAGCAATTTTGCTAGTAATCTGGAGATCAGTTGGAATGCAGGGGGTAGGCGTTAGACTGCTTCTGCAGTGACAAGTCTTTATTTTAATACAGTATATCATAAATAAATAAATAAATAAATAAATAAAATGGCAAGAAGAACACTAAGCTAGGGTGAAGATTAGGGTTGGGAACATTTCACAGTGTGAATATTTGAACTCCTAAACATTAGGAGTACCCCCACAAAAAAACTGCTTAATAGAGAAGAACTATGCCTGAAACCTAGATATATGCCTTCGATGTTTCTTTAAAGCTTTGGATATGATGAATGACAGAGCTGAAATCAATGGAGGGAGAGAAATTATTAAGTAAATTCTCCATTCTCAGATCTGAGTACAAAAAGGATCCAATTTCATCTTTAGCTTTAGCTTCATCTTCTTTTAGCTTCAGGGATCTTAGAAAGGAGTTGTTTCTCTGAACTGGGGAAGCAGATAGTTAACATTGTTACTTTAGAATTCACAACAAGGCTTCAACTAGATCTGCCAAACGCTATTAAAAATGGAAGCCAAATTGTTGTTGTTGTTGCTAGTCATGAAGTTGTGTCCGACCCATCGTGACCCCATGGACAACATTCCTCCAGTCCTTCCTGTCCTCCACCATCCCCCGGAGTCCACTCAAGCTCACGCTGGCTGCTTCAGTAACTCCATCTAGCCACCTCATCCTCTGCCGTCCCCTTCTTCTTTTGCCATCAATTGTTCCCAGCATTAGGCTCTTCTCCAGGGAGTCCTTCCTTCTCATTAGGTGGCCAAAGTATTTGAGTTTCATCTTCAGGATCTGGCCTTCTAAAGAGCAGTCAGGATTGATCTCCTCTAGGACTGACCGGTTTGATCACCTTGCAGTCCAAGGGACTTGCAAGAGTCTCCTCCAGCACCACAGTTCAAAGACCAAATAGTTAGAGGAAAATACCTGTGAAAAGAGATGCTGGAAACAAATAATAAGGGAGGACTATGCTTATATTCAGAGTGATGTGAAGTGCTTCCCAGAAATGCCACATTGACTGCTGTTGTAGACTATGGCACTAGACAAGGTGTGTGCATGGTCTGATCCAGCACAGTTCTCTTTATGTCCTTATTTAAGGTTCTCAAAAGTATCCTTCAATACTGCAGTTCAGATGCAGCACTTGTTATGAAACTGGGATGAGCAAGCACGGTGGAGACACTGCCATGCAAAACATTCTCTTGTAGTTTGTTACGATGAATATCATTTGCTATATTGTGCGTGTAGAATCATCTGTACCTACTCTTCACACATAGCACCCAAAATCTGTTCACCCTGAATGGAGATGGAATGGAGATTTCCATACTTCCAACTAATATTTAAAATGTAAGGTGTAACTCTATACTGTTCTACGGAACACGAGAACTTTCCAAATTAATTAATCTAGATAAAATAAAAGAGATGTAGTTGAGAGTGGGGATGTTCGAGGAATCCTTAACTTAGCTCCTTGAGTGGAAGGGGATGGGGACAGGGATGGAGGAAAAGCGCAGGGGGCATATCTAGGCCTTGGTCATGCGCAATCAGTCTGACTGTGTGAACTAAAACGAACTGGTTCTCACAAAATACATTCTTATAACAGATATTGGAAATGAGGTATACCACAATTTTGTCTCCAGATGGATCCAGACTTACTAAGGAGGTGACATTATGAGCCTTTTAAGCATGATGAAAGGAAAACCAGAGAGCATTACTCTGCTGTTGCAAAGTGCGCAGACAGTTTTAGTTATTCAGTGGTATAGAAATGTAATGCATAAATAAATGCCAGAGGATGATCTTTTTGCTCAAGGTAGAGAGGTGCCAAAGCTCCATGGAATCCACCCCTCTAGCCTTCATGGACTTCATCTCATACTCGTCCCTATCTTGGAAAGCAAGCTGAGCTAAGAGAAAGTCTGCAAATGGTCAGGGAACCATTGTGCAACCAGAAAACAAAAACTGCTGCACGTGGCATGAGAGACAAATGCTGCTTGCACAATGTTCATCCAGGAGAGCATGTGTGAATGCTCCCCAGGAATGTGAACTCACTGTCGTGTCAGAGCAGACCAGAGTTCAGGGACCAATGGCTTTGCGCTGCCCAAATGGATTCCTCACACATCCCCGTCCAGGGCATGTAAGTTCTGCCTATAGAAATAATTGGATGTATCTGTGTGATGATGCAAACACGAAGAATTGTATGCGAGCACATTCTAATTATATAGGCTGTGTTCAAGTCTCTGTTTATTGAACTGTGTAAAGAATGCAGAGATGCATTGCACAGACACATCAAATGCTGTGACATGCAGACTCCCACACGCATGCACCACTTTCAGGCAATCTCAATGGCAGAATTTTTACTAGTGTTCAATCATTCCTCTTAAGAATTCTCTGCTGCTCTTTCCTGATGCTGAAATAAGTCTAAGGATGCTGAAACATGATTCCTGTTGTTTTCTTCCCCTAAAGGTTAGAATTTCAGCTCAAACTGTTAATAAAGCTGATGCTGTGCTGTTAGGGTCACAATGACAACAGAGGAAATCCAAAGTCCTCCGAGCCTCGGAAAGCATTGTTTTCCTTTTTCCCTCTTTCCCACAGGATTGTCCTCCACACACTTTTTTATTTTTAATTAATTGACTCGCATTGCAACCAGTGGGAATGAATGGATCTTCAGTTGCTTCAGGACTGCCAGTTTGGGAATGGGTCTGGGAGCTGAAAGAGCTGTATGTCCTGCAAATGCTCAGCCCTTCTTGGCATGTTCCCAGCTCACCTGGACATGCCTCCTTTTCTCCTCCCCAGTGGTGGGCTTCTCCCTTTGGAAAAGAACCACTGCGGAGGTTTGTGGGAACTGAGGAAGGAAACATAAGGCCAATCTTCACAGTGGGAGATAAGCAAATCGTATGGTCTCAGGGGCATTTCCCCAAGTTTCACAGGATTGCAGTCATAGTTTCAGTATGTATTACATGCAAAAGTTCATTTTGTCCTAGATCATTGTTATATATTGTTATACATATATGTATTATGCATTCCACACCATTGCACTCATTTCACATGCTAGCAAAGTGATGCTCAAAATCCTACAAGCTAGGCTCCAGCAGTATGTGGACCGAGAACTACCAGCAGTACAGGCAGGGTTTCAAAGAGGCAGAGGAACTAGAGATCAAATTGCCAACATACGCTGGATCATGAGGAAAGCTAGGGAGTTCCAGAAAAACATCTACTTCTGCTTCACTGACTATGCTAAAGCCTTTGATTGTGTGGATCACAACAGATTGGACTACAAGGAGATCAAACCAGTCAGTTCTAGAGGAGACCAACCCTGACTGCTCTTTAGAAGGCCAGATCCTGAAGATGGAACTCAAATACTTTGGCCATCTAATGAGAAGGAAGGACTCCCTGGAGAAGAGCCTAATGCTGGGAACAATTGACAGCAAAAGCAGAAGGGGGCGGCAGAGGATGAGGTGGCTAGATGGAGTCACTGAAGCAGTTGGTGTGAGCTTGGGTGGACTCTGGGGGATGGTGGAGGACAGGAAGGCCTGGAGGAATGTTGTCCATGGGGTCGCGATGGGTCGGGCACGACTTCGCGACTAACAACATTTTGCATTCATAAATATCATTGTCAGCTATCTATATAGGAAGAATCCTTAAGACTACAATCCTAAACACACTCACTAGGGAGTTTGCCTCACTAAACACCACAGAATGGGCATAGGATTGTTAAATATACTTTTAAGAATGGGACGAAGGCAACTCTGTGATCCACAGAAAGATCTACTTTAGGCGTGTCCAAGTGTTTGGGCTCCTCTAGTGCCATTTCTACTTATTTTCCTTTGAATGTACTAGACTCCCCTTGCCATGTCATAAAGTGTTGGGAGAAGCATCCCTTTCCAAAGTGGCTTGCCACAGGTGAATGTTTCGAGAAACAGAAGCCCAGAGTTTCACTGGAACATATGGGCTACATTTCTAAAATGTACTTTTGTCTCAGGAAAAATATAATTTGAGCCCTATCAACAGCCTCTCATTTTAATGGGTTTTCAGCATGCTTACAAAAGAGAGCAGGTCTTGTTTTTCTTTTGTAAAAAGGGGGTCTCCCTAGCTAACACCAATTTACTGACTGTTTTGTTTTATTGCAGTTTCAGTTTTAAATTGCTTCTCTTACCACTGTCAGTGTGATTTACATATTTACCATAACATCTTCGAATCTGTTTCATTTCCCTTTGCAATTAAGCTTCTTCCCTTTTAGCTGCTACAACTTTGAAAAAAATGATGCTAGCAAAAAAGCGAATGGAATCCACTTACTCATAGGTGATAAAAATTCACAGTGAAGCCATAGATAGAGCAGAGTGAGAATTACCGTAGCAGCGGGAACTGAAGATAAAAGAGGATTACAGATGATGAACGTTGTAATTGTGTAGAAATCGTGGAAAAATACCAGATGGATGTCAGTGTTCCACAGAGCTCTAACATGCCTGTGTGGTTTTATTGAGCTTCACTTTTCAAATTTCCTAAGTATAATTGAGGCTTATTGATAGAGTATGTGGCCCAGTTAATAGGTGACCATAAAGTGAGATACAGTCTAAGCCATTCTGTATCCAGGACTACTGCTCTGCATTGTCCAGCTGAAGTGGTTCGTGTTAACTACTGCCACAAGACACATTTGTTTCCTTGTCCTGCTCTTTTCATAGCGCATGAACTGTAACTGCTGCACGACTCATTTAACTTGCAGAAGACCTTGCTACAGCGAGAATCGAATGCACGGGAACAGCCGCTGCCGAAGGAGGCTTAGGTAGGATTTTACACCATGGGAGGTTGGGGAGGAAAGGGTTGTCACAGCAAGCTTGGAACTCTCCATCAGTGTGAAGGGTTGTTTTTGCATTTAAAAAAGTAAAGGCAAAGGTTTCCCCTTGACATTAAGTTGCGTTGTTGCTTCCCCACCCACATGTTGGCTATGCACAGTTACAATAAGTGGTATGGACAAAAGAGGGTTGTATACACAATGTACAGGCACAGAAGTGCCATACCTGATGAAGAATAGAAATTTTGTCGTGATTCTGTGTGACTATTATTTCAGAAGAACAATGACTGAGTAAAGGTAAAGGCAAAGGTCTCCCCTTGACGTTACATCCAGTCATGCCTGACTCTAGGGGGCGGTGCTCATCTCTGTTTCCTAGCCGAGGGAGCCAGCATTTGTCTGCAGACAGTCTCCGTGGTCATGTGACCGGCATGACTAGACACCGAAGTGCACGGAACGCTGTTACCTGCCCACCCAAGTGGTACCTTTTTACCTACTTGCATTTGCATGCTTTCGAACTACAAGGTTGTCAGGAGCTGGGACGGAGCAATGGGAGCTCACCCCATTGTGCAGATTCGAACCGGCGACCTTTCAATCAACCAGCACAGCAGTTTAAACCACTGCGCCACCTGCAGTCCCTTTTTGCACTTAGGCTACACTTATTTAAGTCATGGGGGAAGCAAAGGTTTCAAGTGCTAGTAGTAACATCCAAAGCCTAAATGGCTCTGGGCGAGTTTATCTGAAACATGGCCTCACCCTATATGCACCTCCCCATCTGAGATCATCTTCAGGGGTCCTTCTGCAGCAGCCCTTCCAAAGGCAGTGGGGTGGGAAGCCACCAGATGGAGAGCCATTTCAGTTGTGGCACACCAGCTGTGGAATGAGTTCCCCAAAGAGGCGTGTCCGGCACCTACTTTAGATTTGTTTTGGCATCAGGTGAAAGCCATTTTTTCCTGCCAGCATTTTAACAGTATAACTTCATTTTTAATATTATTTATTTAGTTAGTTATTATTTAGAGTTTTTGTATGCCATCCCATTGCTTATAGCCTTGGGACGGCTCACATAAATAAACATAGTACAAAATACAATTAAAATCCAGAAACACCCTGGCTGCACAATTAAAACCTATAGATATTAAATGTTACTAAAATATTTTTAAATAAAAAGTCTTAGCCTGGCTCCGAAAAACAAATAATGACGGTGCCAGGCAGACCTCTCTGGGGAGTGCATTCCACAGATGGGGCACCACCATGGAGAAAGCCCTCCTCCAGGTACTTTGCCTCCTGATGTCTCTCACAGAGGGCTCTGTGAAAAATTACATTTTATTCTGTATTGTTGCTATGCTTCTTTGCTGATTCAATTGCAATAGCTGTTGCAGTTTTGTTGTCTTAAGTTAATTTTATCTTGTATGTGTGTATGTTTCATTTTTTTATTGATAACCAACCAGATTGTCTTGGTTACTGGGTGGTATAAAAAGGAAATAAATGAATAAACTTTAGAGCATGTCAGTTCACAATATTCTAGCTTTGCCTACCTAGCAACACATTTTCTACATTTATTTATTTATGTTTCTATCCCACCTTTCCCCCCTTGTGTAACCCAAGGTGATCTCCCTTCCAAGCTCAGGGTGGCCCCAGACCCGCTTCGGTCCCACATGGTGAGTGCCTTATGTACCTTCAGCATCAAGTACTCTGAGCATTGGGTAGGTGGTCCTCAAAGCTCCCTCCATCCATTTGATTCTCTCTCTTTTAAATGTCCCTGGTTGAAACAACTTGGGCTATGTCTGCTGCTGCTGCTGCTTTTCCCCCTCCTCCTTCCACCTTTTTTCTTTGGCAAGGAACCCAAGCTGGCATGCAAACAGCTTCTGCTTTCCATAACCTCACAAGCTCACAATAGCCCTGAGAGGTTGGTTAGGCTGAAAATCCATGACTGGCCCAAGGCCACCCAGTGAACTTCATGAAAAGGGGTCCTTCAGCAAGATGCCCGCACTGCCTCTCCTCTTCCCTGCGCCAGTCCACCTTCGTGCCATGTGCAGAACTGCTCGTGTACGCTTTCCTTCTGGCCCCAGTCCATACCACTGTCCACATGGCAAGTGAAAGCTGCTGTTTCTCAGGCATATTCTTGCCCCTGCTCACACTCTTGAAGTAGGACCAAAGGACCCAGGTCAACAGTGAGACCTTACTGGGCAGTGAAGAAAGGTAGCAGAAGGGAAATAATTCAGCTCTCGCACTTGCACCCCAAACCATATATGTAAATTTTGTTCCTGGGTAAATAGGCAGAGGACTGCATTGCATGCATTTTTCAGAAATCAAAGGAACAATGCTAAAATCATGCTAACAGTGGTTGGTTTCAGGGTGGTGGGTGGGGAACTCTGCCATTTCAGAAGAATGATAAACAGATCTTTGGCTGAAGTTTCCAATCCAAAACTCATCGGATACAGTTTAAGTTGGGTGCTTGCTATTACTATCAATTACTTCTCCAGTTCACCATGTCTAGGCTCATTTGTATTCTGAGGAATGTCCATCAAATGTCTAAATAAGATAAAACAATCAGAAACATGAGAAGGGATAAAAGACCACTGCATAGCCAGAGGGAAAAAAGACAGACAGACAAGTCTTTTAAACACTTTCCTTCCCAGAAGGAGCTTCCTCAAAAACCACCCATAGTCATGCAGCTGAATCACAACTTCTAATATGGATGGGGAAACAGATTTCTCTAGAAGAAGCATGAATGTTTGATGTTTAGGTATTCGTCTTGTTACTTGTCTTGTATGACAGCTGGTTATTTCAGAGCTATCTGCAGTTATGGCAGACAACAGAAATAATGGTATTCTAGACACAGTATAATATGCTGGTATAAAAAAATGGTGGAAGATTTAGGAATACTGCTGATGGTCTTGGAAGATTTGGTGGTGGAGCAGATGGCTGATTAGATTTGATTTATAGTCTGCCATTTTACCATCAAATTGGAGTCAAAATGGCTTACACAGGAACTAAAAATAATAATAATAAAAAACAATAGTAATATGATTAATGTAATGATGAAACAAACAAAAAAGGAGTTAAAAACATAAGAAAAACAAACTAAAAGCAGCAGCCAGCCCAACAGACCACTTATCTACCAAAGGTCTGCTTGAATAGAAAAGATTTTCCCTACCATTGAAAGAATAGGAGAGAGCAAGCCAAACTAACCTCCATTGGCACAAAGTGCTACATCCTAGAAGCAGCCACCCAGAAGGTCCTCTTCTGGGTGGCTGCTTCCACCTGCTGTCACCAGCAAACATACATCTGAAGGCAGCAGTCTGGAAGAAGGGAGTTTTGCCACCAGCCTGCAAAGCCATCATTAACCACATGCAAATCTGCTTAGCTCCAGTTGTACTATTTTTCTAGTCCACTATGTCATCCTTCCATAGGCCAATACAGCTTTGGGAAGGTGCAACAGACATAACCATATAAGACACTATTCCTTAAAGGTCTAGAGATCTGGTTGTGGTTAATAGTGTAGGAACCGGGACTACCTCTCCCAGAATACAGCATTCCAAAGCAATTACCTGAGATTTTGAATCGAAACTGAAAGAAAAAGCAGGGTTGGAATGCTCAGCTGAAATGCCAAGGCCAGTGAACTTCTACATCTGAGAAGTAGATGGAAAGAAAGAGGACTCCTATGGTTCAGGGAGAGACACTGTGGAACAGGAAGGGTCAGAGGGTGAAGAATACAACTTGATCAATCCAGTGATTCAACAAAGTCATGCAAACAGCCCAAGTAAGTAATGTCTGGACCATTGTGTAGCCAACAAACAGTGCGAACTTCCTGGAGGGTGATTCCAATTTCATTGGCTAGGGAAAGAAAGAGGGGAATTCAGAATCAGCTTCTGGCATGGACAGAACCAAATCCAGAAGTAGAGAGCTCATTAGCTTGGTAATTAGGGTTGGGATAAACCCTATCAGAACCCATCCCTCCAAGTCTTTGTGGGTTCATCTTATGTTCAGCCCAGGCTCCCAAAGCAAACTGAGCCAAGAGGCAGTCCACAAATACCCACAAACACTCAGTAGCACAAGTGATAACCTTCTTAAGCACTGGGTGAAGCCGCTGAAACACTGGCTGCTCTTAGCATGGAAGAGGGACACTGGTAGCAGTCATGTAGAATTCCTTTCCTGGTGAGCCCCTTGCAACCAACCTTCTTCAGCATCACATGCAATCACCCAGTGTTGGCTACACCTGATGCAGGAAAGGGGCACTGCTTGCATAGGAGGTCCTGCAAGTGCCCCATGAACACTGGGTGCAATCGCCAGGAACATGGGCACAGGTCCACTGCACAGTGGACCAGAGACTGGGAGACCAAGCTCAGGGAAGCCAATGGATTTCCACCCGAAAAAGATTCCTCATTCATCACTACTGTTGCTAGCAAACATTATGTTACTTACTCTGTATCACAGATCGAGTTCTGGCTGGCCAGCTTTAACATAACCAAACAGTATAGTTAGAAGCCCCTGGACTTAATCTGTTGAGAAGAAAAAAGGAGGGATGTTGTGGGAGAGAGAGAGCAGCTCACAACAGATAGGAGGTGAACCAAGGATGGTCACACCTTATCCAGGTTTCTGTGTATTCTCTGGCCCTTGCTCCAACTTGAAACAGTCTCGCCTAAGCCACAGCTTCCAAACTGCCAGAGCTGCTAATGATGATGAAGTCCAAAAGCCCTGTTCTCTTGAACTTTCAGCCTCTATCTCTGCCCACCAACAGGGAATTTCCAGCGAGCCCACTGTCTGCCAATCACAGGTGATAGGGGTATAGCCAAAATTGAGGACCTGAATGCTTTGCAGTAAAACTTCCTCTCCCTTGGCTTGACTACCATAATTGCTATCAGGATGTGGGCTACTCTCGTGGCCAGAACCAGAACCTGAACTGCCATATTCATAGGATCAGTCCCAGGCTCTGTTGGAGCACACAGCCTAATGACAAGCACCAGCTGGGAGTCCTAGGCCCAATCCTGCAGCCATGGTGTTGGTGATTCTGGTTCTGGTCACTAGAGCAGCCCAGGCCCTTACTAGTCTACTTCTGAATTGTCATATTATGAACTTATTCACCATAGCTTTGAAAGGAGCAATTAATTAGTTAATTATGAACTAAGTGATAATAACTTGTGGCCTTGTGTCAAATAACTTGCTTTTTAAAATAACTTTTACCACAACACCACTTGGAAGCAAATGTTGTCCCTCTTAACCCCAAATCCCCAGTACCAGTTAATAAAGTACACAGCGATAATGCTGAGACAACCTATTTTTAAGCATGTAATGCAGTGTTTTGTAGGAATGGTGCAATCATACGCAAAGGATTCCATCACAACTGAAAAGTAAATAATTTTTTGCTGCCCCATCTGTGTTTAGGAAACCAAACCAGAGTGTCAGTTCCAGCATTTATGAAGTCTGACAGGAAAACACTGCTCAGAAGATTTTGAACTGAGCTGGCAGAAATCTGCAACTTTGTTTGTTTTGTTTTGCTGATAGAATTTGACAGAAATCCAAGACTTTGTGCAGTTAGGAAGACTGCCTCGTGCATTCATAATCATGTACATGAAAAGAAAGGGTGTCGTGAGGGGTCAGGGGTCAGCTGGATCCTTGCCACTTCTAAGCAATGGAAACCACTGGCAAAACCTTGGCCTACAGATCAAAGATTGGCATCCCTGTGGAGAAGATGCATATTTTCATCAGTTGTCTTCTACTCAGAGACCAAGGAGGACCTGAACTTTCTCCAGCTGTGGCAAGGAGAAAAGCACGACGGTCCTGAGCTCCATGACAAGGCTGGCTGCACATGAATCTGGACTCAGAGGGGTCTAGGGCTTTAGGGGATCTAAGGCTGAGTTCTGTGGGGAAAATGGTTGGCGGCTGCACACTGCCAGCAGAAAGACAGGGCCCAGACAAGAGCAGGAATGTGTGGTCCCAACAGAATGTGTGGGGTTTCTTTCTTCCTTGATCTCTTTTTTTTTTTGCCCCTTAATTTATCCACCTAGCTATCTATAGCATTTCATACTGTATTCACATGACTCTCAGGATGGTTTACATCTATTGTCTATTCATTCTCTCACTTTCTCTCTCTTGCACATGCGCACGTGCACACACACACACACACACACACACACACACGTAGACACTCAGGCAACCTCTCCCCAGCTTTGAGTGCTTCCAAGGAGCAGTGTAGCAAGTGTATTTTTGTGGTATTTGATCCATTTGTTAAAATGAGGATTTATTCCGTTTGCGCACACTGAATATAGACAGTCTGCGAGTAAAATGTCTCTGCCCATATGCACACGTTTGAGAAATGAGCATGAAAAAACATGTAGTTCTAAAAAAGTGCATGAATCAGCTTAAACATTGGGAGAAGAATGTATACATTTCAAAGGTGTGCAAAATGAATGAATACATTTATAAAAATATTCATGAAATGCACATGGGTTTTCATGAAGAGCAGTTTTAAAAGCTGAAACAAGCTTTGAAATAGAATTCAGAGCTGTTTGGCAAGCTCAGATGTTTCTGTTTCACAAGCCATGCTCTGTCCATGAGCATGTGAGCTCAGCAGCAGGTACATGGTGTGGCCCAGCCCACTGCCTGTCACCACGTACATCCTTGGGGGCAAAAAGTTAATGTTTATTTATTTAAAACATTTCTATGCCACCCCCATTGCAACAAAGCCTCGGGGCGGCTCACAACAAAAACAAAAACAAACAAAATCATACAAAAAAATTATACACTAAAAATATGAAAACCCGTTGCATCTCGGCTAAAATTTTTTAAAATCCTCCATAATAAATTAACACTTAAAATAAGTTTTAAATAAAAAGGTCTTAGCCTGGCGCCAAAAAACAAATAACGATGGCGCCAGGCGGACCTCTCTGGGGAGCACATTCCATAGGTGGGGCGCCACCGCAGAGAAAGCCCTCCTCCGGGTACTCACCCTCCTAATATTCACAGAGGGTTCCCGGAGAAGGGCATCTGTTGCTGATCTCAAGGGGCGGGAGGGCATATATGGACGCAAGCGTTCCTTTAGATACCCAGGGCCCAAGCCGTTGAGGGCTTTATAGGTCATAACCAACACCTTGAATTGGGCCCAGACTTCAATTGGGAGCCAGTGGAGCTGACGGAGAACTGGGGTCATATGAGAACAACACCCAGTCCCGTCAGCAGCCTGGCAGCTCTATTCTGCACCAATTGAAGTATCCGGACCGTCTTCCAGGGTAGCCCCACGTAGAGCACGTTGCAGAAATCTAATTGGGAATGTTAAAATATATCAAAACATAAAAAGTTTTCAATACAAGATTTAAAACCAGCTTTAAACAGATTAAAATTTCCAAGAACTTGAAGAAAATCTTAAGACCTGTTTAGCAATAGGCAGGCTCCAGTAGACTAATTGCATTCCCTGCAGTAAAGGGCAGTCTTTGCCTGGTGCCAAAAAAGTTGGCACCAGGCAGGCCTCAGAGGGGAGCTCATTTCATAGGTGGAGGGCCACCAGTGAAAAGTCTTTCTTCTTTGTTTCCACCATCTGAGCCTCCCTCAGAAGTGGTGGTTAGAGGTGGGCTCCAGAACTTAATTGTTGTGTCTAGGTAGATGAAGATCAGGAGAGGTGTTTCATCGGGTACGCGTATTGTGATCTCAAGCCATGTAGGGCTTTATGGGTTAAAGCCAGTACCTTGAACTGGGCTTCAAAGCATCTAGGCAGCCAATGGTGTTATGTGATCAGACCATCTGGTCCCTGTTAGTAGTGTGGCTGCCACATTTTGCACAAGCTGTAGCTTCTAAAAGTCTTCAAGGGCAGCCCCATGTAGAGAGCATTGCAGAGATTACCAGAGGATAGACCACTGAGAGCAGGCTATCTGTCCAGAGAGACACAGCTGAGCTGCCAGTCAAAGCTGGTAGAGGGCACGCCAAGATAATAAAGTCACCTAAGCCTCAACTGACAAAGATGGTTTAAGGAGTACCCCAAGCTACAAACCTACTCCTTCAAGGGGCATGCAACCCCATCTAGAGGAGGTTGTATTCCCTCCATCTGGTCAGAAGAACCACCCACCAATAGCGTCTCACTCCTGTCTGGATTGAGCTTCAGTTTGTAGCCATCATTCAGTCCATTGTCATTGCCAGGCACCAGTTCAGCACATCCACAGCCTCACCTGTGGACCAGAAAAATGCATCTGACAAGCTGGGAAGGAGACAGGCAGAATAAACCAAAGCTGCCTTCTCTCCTGACACACTGGGAGATTTAAAGATCGTTAATCTTCTTTCTGGCTTTGAGCCTAGCAGCCCTAGCAGCTATTGCATGGTAGCACTGCTGCGAAAGCTTTGACTCGATGAGAACCATATGATATGGCCACCGAAAGAAGCAGCTCTCAGTGCAAAGAATCACCCATTTTTCTTGTCTTGCAGTTGTCTGGGCCAGACATGAAAGAAGCTTCTTCTTTAACCGTTCCAGTGGTAGATATGCTTTTGAACTATCCAGCGATGTGCATTCCTTCCCCAGCTCCTTTTAAAACAAATGTCTAGCTGGCTGGTAGAAAATACAGCTAATGAGACAAATAGCAGAAAATCATAGTGCTCTGGGGTTTGGCAGCACCATGCATGCACTGCGATCGTTGAGGGTGTAGATTCTTCCTTCTCCGCTGTCAAAGATGCTTTCATCTTCACATCCCTGCTTGCTGAAGCCTGCACCTGTGCTCCAAAAATTAATCATCTCAGTCCAGATGGATGTCGATGACAAGGCCTTTGTGCTAAACATTATTGTGACCTGACATTCAAATCGCTCTGTGCGCCTCTTCCTTTCCTTTGCTATTTATAGGGCTGGTGTCTTCAAGTTTGATAAAACGCCCTGTAATGATCAAACATGCAAATCTCACATTGCTGCTTCAGTTCATTTTCAGTATAGTTTATTTGTAACTAGCTTTGCATGACTGGGAAGAGCTCTTGGATCTAGGGCAAAGAGGCTCACAGAGCTGCCAGGGCTGGGCGAGTTATGCACACCCCTCGGAGTGACGCTGGCGAGTGCTTCCTGCTCTAGCCCACTGCATTGGTACAACCTCATAACAGCTGGGCAAGAGGTTTGAAGATATTACTGCAGGCATCAACTGCACACACATATCTGAATTCATTAAAATCCGGGCACTTTAGAAACAAAGTAAACCCAAGGCATATGTCCCCATGGTCCACGTGCTGTGCATGCCGGGTTTCAGATGTCTCAGCTTCATGGTCTTGAGGGTATGGTGGGAATGCATAAACTGGCACGTGGACGTCCACATTTATGATAGCAAAGAGCAACCCTAGTGAGCCTGGCAAGGACTTGATATGGCAGCTCTCTCCAATCTTCCAGCCCACTAGAGAATGCTGGGAGTTGTAGTTTGACACATCTGGAGGGCAGCTGGTTGGAGAAGGCTAACGTACAGAAGGTTGAGGTGGCATGCATGGGGGACCAACCAACGAAAATAGATCATGCTCCATACATTGAGAACCTAACAGGTTTCAACCAACCCCCCTTCTTCTGGGCTAATGTACAAAAATCAGATAACAAACATATTTACAAACTTGGTGAATAATTTATTGGAACTACTGCATACATTAACCAATAAACAGTAAAACAAATCACTCAAACATATATTTTGTATACCAGAATACAAAATATAAACATCATCATCATCATCTCAGTACTGCCCAGTAGTCACAGTTCTCTAGGAGGTTTGTACCATCTGGAAGCTAACTATATATTTATATATCTACAAATATCGCCCAGAGTTACTTGCAAACATCTTAAATATCCAGTGTGTGCTTCCGTGATTCAAATGCAGGAACAAACGTAGTTTGTACAAAGGAATCAGATATCCTTCTCATAGAAAACATGGCTGCTCCCAATCCATGTTTGTGGGTCATGTCGCATGCTTGTGAAGGAAGGCTGGGGCAGCCTCTTCTGCCGTCTACCAGGGATTCACCCCTTGCCCCAATCTGGGAACTGGATCTGACACTGATTCTCCTAAAACAGCCACATGAATCTGGTGGAAAAGGTTTATAGTAAAGGATGGGAACAAATGGCTACAATTCCTTGATGACCCCTTAGAATAAATCACCCCACCTCCCAAACTTTACTACAGGCTCCGTTGGGAGAATAAAAAGACAAACCAAAGAACCTTGGGGCTCTCATCTCCAGACCTCTGCACAATGGAAGGTTGGCAAAATATAATGCATTTTGTACTGGAAACATTAGCAAAAAGAAAAAGAAAAAAAAGTGGTAAAAATGGGAGGATTCTGATATCAAAGCCACTATTGATAAACACCCTTCCTTCCTTCCTTCCTTCCTTCCTTCCTTCCTTCCTTCCTTCCTTCCTTCAGGTGGTCATAACCCTACCTATGCAATACCTGCACATTAATGCACACAATAATAAAGGCCAGCATAGCTATAGATTAATTATAGATACTCCAAATACAAGTGGAGCCAGAATTGTATTTATTTATTCATAAACTTAAACAGAGTTAATATCTCTTCTATTGGGCACTGACTGGGTTAGTGACCAGTGGCTTTTTAAAGTCAATGCATATTTTTAGCTACTATACTACTGTAAGTATATGGTATTCTGCAAATATGTATAGATCTGAACTTGTCATAGGAATGCATATTCCATGGCTGCAAGGTGAAAACCTCTCCGCATGGTGCATACATTTCAGTGCTTCATTAATCATTTCAGCATCTCTCTTTCTCTTCTTTGAGGCCTCTGTGGTTCACGCAGTCAGCTTGCATCATCAGAAACGCCCCAGAGCAGGAAACCTCAGGAGACCTGGGGCCTACTTTCACCCTGCCATTTGGTGAAGGCAAAAAATGGGCATCTTTGTCATCCATTTGGCTTGAAAGGAGGCAAAAGTTGCCCTTCCGTTGTACCCTTCTGTAGCAGTGTGCTGCTGACAATTGTGAGCAATTGGGTGATTCCTCCACTGCAAAGTTCAACACTACAGTGGTGGGACACAGCAGAGAGAGCAGCTGGGACGAAACCCAGCAGAATATGCCCGTCCAGCTTCTCAGACTTCCTCTTTTACTGAACGCAGACTTGGAAAGTTATCCAAGCCAAGAGGAAGTCTGTGGATGCTTGCAGAACGGAGGTTGTCAAACCAGCAACTTTCTTCTGTGTCAAGTAGTGCAGCAGCACAAGCAAAGCTGTTGCTTGTGGGACGAAAGAGGTACGCTGCTTGCATTGCGGTCACACAGGGCTCCGTTCTCGGTAGGAGGAGAGAGAGACATACAGAGAGAGGCAGCTTGTATTTGGAGCACTTACTGTGACTGTGAATGCCGTTCCCTGACAGTTGTAAAAAAGTAGCACAGAAAATATACAGAAATTTAATAGTTAAGAAGTAAATGGAAGTTAATTCTGCATAAATGTAAGAGATGGGAAGGAAATGGAGGGGAAATGTGCAACACCCTTAAATCTATGTATATTTTATGAATTTGTAGCAAGAATGCAGAGAAGGTAATTGGCCAGGGAGGCTACACACATTGGAGAGCTGTGGCAGTGTGCCTGAACACTTGGGGAAGACCACCACCAATGACAACTACAGCAATACGGGACACATTTGTGCAATTTTGCAGTCTGGAAATAAAATGGGTTGGCTAACCAGTAGGCATGGCAGAGGGGCTGGCACTAGTGGTAGCAAGAAGCAACTGGGTTTACTGCTCCTGCTCAGTGGCTTGCTAGAGAATTTGCACAACCCACAAGGAAATTGCTCTCCTAGGTTTAAATAACATGACAAACCTGTGGGAAATTGTCTAAGTTATTTGTATTTAAACGTCATTTTAATTGTTAACAATATTTACTTATTTATCTGGCCAGAGCGACTTCTTTTCTTTTCTTTTATAACTTTTCTTTTATAACTTCTTTATATCGTCTATATTTTTTATTTATTTTATATTATTAATTTTAATTTTATATTGTTATTTTTGTATTGTATTGTATTTTATTGTGTTGTAAGCCGCCCCGAGGCTTCGGCAAGGGGCGGCATAGAAATGTTCTAATAATAATAATAAGTTTGAATGACATGACGACCTACCATGACCAGCTTATTCTATCATGCAAAACATATTTCTAGCTCCATTGGATTTTGCTTCATTACAGTTTTCTTTCATAATGTCTTCCCCAAAATATAGCTATTGTCTTCATGACAAATGATTGAGGTACTGCAACCACTAGGAACCGCACAGGGAAAGTATTGTCATTTGTATAAGAATGCAATAACTATCTTGCTCTACTATTCAAATAACAACTTGTAAGGAGTTCACAGAAACAAAGATAGCTTTTATACTTAGATTCATCTCTGTCATAAAACCAGTTCTTTGCTGTCATAGCAAAATAGCAGTTCTAGAGAACCCCACACTAGAGTGTCATACCTATAATGCAGGGGTGACCAACTTGCAGCCCTTCGGATAGTTAGGCCTCAAGTCCCATCACTCTCACACTGGCTACACTACCGAGGAATAATAGAAGCTGTAGACCAAAACTTCAGGTGAGCCTCAATTGCCCATCCTTAATCAGCAGATTGTCTTCTGATCTCCATTCTAAATTTTGTATTAACCAATAGCGAACCACTTGTCCTTGCACCCATGGTCTTATTCAGCCTAGATTCATTCTTCTTCATTTAGATTCTCTACAGTCCACTCAATGAATTTGTAACAGTCAATCCTGTTCGGTCTCATTTTTTTTTCAAAAACAAAATAGACCAGATTTCTTTTGTCCTTTGCTCCATTCCCAAAGCTGCTCTGCTTCATCTTCTTCAAAATAAAAAGGTTTTCACTGCCCAGGGAAATAATGCTGCCTCAGCTGGTAACCCCAGTGATACCCATGACAACTGCGGGAACACTGAGCAGCCTTGGGAATATTGTTACCATGGTAGCCACAGAAGCTGCTAGGTGATGAAATCCATTGTGCCCTGTGCCCTGATGAGCTGCACTTCTTTCATTGTCGCCTGCCAGTGAAGCAGACACGCTGCCCCAGAAAGAGAACACACAGCCCTGGTTCCAACCATGCAGGCTTGTAAGTAGATGGCCCCGTGCAGTGAACGGCTTCCGGAAGCCTCCATGGCCTCATCGGGCTGAGCAGCTGACCTCTTCTGTAGCCATTCTTATTCATCAGTATTACTAGCTGTAGTGTTAGTATTCTGAACTTTCTTCAGTGAGTTTGAAATCTTTTCTGTTGGAACATTCCAGAAGCCTTGACTTCTGCCATTCTTAATGTCCATGTTCAGTCTTTTCAGTTTGATGACAGCGGGGTGTTGGGTGTGTTGCACATTCTTTCATTGTGTACCAGATGTCTAATGCTAATACATCAAGATTATTTTGTGGCTGTTTGAAAATGTGGGGCTTTGGGAAATGGCCTTTCTTTAATGGCCTTTATATTCCTAAAAAATACAGTTGGGTGTGGTTTAGAATGAGCTTCCACTGGTCCCTGCATGAGACTTACTGTGGTAGTTGGAGTATTGGGCTGGGACTCCGGAAATCTGGCTCCTGTTTTTCACTTGGCCATGGAGCTCACTGGGTGACTTGGGCCAGTCCCTGACCTCTCTCACAGGGTTGTTGTGAGGATAACGTGGAGAGAAGAATGAGGATTATGTCAGCCATCTTGGGTTCCTTGCAGGAAAAAGTGGGATATAAAGAGAACACATTAAAATCCTGGAAGGACCTGTATCTAGCTTCCTTCAAATAATTAAGCAATCACTCTCATATCAGGCAGAACTGAGATTGGAGGTCCAGTGAAAGTCCACGCTGTCTTTTCTCTACTGCAGTTATGGAATAATATGTGAAATATGTAAGTCCATATGTTAGGGTGCTTCCAGGCTGGGCGCTCTGAGTCCTACCTATCAGAATGCACAGTGCAGAACCTCTGTCTTTTCTTCCTTAATGGATTCTCCATAGTAAGAAGAAAAGATGTAATAAGCAGTAGAAAAAATGGGAGGACAAGAGGAAGGAGATTTCATCTGCTCCTGCCTTGCCCAATATTCTTTGAACATGAGCCAGATGCTGCCTCAACTGGGGCTCCATGATGACTCACTCATTTTGGGCTACCAACTGAACAGTTATCAAACCTTTTCATTGGCTCTAATTTAAGATTGCATGGCACCAATTCAGATGCGGACCACCATGCACCAAGAGGAGAGAATTAAACTCCTTTCATTTTTCCTGATGCGTTCAAAACATGGTGCTGAAGGAGAGCTTTGTGAATATCCTGGACTGACAGAAAGACAAAAAACAGATCCTGGATCAAATCAAACCAGAGCTTTCCCTAGAAGCAAAAGTGACAAAAAAGACAAAACTGAGACTGGCATATTTTGGACACATCATGAGAAAGCAAGACTCACTGGAAGATGCAATCATGTTTGTGAAAGTTGAAAGCAGAAGATGAAAAGGAAGGCCAAAAAAGAGATTGAATCTATAAAGGAAGCACTCGCTTTGAACTTGGAAGAGCTGAATGGA
Organism: Varanus komodoensis; assembly: GCF_004798865.1. Taxonomy (NCBI): domain Eukaryota; kingdom Metazoa; phylum Chordata; class Lepidosauria; order Squamata; family Varanidae; genus Varanus; species Varanus komodoensis. The sequence goes on from NW_025335568.1 coordinate 40,062,710, forward strand.
GCTGTTATGGGTAGGGTTTTTGGAGGGCTTTCATTCATAAGAGATGACTTAAGGGTTCATAACAACCACAATATTTCTTGATTTCGCACCCCCACACCTACATAGAGTAAGGAAGGTTAACAAAAGAGAAAAAAACTCGATAGAATTGGAATTTGAGCTGCAGAAGATTTAATGCTATCCTCCTGATGCACAGTCATCCTGATCTGAATAGAAAGAGTAAACCGAAAACTGCCTTCAGTGACATGCTGTGTGATCAGTGTAATGTGTAGTTTGACTCTGAGGCAAGGCAATAGCACTGAAACAGCCTTGTCCAGAAAGCACCCTCAGTTTCACGAAGGAGAAATCCTGCATAACTCAGAGTGGGGATGCCATCTTCTTGGACTTGCCTCTGGGGCTGGGTGTGCTGCCTACAGATGACCATATGTTAGCATGGTCACCTGCACCATTACTTTCAGATACTCTCCACACTCTTGTCTGCTACTAGAGGGTGATTTGAGGAGACAGAAGAGATGATGATGTTCTGTCAGTTAATTCCCGAACTATGCATTACTGAGAGAATAGTGAGGAATCCTTCTGGGCTTTCCTTCAGCACATCCATATTAATTTTTCTAGAGTCGCATCTATATAAGTTTGGCAATAATTATAGATTAAAATATGTTTGTTTGTCTGTTTGTTTCTCCAAGGACAACTATGGTTGTAAAAGAGAAGATAAGAAAGACCTATGGATCACATCACACTGGGCTGAACATGGCACTTGCCAGCGAGCCAGACTTTATCTCCTTAGACAAGACTACACAAACTTCCTTTGAGGACAAGATAGATGAGCTGACCCCAGAAAAGAAGCCTCATAAGTTTCTGCCTGGTAAAGAAAGATATTATCTCCTGAAAACTAAAGCCAGGATACAAGAGAAAGCCTCCAGTGTCCATCCAGAGTTTGGGAGCTTCCTCCCAAAGCAGAAACAGAAACAAGATGATGCAAACAAGCACTTGGATCATCAGGACATCTCCGTGCAATCAGATAAGAAAGAATTTGATAAGGTACAACTGTCTGGTACAAATAGAAGAGCTTTTTTCCAGACTGCTTTCTCCTTGCATTCCACCCCTGTGCAGATTGTGCCCACAGTACAAAAGAATACAATGCATACAGCACAATCCTCTGAATGTTTACTCAGGTGTAAATCCCAAACAATTGGGTATAGCCTTGAAGCCCTCAAGGCATAGTTTTCGATGAGTTTTATGCATCTAACTCTATTGGAGACCTCTAGGCCTTCATTCTATCGGTACATCTCACACTATCAAGAGGTGCTTTCAGAACATTTTTCACACAGCTTCACAGTGGGAAAATGGCATGTTGTGAGCGGAGCCGGCTGGTGCCGGAGGTCAGACTAGATGGCCCAGGAGGCCCCTTCTGACTCGCTCTGTTTTCTATGTTTCTAAGTGTGGCTGCAACAGAAGTCTGGTATAAATCTCATTCAGCTCTCACCTCCTCCAGTGTATCAATGTGTTCGCTAGTGTGGTGTGGATATTATTCTTGCAGATGATGGATGCATTTCAGGGCCAGCTCCAGGTTGAAAAGTTGCCCTCTGGGGGAGCCTGTAAGCCTCTCCATGGTAAGACTCCATTTCCAGGGCTTTCCAGATAAGTCCTTGTAAAGCTTACCACAAGGTGTACAGGGCAGGCAGCAAGGAGCAGAATATATCCACAGTGGTGCTGAGAGCTCCAGACCAGACATTTGATACTCCCTCGGTTTATCCCTGTAAAGTAGGGATGAGGAACTTTCAGCCCCCCAGACGTTGCTGGACTGCAACTCCCATCAGCCCTAGACAACATAACCAATGGTGAAAGATGATGGGGTGCTCAGTCCAGCAACATCTGATGATACGCATGTTCCTCATGCTTGTCATAAAGGGAAGTGCTAAGATAGCTAAGCAAGATTACTGCCACTGCCATTATCTTCCTTATCCTCAATATCTCTGGGCCTTGACCTGAATGGCACCTTGGAGCTCGGTCTTGTGTCTGTCTCGTTCCTGCATAAGAAAGGAATCCTAATACTTCCAAAGAGGATTTTATTGATGATCTCCAGCTCCATTCCCAGTCATCAATGCAGTTCCCCTCTCCTACCATTATTCCCCTCTTTACTCTCTCTACTGGGGCCCACATAGGACAGACTTCTAAACCTTCAAATACACAGTGATGAGGCTCAAGTCACTGGAGATAGACTCAGTTGGCACATTTCTTCATAATGATGGGCAATTTGTTTTAAAAAGAAAAGATGATGCTGGAGTCACCCATGCTGGGTATAAATGCCAAGTAGTATGTTTGCAGATGTATCATCCAAAACAGCAATGTCTTGATTTGTTTCAGAGAACCCAAACAGCTGATGCAACAGCCACAGTTACTGGACAGATCCTGTTAGCTGTGGCCAGCCTGAGGGACACAGACAAAACCAGTATCCAGGCAGCTGCGGTGATGCTGAATTCAATTCTGAAAAATGAGAGGAACAAACTGAGGGGAAAGGTACAAAGTGATGAGGAGGTTGCAAGCTTTTTTCCCCTACATGTTTCAGATACTAGGGTTGTATATGTTATGCCAGTAGGTTCTAGTGATGAATTTAGGAGACACACACAACATTGAAGTAATAGCCCGGCATTTTATGTACTGCCTTGCATTCTTCCCAGCTCACACAGAGACAACTGAAGCCTTCTGGAGCAGCATGAGCAGAAAGTAATCTCCAGATATTTCAGCTCCTAGCATTCCTTGCCACTGGCTATTTGGACAGGGGCTTTCGAGAGCTGAAGTTTAAAACATCCAGAGATTGCCAATTTGGAATGGATTGCAGAGATGACTCGGGAAGATAATTCATGATTTGATGTTGGGTTGCGATCTGTCAGTTGTTCACCATAGTTTGTCTCAGCTGGGTTCATATTACACAATGCCCCATATTTCAACAGCAACTCACAGTTCAGCAACAACCTAGACTCGGTCCTTCAATATTAGTTATGTTGCTTGCACACAGCTGAAAGGATATTGTATTGTCTAAACCCAATGAAAACTTTTACATTAAAAATATTTTTAAAAACAAATTCACTGACTAGCTGCATTCCAGCAGTGGGTGAAGCCAATGTCATAGATGGTAACACCAGGGATAGAGTGGATGCTTGGTTTTGCATCAAAGCCACAACACAGATCTATGCCTGTCTGTTCAGAAGGAAGATCAGGCATGCCTGCAATGCAGACCTCAGTTCAATCTATGCACAGCATTTAAAGTTCCTTTAAAGACTTGTATCCCCAGTCACTGATCAGAGATTACAGAAAAAGGAGCTTTCCTGTGCATCTAGCAAAAATCTACTTGTCCCTGCTTTAGATGCTTGATATGGAATATACTCAACACGTCCCCACCCCACTCAGTTAAGAATACCCCAGGAGCACATCGGACAAGGTAACACTGCACTATTATAAATTAGAATAAGCACTTGGAATGGCCTCATTCACCAACTGATTTGCTAGTCCACCTAGAGATATTGCCTATCTGACAGTTTCTTCATGTCAGCAGAGTGTTCTCTTTAAGATTCTGGAATATCTTCAACAGATGTTTCAAACGATGATGCCAGAGAGACAGAGAATGGCAGTTTCAGATTCTGTCTACTTATGATAGGTACTGCTGGACATAATTCTTCTAAAGCAATTTTGGCTTGGTTTTGTTATTCTTGTTAAAATTTGAGCATATTGTGGGGCACACATGGCCTGCAGGCTACATGCTGCTCTCCCCGATGTATTTTTGGTATACATTAAAGTCCCTAGTACATGGCAAGTGCAAATGCCACTTCTAATACCAATCAAGGAAACTAAAATTCCACTGAAAAAGAAGGCGAGCATTCATAATGTTAAAGCCCCCTTGGCTCATCTCCAGGTCCACTCTTCTTTCAAAGTTTTCTGACAAATCCCTCACCCAACCTATTCCCTAACCTAACACCCAAGCGCCAACTTCAGAAAAAGCCTTATTTTTTTTAAAAAAAGTTTTCCAAGTAAGAAAACAAATGGATGATGTACACACAAAACCTCCCCTGAAAATCACACAACCTCTTTCAAACCAATAAGAATTGCCATCGAGAAACTGGAGGGGAGCACATGAAGAGCAAAGACTCATCAGAGGTCTTGCTGGTCTCTTTTTAACCTGAAGCGGCACTTTCCAGATCAGGGTGAGCAGGCTTCTCCCATCTCTGGTTGTCAGGACTGCCGCTGCTATTGGTTCCCCCCTCTTGCTCCTCACCTGAGGGTATCTAGCTGCAAGAATGAGCCCAATTATGGGCAATCATGAGATTAAGAAGGGCCTAAGCAGTACTCATAACAGTGTGGAGCTATTCAGATTGCAGGAATTTCATGTTCCCACCTCTCTGACTTCCACATTCACTCTAGTCATTATTGCATTAAACATTGTGGTTTATTTGATATTTGTCTTAGTCACAACAGTTTCTAGGAAATGTGAAAACTTCCCAATTCTTCCAGGGCAAGAACATATAGAACAGTACTTTAAGCAGTAAAGAAACAGTGCAGCACCATCTACTAGTTGGAGTTGCTGCACACGTCATTATTACGAAGTGCAAAATGCAATGCAAGGCCTTCTGGACTCTTTTGGAAGAGCACTGCTGTTTTTCCTAGTAAGAGTTTTATCTGCAGCACTGGAAGTCAGTCTATCTCAAACACTAAGCATTACTACATTTATAACTTGAGAGCCAAAAATATAAATGGGAACATGCATCAGAAATGATGAAAGACTTGTTAGTGGCATGCCCTTAGGTGATTTGCTTTCTTCCAGGTGCCAGAAATCATTGAGATGATTTATTTCCACCTGCGTGCAATCCAGGAGGCTAGTGCAAGAGAAGCAGCCATTGGGGCTGTGTGCCTTCTGGCTGAAAGACACACGGATGAAACCATTTCAAGCCTTCTGAGGCTCTCACTGCTTTGTGACAGGTGAGGAATATTCATTCATGCATTTATAGGCTGCCTATAGCTGCTGAGGTCTTCCTATGCAGCTAGAAATAGTGCTGTGGTCCTGATTTCCTAAGAGGAGTTAAAAGAAACCTTCTTACCTGCCGCCTCTCCTGAAGGAGCAGGCAGGTCAAGCCAACAACAGTGTACTTGACTCATACCCTGCCATGGGGGACCTTTTGTAAGCAAGGCATATGCTCAGCTACTACACCGATCCTTTCCACCCTCTTGTCAAATGAGTCAGCATCTGAATCTGATGTTCTGAGGCAGCAGGCAAGGGCTTCTAACCTCCTTATGACAAGAGCACAGTCATATTTCCTAACAAATCTCTTGTCTGCTGTACTACAAACCACTCAGAAGCTATGCTAGTCAGATTAATCCAGCAGGACTAAGTTAGTCCACTAACTCAGAACCACGAGGACTGTGAATACACCAACTTTCACCAACCCAACAAATGTTTTGGATTTTAAATCCCATCATCTCCAGCTCTCATAGCCAATGGCCAGAAACCGTGGAGTTGTTGTCCAAGATCACCGGGTTTGAGAAGACTGATTTACACAAATGCCTTCAGCAAGTAGTAAGCCCCTCTGGACACCAGAAGACCTACTTCTGGGATAAACACAAAACATGAAGCTCAGTGATAGGCAAGCTGCCCTTGCAGAACAGTCTCAGAGAAGAAAGTTAGTGGTTGGAAGATATTGCATTATAAGATTGCCTCCTGGAAGCATGCTTAAGCTGTTCATGGAAGACTAAGTATTCACCAGTTTATAGGGCCTTTCTTCTTCTTTATATGACCTTTATATCGGGGTGGTACTCTGCCCCTTCTACAACCAGCCTTCAGTGATCTATGCTGCAGCAGTAGGCTGAAGGAACCAACTTCTGTTCAAAATGCTAAAAATGCAAGGCAGCGAGTGCTACACAGCAGAGGATTAGGATGCTGGAGAAGAACGTGGAAAATGTGCATGAAGAAAAAAACAGCAATTACCACATACCAAATAACCAAGAGGGTAGAAAGGCTGCCACGGGGGTGTCTTCTGCAATCAGTTGCTAGACTGATGAGAATATCTGAAAAGGTTTCCAATCTCATGGTTGAAAGGTAAGTATGAAAAGAAACCTTTTGAGATCCCTGCAGTAAGCAAGCTTCCAGACCTTCTGGGCAGCTTTTTGAAGATCTTTCGGCAAGACACCTTCAGTGGGCCCCCTCCCTCAGCGAATCCACCTTCTCACTGCTGTTGCCGGCAGGTGCCCTTGCTTGCACTTTTCCATCATTGCTACCGCTTGCTTTCTTGTCAGGTGAGAACTAACAGGCAGGGGGGATTCCTGCTCCTCCTCCTCATCACCTCCATTATCTGGCCCAGAGAGAGAGGCCGGTGAATAAGCAGATTGCAGTGGTTCAAAGCTGGTGAAAATACTGAAAGTTTTCCCATACCTCAGTTCAGTCATGAATGCAAAGGGGAAACTGCAGCCAAGAAATTCTGAGACTTTGAAGGGCAGTAATGAAGGAACTAGAAACAATAATTAAGAGTAAGGATGTTTCACTGGAGACCAAGGCCAAGACCATCCGCACTATTATATTCCTGATCATCATGTATGCATGTGAAAGCAGAACTGTGAGGAAAGCTTCTGGGAAGAAAACAGATGCCTGTTTGTGAATTGAATACTCTGGGCCAACAGAATTGAGGCTGTCATATTTTGGACACGTTATGAGAAGGCAAGACTCACTGGAGAAGACAATCATGTTAGAGGAAGTCAAAGGCAGATGAAGGAGAGGAAGGCCAAATAAGAGATGGACTGAATCCATAAAAGAAGCCACGGCCTAGAGCAGTGGTAGCGAACCTATGACACGCATGCCACAGGGGGCACACAGAGTCCTCTCTGTTGGCAAGAGAGCCAAGCATCGCCCCAGCAGCCGAGCACTGGATAACAGTGACTATAGGGGCCATGCACGTGTCCGAAAGAAGTAGTGGTGCCAGGCAATGATGCCGCAAGCCATGACTCATTAACCGTGAGTCATCCAAGTTTCACAGGGCAGGTCAGTGTGCTGCCAAGGGGGAGGGAGGGAGGGGGAGAGAGAGAGGTCAGTGTGCTGCCAAGGATATATATATTTGTGAGCTGTTTTTTCTAAGCTAAAACCTCAGTTTTCAGGTTTTATTGCAGTGTTGGCACTTTGCGATAAATAAGTAGGTTTTGGGTTGCAGTTTGGGCACTCGGTCTCTCAAAGGTTCACCATCACTGGCCTAGAGTTGAGAGCAGCTAAGCGGGACTGCCATGGCTAGGACATTGCAGAGGGCTTTCATTCATAGGGTCACCATAAGTTGGAGACACGTTGACGGCACGTAACATCAACAAATGGTGAAAAGGAAGCACAACTCCAAGGGCCTGTTGTCAGTGGGCCTGTTCTGAAGGGGGGAAGGGGGCTTGCTAGGTGCCCAGCTATGCCTATCCTTGAGGCAAGCCCTGGGTATAATCTCTTATTTGTCTACTGTGTGTGTGTGTGTGTGTGTGTGTGCGCGCGCGCGCACATGCATATGCATGTGTGTGAGTGCGAGCATCTGCAGAGCTATAGGTTTTACCGTACTGGTCATATGGCAAGGCAAAGCAATCAGCACGTGTTTCATTCCTTTGTCGTTTCACTTTCAGGCATATAACTCAGATTTGGGAAGCTCTGGGCCAAGCAAAACAGCCTGTCCAACTCCAGGTTCTTGCAAAACTTCTTGACGTGTTGAAAAGAAAGCCTTGCATCAGCGGTGAACTCCCTGGCACAGAAACAATGTTTATGGAGAATTCCTCCCTTCTACCTCTAGCAGTGAGCAACAAAAATGTGCATTTCCTTACCTCCACACATGACCAGCTGCACCATGACAGAGCAGACTAGGAAGATGCATATCTGTGATTACATTGTGCAGCTCAGAAGGCCACAAACCAGTGGGAAGCTGAAGCCAAGTGAAGTAGTTGCCCCAGGCAGCTTGGGGTGGGGCAGGGTGGGGTGCTGCCACTGCCCCTCCAGATCTGCCCCACTCACATTAAGCCACTCTCATCCTCCCTGGTGGCAACAGGACTCCTGGCCGCTGGCCTGGCCCATCTCTCATAGTCACCTCTCCCCAAAGCAGTGCAGGGCCGTTAGGAGGTGTCCCTGGCCGAGCAAGAAGCATCTGGCCCGAATGGTGCTTTCTGGCAGGCCTCACTTGCACACACTGCTGTTCTGCTCCCAGGATGCACACTGACACTGCTGCTGCGCACACAAGCAGAGAGCGGTGATGCGTCGGAGAGCCGAAGGGCCATGTGCCACGTGCCCTGCAAGCTGGCCTGCTATGCCCCGGTGCTCTGGAGTCGCCTCTCTCACCTCTGCTTGTCTGCAAAGCAACAGAGGAGGCTGCCTTTTGCTGAGTACTGGTGGCACTGAAAGGCAGCAGCTCCGCTGGATTTCGGGCAGGACCCTTTTCCTAACCTAGCCTGGATCAGCTGGGGATTGAACTTGGAACCTTCTGCATGCAAAGCGTCTGCTCTGCCATGGAAAGCATAACTTGGGCAGCTGCCATCATATCCTTCACCTCAAGCAGCAAAATGCATTGTTGTCCCCCCCGCCCACATTTGAAAATGTTGGCATGGCCAGACTTGCACATTCCGGCATGAAATTCTGATGTGCCAATGCTGAAATATGTGTGCACTCCAATATGCAATCCATTGCACCGCCTGGTATATCACAGCGATTTGGAATGTTAATTTGTGGATGACCCAGTTACCGAAATCAGGCCCTGTTGAACAAAGATAAAACCAGTGAAAAGGAAAATGGAAAGCACTGGGATGACTGGCTGCAGCTCTTGCTAGAATGGCACTCGTTGTAGCCATGCAGCGCCTAGGGTCCCCCCCCCCCACCCCCACATGCCCTCCTGTTTCAAGGTTAAACTTCTCTGATCTTCCAGACAAACTAAAGAGTGATGCATGGTTATGAGATTGCAACCGAACTGTCCAGAAGTAAAGCTGCTATTTTAAAACTCCATTTCAGGCAACACAAGCCCTCTGCATAATATTTAGGGATAAAAAGTGTAAAATCCCGATGAACAGTTTTTATGTATCAGTGATTATCTTCCTGGTGATTCAGTTGCATTACTTGATGAACTGTTCCAACGTTGAGTGTGGACCGGAGGATATACCCAACACATCAAGTTATATAAGGTAAGAGCTAAGCAAGAGAGTACATATGTTAGATAAAAAGCAATACTGTTTTCTCTCACTCTTAAGGGAAAACTTTGAGGGTGTTATTCCTGCGCTTCAGCAGGAAAATTATTATCATTAAAATGTCCTAGTATGAAAGCCCCTAATCTTGAAAGATTGTCTGTTCCATTATGGCATTATGAGATGCTTCTTTTCAGCCAGCACCGCCTTAGAAATAAGTCTGTTTGGCCTCAGGAAAATGTCATTCTAGTGGATGGATCCAGCCATCAGCATGCTTAGAGTAGCCCTACTGCAGTACATGGAAATTAAATCAGCCATGAGTCAGTTACCCAATCCCATACAGAGACTCTTAGGGTTGTTGCCTTTAGATGTTGCTTTCAATAGAAGTAGGATCTATTTGTGAGAATACAAGTACTAAAGTTTGAAAGCATTTATTGAATTCTATCATTTTGTTCCTGGAAGCCCAAACTTGCCAGAAAAAGAACTCCCAACACCACCCTTGGCAGCCACTTTTATTAAATAGCCTCCCAAGCATCCACCATTCCTGCTACTGCATTTGTGCAGAATATAGTAATCATGGGCATTCATTAGGACAGTCCTTCCTTAACTTTAGGTGGGATTCGTTTGGGTTATTAGAAGTATAACAGGCATTCCCCAACGCCCAGCTACAGTATTCCAGCCCAAAGCCCATCAGTGTCTGCAGCAAAGATGGGGAACATTGAAGTCCACAGCCTGAATATAGACTGCTATTCTGGCCCATCAGACCCACAGAGGTTTGAGGGCGGCCCCCTTCCTGCAGAGGGGGGATAAATAAAACAGGCTTGGGACTCAGCTGGCACTTGGCAGTTATCTGGAAGCCTGGCTGCTCCAACTGTTTTGCCCTCCAGGTTCTGCTGGGATTGGGATTGACATGGTGGAGAAAATTTGTGTAAGGGCTTTACAAATTCTGTTGAGTCTGTTCCAACTGCATTTGGCCAATTGTCAGATGTCTTTTGTTCCATCATTTGCTCATTAACATTCTCAGATTTTTTCGTGTTTGTTGTCAAATGCTCTTTAGTGCCAATGCACTAAATGCACCAATGCCGATGCATTTCATTCATTTCCAAATGTCCTCCCCAAAAGGGGATAAAACTGCAAAATCTACACAACGTGAAAAAAGCTGGTCTACTCTTGAAAAACCAGAGCTCACATACACCCATTGAGGCTTCTCTGACATCCCTCCTGGTTCCTGGCCTTTGGGCTGGTGCTTGAAGGAGGCTGAGCCTCTTCACCTGCCACTCATCATTCTGATCAGGATGGCGAGCAGTAGATGAAGGGAAGCCTGCATGTCTCTGCATATGGAAAGACAAAAACTGCAACATATTGGAAGGCAGCTCTCCCTGCTCTGGGTTCTTTCTTCTGCATGTACTGCCTTTTCAAGAAGGGATGCCTTCAAAGAGAAGACAGTTCACCTGACAATGGATGGATTGTCCTCTATTGCCACCAGGTAGCCATGTGTGTATGCGAGGGAGAATGAGGGAGATGGTCCCCAAGTCAGAAATACAAGGGCTGCTATAAGAGAACCAAAAGGATCAGGAGGAAGAAGAGAGAGGAGGTCTTACTGCAGGAGAACCTCTCCTGCAGAAGACAGTCAGGAGTGCCCCATGGGGCCATGGCACAGCAGGGGAGGGGGGTGTTAGCTATGCCTCAATTATTTCTCATGTACAGTAGAACCACTGCAGTACCAGTACTTCTCTTCCACACTTCCTGGGACCTTCTTGGCCATTTTTCTTGGCACTTCCAAGGGAACTGCTGAAGTTGCCTTCTGAAAAGGGCAGGTTGTCTAGGTAATCAGCAAATCTGCAGGGCGAGTAGAAATGTTAATGAGAGGCAACTTCTCATTCAGCCAGAATTTTCAAAATTATGATTGGTTTTGCACAATAAACTTCCCCTCCCTACACATGGAAAGGACTTTGCACCTCCATGCAGCTGGGCTGGGATGACAGCACTCAATTCAGCTGGAGAAGACTAGAACTGCTCCAACTTCCCATTTCAACAGTGCTTCAGGCAGCCCACTAAACAGCTACTTTGCAGGCTGGCAAGAGCCCAGTTATGCCAAAGGTTGCCTGTATGCACCCTTACCCCAAATCAATCATGACAGAAGCATGGTGGTACAAGATAGGGTGGGCGGGTGGGAAGGGGTAGCAGTCATAGGAAGCCACAGTGGGCTTCCCAGGGCCCCTCAGGGGTCGTACATGGCCCAAGGACTACAGGTTGCACATATGTGCTTCAACCTGCTCACGATCACATGGAGCATCACTGTGAAAAATGGAAGCTCAGGTCATGTTCAAGAGAGGCCAGCGACTCCAGTGCTGGTGGGGCTCCTCCTCCAGCTTTCACTTTATAGGAGCTGTGCATGGTGCTTCAGGGCGGTGCATCTGTTTTGAGGATGGAGTTCAGCTCTTATCCCACCCCGGAGAGATGCTGCTACGAGTGAGGAGCCCCACTGCCACAGGAGTTCCCAGCCTCCTGGTTAATGTTGCAGTCGTGTTCTTGGCAGTGCTGAAAGTGCTCCCAAGAAACACGGAGTGTTCTGGGCTGAGGCTTAATTGGAACTAGTTTTGGAAGTTTTAATCAGCTGGACAATTGCACTGTGGGTGAGTTGGATCTCTACCCGTGCTAACAATCTTGTTGGGAATTAAAATATTAACTTTTCTCTATTTTTCCCATGGAATATTCCTCAATTAGTGACCCAAAGGTAAACTGCAGTGAATAAAAACAGTAATAGGAAAACTGAACTTTATGTCTGAAATCATCCAAGTGGCCTCCTATGGACCTTGGTGACTACTGTATTGCCCTAAAATGGTTGCAGAAGTTGTTGCAGGTGGAGGACAGAATCCCCTGCACCAGGCCCTTCACATGCCTGGTAAGGTCATGCCTGCTGATGCTAGCTGCACCCTGCACCATTTTGTGTTTCTCTGTGCTAGGAGAGGCCTAGAGAAGTGGATTCAGGTGGCCTCGGGAGGAGCAGTCAGCCCTCCCACTACCAACCAAATCCCAGTGGTCCCTTCCTGTACCTCTCACAGAAGGATTCAGCTGACACCAGAGAAGCATCTGCTTCTCCCACTACCAGCCAAGTCCTTGGCCTTGCACAGCATATGCTGTCCCTATGGAGGCACTGCATGCCACATGAAGCCACTCAACCAGCACCAATAAGAGCAGCCACTTCTAACAACACTGAATCCCCTGCCTCTCTGCTGTAAACTTTGCTCTCAGGTTGAAGACAGCAATGTATTTCTCCAGGACAGCACCTGAAAGAACCAAAGGAGGTTCTGTTGACTGGGCATAGACATTCTACGAGTTGTATTAAGCCCATGAGTTGGAGATTCCACATTCCTGCCCTTAAAAAGATTTTTTTTTTAAATTCTGATCAGCAAAACTCAAGATAGTAAATGTATGAAACATGATTTCTAAAAACATAATTTCTAAAAAAAATACAGATTAAGTAAATGCATTTATAAAAGATTTAATAGTTTTATCTAAAAAAAACATATGAAGTAGAGCTTTGGAACCATAAAATTCAAAGGCAGGTGTTCACCACCAGTCAAATGTTTTTGTTGCCCTGAATTTAGCTGTGCAATGGAAGCTTTAAAAGCCTTGGTCAAAAGGGAAAAGACACCTCAGACTTGTTTTACAAGTCTAACAGGAAGTTGGAACCTTCTCTCTTCACCAGAAAATTACCTCGAAGGGGTTCTCCTCCTGGCCAGGTAAGTAGGGGAAGCTCTGAGTTTGGGTTCAGAGTGAGTTCTGTATATAAAACTAAAGCATCATTGATGTCCTTCTAGAGCTCTTGTCAAGCATCACCGCGGGCTGGATTATGCCGTATTTACCAAGGTGATACCACTTCTCCATCACGGTGATGCGACACAGAAGCTTACAGCAATGGCTTTTTTCACTGCAGTAAGTCTATTTTCTTACTGGAGTAGCATTAGTGGTGCTTATGGCTCCAATGAAAGAGGAGCAGGGCATCCATTTTGGGTTGCAATCTGAACTTTTTATAAAACTACCTATGGTCCTGAACCTTCTGGGGGCTTAGCTTGCAGCACCATGGATAGCTCTTTAAAGGTTTGGACTGGACACACCACCTTGCTGAAATGGGAGCTACCAGCTTCCACTTAGTCGCACCTAGGATTATATGTACTACTTTACTCCATTCTACTCCTTTACGTAGAAATGTAGTCTTAGTAGGGCATGACAGGAAGTGACACGCAAAACAGTGAGTCTGTCAGTCAAGTCCTTGCTCTCAAATATTATTAGAAGCAATTAGGACCAGTCCAATACATGAAGGTCACTGAGGTGAAGAGTTTAGCAATTAGCACAGAGCCAGCTATGATAGATGCCTTGGGAGTCAAAAATAATTGCCAGTCTATTACAAATTATCCCGTGATGTATCAGTACTTTCTGATCTACTTTCTCCCACTGGATTCCACTTTCTGATCTCATCTATGTTAACTTCTTGGAGCCAGGTTGTATTCCACCTTAAAAACTACGCTTGGATAATGAAAGGTGGAGCTTGATCTTCTCTTTCCATCCGCCACCTTTTTGCAAATCACTGTGTTCCAATATTTCAGTTTCTGCTAGTTTGAATTGTAAGTGAATATATACCAAGAATACAGAAATAGAAATAAAACAGAGATGGGTGCAAAGAATAAAACAGTAGAATACTTTTCTCTTTTCTTTGATGTTGCTACTTCAGACTAGGAAGAAATGAAGTTGCTCCTGATGAAGTGGACCCTACTCACAAAATCATATGCGCCAATAACCTGTGTTAGTCTATAACGTGACACAGAAAGCTTTGGCTGCAATTTTATACCCATTTACCTGGCAGTAAGCTCCACCAAATTCAGTGGGACTTCCTTTGGATTAGACATGTATAGGAGTGGACTACTGGAGCTTTTGGCACAACAGATTTAAGATCGCTACTCTTCCTGGAGGTCAAGTGACTGTAATGGTGAAACTCTTTTTTGTGATTATTTGCCTTCTACAGTGCTAATGGATTTGAAAAGCTTCAGTGAGCCACCTTAGGAGTGAGAGGAATTATAGACTGTGAAATTTCATGGCACAAAAGAGTCCATTTTTTAAACTGCATTGGGCTGCACTGGCCATGCTTCCTTCACTGATGTAGTTCAGGGTGAAGTCCTATTTGTTGTGTCCTTGAGGACTGTAAGCCCCCAAACCTGAACAGGGGCAGCAGTGTGACCAACCGTTGGGAATGGGGAGCAGATGTCATCTGAAATGTGGAGAGCACCGGCTTAGGTAGTCTGACCCAGCCCATTATAGGCCAGGTATGGATAGAGTTCTGCTTTTGCGCCCCACCCTGGTCAGGAATGGAAAAGAAGTGTTGGGGTCTTTTCAACTCAGCTCTTTCCTCTCTCTGTGTCTTGTAAGAGTACAACAATGCTGTGAAAAACAACTCAAAAAGTCCACCTAAGACAGCCAGCCAAACCAAGCGTAGCCCATTCCTTAGCAGAGAAACTGGATGCAATGGAAACAGATCACAACTCCAGCACTACAAGAACTAAGTATGTTCCAATGAGCCCTGCCACATTGTCAACATGACAATGGTGATGTGCACATTAATCAGAACGTCCCTCTTGGTGGTGGTGGTTGTGGTGATGTTATTTCTGCTAGTGAAAAGAGGGTAAATACTTGTCCACTTATCCAATCATCAATAGTATATGAGAATGAGTACAATATTCTATCATTGCCTTTCCATTACAAGCAATAAATAGGGAAAGTTCTTTGCATTTCCTGACATATATTTGCTATTTTGTGTTGTTCAGCTTCTTTCTTCTGAATCCACATACACAGTGCTACAAAAACATTACATCCTGGGCCTATTAAAGAACTGGCAGAGTGATTCAAGCTCGACCTACCGCTGGCTCAGTCTTCATGGAATGGGTAATGTAGCTCGTCACCTGCAAACTGTGAGTGGTCTTTATTTTTTCCTCTGCAGCCTACCCCTCTTCCTCTTCTTCTTCATCTTTGTCTTCTCAGAACCTTGGTAAACATGAAGTAGATACAGTGAATCAAAATAAACAGATTATTTTCTGCAGACATAAACCATGTCACTGTGAAACCAAGACATGTGGAAAGTATGCTTAAGAAATTTCCGAGCTACAAACCCTAATATTAGTGTTAGATGCCAAGGCTCAGATTTAGGAATATGGGTAGTAATAAGAGAAATTGTGCTGCACATGTGCAAAGTAATTTTCTTTATCACTGAATTAGATGGAGCCATTCTGAGATTACAGCAGGGATGCGAAACTCCCTTTGTATTCTTAACCCTTCAAAGGCTCGGGAGCCATATCCATGATTTGTAAATAAAAATTTCTTCAACTATCACCATCACCCCACTGAGAGATTTAAATTGGGGAAATTAGTTCTGCTTCAGCAAGGTGTTCTTCTTTAACATTTATTATATTATTATGATAACAAAAATGGATAATGACCTAGATCAGATGTACATTACAGAACAGATCCTGTTTTCCTTGGGTTTTGGTTGAGATTAAACCCCCCATTTCTCAGTTCATATGTGACAAGATACTTTGGTGTGATAAACCGGATGTTTCACATCATGGTATACAAGAGAAGGGAAGAAGGACAATACTTCTTCTGAGTCCCGAAAATTTTATTTAACTGGACAAAGACCATTCTTTCTGAACATACCTATGTATAGGTGCATAAAATGTTGACAGCCAGTGTGGTACAGTGAACAGAGTGTTGGCCTGGGAGTGTTCTTCCAAAGCAGAATGAGGATGAGAGTGAGGGTGTTCAAGGATAGGCTGGGCATGCACATGGTGGGTATGTCATGAGCGGAGCTCGCTGGAGCCGGGGGTCAGACTAGATGGCTCAGGAGGCCCCTTCTGATGCACTCTGTTTCTAAGTTTCTATGAACTCAGGCTAACCTTACTCCATGGGCTTGCTGTGAAGGGGGAGAAAAGGAGGAATATGTCTTAGGTTCCTCTAAGAGGAATAAGGGCAGGGTACAAATGTAAAACTGAGCAATGTTCCTGTAGCTTCCTGGAGTACCTACACATGATTTGGCTCCTTTAGGTAAACAGCAACAGTTCCCTATTTTAATTCAATAACTCGTCACTCTGAAGGACCTAGAATTGCATTTTCAGGTCCCATGTTGTGGGAAGGCTATCAGGTTTGTCAAAGCTTAACAATATAAGGACGTAAGAAGAGCCCTGCTGGTTCAGACCAAGGGACCATCTAATCCAGCATTCTGTTCACACAGATGCCCA
>NW_025335568.1:40081663-40139470 GCF_004798865.1 Varanus komodoensis
GAGGCTAGAATGAGGAAACTAGATGGATTGTACCACACTGGCACCTGGGATGCCTGCCAGAACTGGTGGGAACACTGAGGGAGAATGAGAGGCAGAACAAACCATGGCAAGCATGGTCATTTGTCAAGAGAATTGTAGGCTATTCTGTGAACAAGCAACCCATGGAGGCTTATTCACAGGGTGGTTTAGTATGCTGTGTGAACCCAAATCTGGTTTCATTATTTTACTGTATGCCATTTAATCTTAAGTAGGAAGAGTGAAGGATAAATCAAATAATTATGTCATTTCAGAAGAAAGAAATTGCAACCCTAATTCTGAGTATTCTTCAAAGTTTCAATGATGGTGATGAGAAGGTGACTCTGACAGCTATTGAGGTCATAACCCAGATTATCAAACAACACAAGAACAATGTCAACATCTGTGTGAAGATTGCCAAGCAACTTCAGCCACTTTTGGTCGATGTAAGCCTTAAAAGAATCATTTCTCAATTGAGAACTATTTTAAGGTGGAGAAAAAGATGAAATAGTGAATTAGGGGGTGCTTTCAAAATTATCATGTCATCTAATACTGGTAAAGTAGCCAGTCACCTCCATTATAATGCATTTCACCCTGTTATGAAAAGTGTTCTGTTTTATTTAGTCATGATGTTGCAAGCTTTTGACTTAAAGAAAAATTCCCTTATGCTCGGCATTGCCTGATGTTCCTTTCTTGTTGTCCCTCTGTAGAAAAATTGTTTTTGCAATTCAAACTATCCATATTCCGGCACCATCACAAGTAGTCTTTAACTACTGAAATCATCACAGACGACATATTCATAGGCTGTTTTTCACATGAGTTTTGCTATAGTTGTCAGGGTTGCAAAGAGTCATTGACCTGATTGACTGAAACAAGCAGAACTTGCTTCCAGGTGACTGGCTGAGATCTTATACTTTCTTGGGGCCTTCACGGGTAACAAGAATTCAGTACTAGAAGGTGACATGTCAGGCTGTTTTTTGCTTCTCCTGGAAAAAAGGCTTGCCATCTCTAACAGAGTATTTTGAGCACTCCTCATGAAAGCACAGTTCCCTCTTCAGGGGACCCATGACTATAAAAATGTTATAAAATCAATATCAGTTCCTCAGGGAGATATGCCCTCCATGTCCCATTTTCAAGCATCAATAGCTTCTTTTCAAGGGAATGGAGAATAGAGTCTGTTACTCTTTCTGCTCTTGTCACAAGAAATGTCACTAGCCTGAACTGATGAAACAAACTTGCAGGCAAGCCTTGTCATGCGGCCTTTTCCTCCCCATGATCACATGCATCATAAAATTCATTCTGAAAAGCAGAAGTCAAGCTGCAGGAAAGCAGCAGGCATGCAATGCAATCCAAAGCATCTTCACTCAGATGTAAGTCCTGTTGTGTTTTCTGGTGCTTCCTGCATAGGAAGCATGTTCCTGGCTGCAGCCTTAAATGTATGATTGAATCATGATGCATTTTAGATTTATTTTTGATAGAAGGAGGATAAAATTATCTATAGCTTTTCTTCCAGAAGTGAGCATCATTGTGAGATATCTGCAAGTCTCATGGGAAGGTCAAAGGCTGTCCTTTTCTTTCATTCCCAGGAGAGGAGCAAAGTCTGCTATGCTGCAAATAAGCTGTTTCAAGATGTACTTAAAAGTCTAGACATGAAAGACAAATCCACTATGCAGGACCAGGTTCTTGCCAGTATTGTGGCACTGATGCTAAATCTGCAAGATCCACATCTGGATGTCGCTAAGGTACTTGCTTGCAAAATCTGATCACAACTCCTGGTGCAGAGGCACAGCTGATCCCCCAGCACTGAAACAGAATCAAGAGCAAATGCTTCCCTGAGCAGTTTGACTGCACCTTAAAAGGAACTATCAGATTTCTGACAGGGAGAGTGCCAGAGATAGGTTTGAGGCGGTGCTGATCCACGGACTCTCTAGTAGGCCTCTTCCTACACTTTGGCCCTTGAAGTAATGGTCATAGCAGGTGGATGCAGCAGAGCTCTGAAACAGTGTTGGCAGCTGGGAGCCACCATTTTAATTTCCCACACTATCTCACACTGAATACACTGGGGACATTTTGGGAAGTTAAATGGCAGCTCTATATCATATCTCTACGTTGCTAGGGCAAATAGATATGGTCTGTGATTCCTCACTCTAGGACTGATGTTTGTTTGATCATCTCTGTTTTCACTGATTTGCAGAAAAGGTTCTTATCTCCTCTTGTTTTGCAGAGTCGTAGAGACAGCTTAAAAGAATGCAAAACCTTCTTGGGCTGGGCTTCAAATGACAACCAGGACTCTTGGAACATGATTTGCAGACATCTTGTAAGGCCATTCTGAAAGACTGATCTTTCATCATTATCCATTGATTTCAAAAGAGCCAACAAAACAGGCGGGGGGGGGGGTAGAATCTTTCAGGTACAATGAAGGGTTGACCTCCCCATCACCACGTATACCTAACTAATGAACAACTTCTAAGCTTTACTCGCATTTGGACTGAAGGACTGGGTTTTCACCTCTCCTCCCACTAAGAAACTTTATTGCTGTCCAGCTCAGAAGCAGAGAACATTCCAAACAGTGTTCAGAATTATTTGACTTATTGCCAGTAATCACAAAGGTGAATATACTTATGGGTGCACACACAGCGCAAGAGGGAGAGAGCTGACAATGCACTACCATTTCACATTTAGAGTTAGTGAGCTTCATACAGAATCTGAAAGGATCAGGTCAGAACCTAAGGCATAATATTTTGCGTATGATCTCTACACAATCGGACAGCATTATTGTTACACCATTGCATTTTAAAAGACATATTTCATAAATTTGACATAAATTAACACAAATCTGTCAGTCCATAGCTACAACTTTTCCCCTTTCCCATTACTAGGCAGAAAGCTATTCTGCACATGCCGAATCCCTCCCACACAAATCCAGCCCATTGCTCAAAAGGGAATGCAAACACATTCACGCTACCCACCAACCTCCAACATCTCTGGCCAATTATGTGAGGACATAATACTAGAATACATCATGCACACATGAAATCAATCTCTCCTAACCCAAAAGTAATATGGGCAATTACTGGACATACACTTTTGAGGCAGTTGACCTGACGGTCTTGGCCCACCTGCATCAGGATCCTTTGGAATGTGACTTCCCCACATGGATAATCAAGCAGGTCAGAGCTGGGCCACTGGGGCACCAAGTGAATGGAGCATGTACGTGTGCAAATGCTCCCATCCACACTGTTGGCTGGGTCTGCTGGGCGAGTAGGAATGACAGCCAACTCAGCCCATTAGCTTTAGAAGTTCCACTTTCAGTTCAAAAAGTTTGCTTTAGAACAGGTATGAGACAGAACCACCCAGTATGGGTGATCATTCTAACTTTGATCAACGTTTTTATTTCCTAGGTTAAGGAGCACCCAGGGAAACTGCGGAGCTTTCTGGATCAGGCGTGGGACCATAGCCAGTGCCCACAAAAGTCTTCAAGAGTTGCAGCCACTATGTTCATAGGTATTTCAATATAACGAACGGCCACACCACTTGTACCACAGCCCTCAAGGCTGCTTCGTTTGGCATGTGGGGAGAGTCATCATTTCTAACTCTGTCAGTCTCTTATTCATACAGGGCATGATCAAATTCTTGTTTCAACAGAGAAAAGTCCAGCAACTCCCAGCATGCCCTAGGTGTGTGCACCTCCAAATCTACAGCAGCAGACTGCTTGCTGAACAGGTTCCCAGAGGATAGGAAGCTTGAATACTACAACTTTGGAATTCCCCAGGAAATAATGTCCCCATGCCCAGCTACTTATGGGGTGAACAACATGATAGCAAAGACATTCTCAGTGAAGGCTACCGGTGCCAATGTCAGCAGGGCTCCATATCCACTCCAGATATCAGACTGGACTTCAAAGGAGCTATCCACAGCGTTGAATCTGCACTCCAACATAAATTTGGTGCCTTGAATATCATTTCAAAGTTCAGTTTAAAATTAAGAGTGATTAAAGAGCCCTGCTGAAATTTGAACACGTTGTTGTTGTTTTAAACTAGGTACTAGGTGAATGGGGCTGGGGGAGGGGGGCATTTCCTGGGTCCTCATATAACAATTAACATTAGGAGGGGCAAAGGACACTGGTGCCAATGGCAGGTTATTTCATCCTGCTAATTACCTGGCAGGGACTGGTTTTTGCTGAGGGCCTATCTAGGGATGAAAGTATCACTTGCTGTGCCAATGATTCATCAGCCCCCATATCTAATATTGCATTTTTAAGAAGCAATGGTGGATTTGTTAGTGCTGCCTGATCACATTTTCTAGGAGCCGCTCTGCCTCCCAAATTCTTAGTCTCTGGAACTTTTGCCAAGCAGCACCTGTAAACTGAGAGCCTGTGCATTTAGCAACTGAGTGTTGTGACTGGGACTCAGGAGATCTGAGTTCTAGTCACCACTTGGCCACAAAGTCCCCTGGTTGACTTTGGGCCAGTCACTCACTCTCAGCCTAACCTACCTCACAGAGTTGTCATGAGGATCAAGTTGTGAGGAAGACCATGTAAGCCACCACAGGTTCCTTAAGGGGGAAAATGCAGGATATCGATATAATATCCAAAAATAATATATTTTTGCTTTGTTATGCAGTTTTAAATTTTTATTAAATTATAATAAATTATATAAATATTATAATTATAATATTATATTATAAATTATAATATAATTAAATTATTATAACTTTCTTTTTACTCCACCGGGGCTTTTGGTAAAGATAGTTGACCTAGTTTTTCTATCTATATCATCACCTAGGAATTGCGTTTATTGTCCTGCTGTTTATAGGTGATCATTTTTAAAGCTATTCTGTAGATTTACATTTTTGCTATTGCTTTTATTTCTAATATGATTTTTGGGAGGCCACCCGGAGAGTTTAAGTGAACATTGTATCTTTTTTTAATAAAGAAAAATATGAAATATATTTTAGGATTATTGCAGATATTGCTGTCAAACATAAATATTGCCGGCTATCAACAGAAAATATGAACAATTCAATTGAAAATAATGTAAATGACCATTTTATTTACATTTAGTATGGCATATCTCTAGATACCATCTTTCAGCTCATGGAATCCAGTCCAGTGCCAAAGTCAGAGGTTGACTTCCTGAAGCAAGGTAAATATAATAATGCTCCAAAGGATTTTCTTCTGTTGTTACTGGATCTGGCTATTTTTGCCTACAGGAAAAGAAATCAAATACACATAGAAACAGCATGTCGATAAAAGTATCTGTCCCCCTTTCATAAAGAGGGTGAAGAAATTTGTTCAAGCTCACAGAATTTATGAAACTTGTGTTTTTCTACACATTGCAAATTTTGTTTTGTTCCTTCATTCCCACCTTTGCCATAAAAACATGCACACATACAGAAGAAATGGTGCTTTGTCTCTGTCTTTGCCTCTCTAATCTGTAGTTCCCACCGCTACAATACAGAAGGCTTCTTGGTGAACCCAGCACCATCCAAAGTGGGTGGTGCAGCTGACAGAGAGCAGAGCTAGGTAATTGCTGCTTTAAGTTTTTAATCAGCCCTTTGCTCTTTGGTTCAGCTTTCAGCTCTTTTCCATCAGAAAAACAGCGTCCTGTCTCTGTGATTCTGGAAACAGAAAAAGCACACAGGTACTGCCCAGATCTATTCAGATGTTCCTGCTATTTCCCAAGGTATGCTTTCTTTCAAGCTGCAGTGTAGATATGAAACATTAATTGTGATTGCTTTGAAGGACCAAAAGTGCAAACATAAGTCAGGGTGTATTCCACTGCAGAGCCTTTTTCTTCCTTCAGGAAGGCTAGACACAGATTGATGGAAATACGCACAGGTTCTGTTGCTCGTGTTCCTTCTCTTTGCATATTGCTTCTTTTGTCTCATAAGCTTAAAAGGAAATGGTGAATATGTGCAAAGCCTTCTGACTTTAACAATAAAAGAAGCAACCCTCCTGGCCCTACCAGACTTTCCTCTCCACCGCTGAGAACCAGGAAGGCAGCAGCCTGTCTGAAGCCTCTAGTTCTAGCACAATGAAGTTTTGGTGGGGGAGAGTTCAGAACCTTCTTGCACGTGCCCCCTTTCCTATGAAAGTCAGCAGAGCCCAACCAAGGGATTCTTCTACGTAAGCTGTAGCACTACAGGGCAGCTCGACCCTCCCCGCCACTGCAAACCAAGGTACACAGTACTCAAAGTCAGCCAAGCTACTCTGACACTGGAGAACAATGTCCTACAAGGACATTTCCCCTTCTGTGAATACAAGACTGGTTGCTGCGTGTTATGCCTGAGGCAGTCACCTTACTCACCCTGGCTTTATAGGTGAATGGGGGAGACACATCAATTATGGTGGCCCCTCGTTGTCTGCTTTGGCCCCAGAGATTGCAGGGAGGGAGGTTGGTTGGTTATGCTAGGGAGGTTGTGGGCTGTCCCACACGAGGCATTCAAGATGAACTGGACAGCCAACTGAGAGTGATGGTTTGACTTGGAGCCCTGCACTGAGCTGGGGGTGAACCTGATGGCCCTCTGGCTGCTTCCAACTCTGCCATTCTAAGATTCCATGAATCTGTGCAGGGTTTGCATCTCTCTATTCTTAGAGAATCTGTCCTGAGCCAACAGTTCAAATCACTAAAGGATATGTACTGTATCACCATCAAAACTCTAACTAGGTTTCCTTCTCTTGCCAATTTTCTGCTTTACAGATCCTGTATTTGAGTCCTGAACCTGATATCCACCTGAATAAAGAGCTCTGTATGAAATTTCATGGCCAAGGGGTATACTGGAGTCCTTCTGCAGCTCTCTTTTGCCAGTAGAATTAGATGCAAATTCAAGTTAAAAGAGTAAACATGGGTTGTTAGGCAGAGCTGAAACCTCCACCGTGCTTCTTTGCCAGTAAATCAAATCTGTCTCCCAATAATACTGAAAAATATTCAGAGAAGGGCTGTTACAGCATGTACTTTGTACAGAAGGGGTTCCCAGTACAGTCACTGGCTTCTTTACACAGGGCTGGGAAAGGCTCTTCTTTGAAACCCTGGAGAGCTGCTACTGGCTGGTGCAGGCAGATCTGACCTAGATAGACCAATGATCTGGCTTGGCATAAGGTATTTTTCCTAGGCATGGCAATGGCTTTCCAAAGCCTCAGGTTGCAGCACGGTGGCAGCTGTAGCTCAATGGAAGTCCATGCACGGCATGTGAAATTCCTGTGCTCCTAAAACTTTTTCTTTCAAACTTGAAACTTTTTCTTTCAAGCCAGTTTACTTTCTGCCTAAAGCTGCCAACAGCAGTTCAATCATTCATCCATCTGTCCATCCATCCATCCATCCATCCATCCATCCATTTTGATATTATGAAGCCACTAATACCACAAATCTTAACAAAGGGGCAAAAACAGGCTCAACAAAACTTTGCTGATTCCAGAATATTGGTGAAATCACAGACAAGAGAGTGTGCAACCAAGTTGTACATGTCCAGGAAACTCTGAAGACTCTAGTATGCAGAGCCAAACTATGCATTATATGCAAAATTATTGTAATGAAGCCCTGACCTTTTAAAATTAAAGGTGCACTGAGGAGATTGTAAATGTAGGTGAGTATGGTGGCATGCAAGGATATACAGTATGTCTGCAGTGGCTTTGTCTGGTGAGCTTTTTTCTGATCAAAATTACTTCCTAGGTGCATTGCCCCCCACTTCACTGGGTTCGCAACTCATATTTAGAAAGGTAATGTATACCTCTAGGACCCTGCAAGAGAGGTGGTGATAGTAAAGCGGCTGGGAGGTTTCTGCTCTTTGCAAGGTAAAATTTCAGCTCAGTTCCCTGCCACTTGTCCTCCTCCTCCTCACCCTCTCCTACAGGAGGTTCAGCACAATCATATCTAGACCATCTTTAGATGTATGCCAAGCCATGATGAGTATGCTTAGAAAATATGATGTGGTGGCTTTCTGTTGCATTTCCAGTCACCATGCTACATCTGATTACAATGGCTACCACCTCACTTGCAGGTTGCCATACTAAAGGCCTGTCAGCAACTTTTGCCTGATTGGTACTGACCACACTGCTGCCCAAGGTCAGGTGGAATTCAGAAGTTCTTCAAGGCTCCACAAGCCTCCTGCTCAAGTTCCTCCACCCACAATCCTTTCCCAGGATTTTGGTTATTTAACTCTGCCTGAAATTCTGCATAGTTGAGCTATGTGATGGCACTATGGACCAAAGTAAGACCATGAGGCAATTCTAAAATTACAGTCCTAAAATAATTACAAGCTTTTGATTATAACATGTAGTTTGTTGGTTCGGAAATGCTAGCTCCCAGGAAGAAAAAGTAATCATTAACTGTTTATCATTCAGCCATAAAGATGTCTAGTTTGTCCTAGTACTGTGTTAAATATGCAGAACGAGCTGGGTGAAATCCCAGTTTGGGAATACACAAGAAAACGAAGAGGGATTTGGGGGTCAAGTACATCCATCAACAAGGACAATGTGTCAAGTGGCATATTTATCTGTGCAGTGGAAGGGAAATTAACAATTGCCAGAGCAATTCACCTGGCATGTGTTCTCTGGAGCAGTACAAATGACGGATGTCGGAATAATTACTGAGCCTGATCTTTTCAGATACGAAGTTACTAGCATATGCACTTCACTTGTTAACTGATTTGTTAGCTGTCCAGAATGCGTAAGGCAGAACAGAAAGTTTGCACTGTTTCTTCTAACATTTCCTAACAAGCTTTCCATTTGACTCATAAGTACAAAGTTGTCAGGCTGTTGTGTGTCACAGGCAATATTATTCACAGTACTTTAATCACAGAACTGGAGAAGGAATGTTTCAGTCTGCTGCGCTGATGAGTAATATTCAGGAATTTAAAAGCCTATCAATTGAAGACCAGAGTTCAGACTGTCTCGTGTTGGCTCATGCTCCACAAAGGCGGGAAATTGGAAGCTGGGGCTGATGCCTTGACTGAGATGCCCCATGAACAGTAATGATATTGTGCAATGTCATGCATTCTGTTGGCTGCAACTTGCCCTGCATGCACCCAGACTTACTGTCGGTCATTCAGGCCCGAGTCCAGGTGGGAAAGCTGGAGAGCCTTGAACCAGCAAGGATGCCAAGGAATATCGTAGCCAATTCTTGGTGTTCTTCAGGAATGAACTCGGCTAGCGCACCCAAAGAAAATGCTGCTATCTCCTCATAGTGGCCTCATAGTTGGAGATATGAAGGCTGAGTCCTGTCACCACATAGAACTTCTCTACCATTTTGTCAAGGCACTCTAACCCTTCCTATACTTGCTCCATACCGAAGGAACAACACCAACTGTGCATTCACACAACCCACCCACCAGCCCTGTGATGGTGTTGAAATTCTTCACTCCCTAATCTAGACTCTTCCTTCCACAGATCTGTGCTGCTGTGGTGCTGAATAGGCCATTCCCAGATCGAACTCAAGCTCTGAGGCCAAAACATTGGTCTCTTTTTTGAACTGGGGAAAATGGCAGCAGCCCCTCCTATTTATACTAGAGGGAGAGGGGTGGGGCTTCTGCCAAAAATTTAGCTTAGCTAGGAAAATCGTTCCGGCTACAGGCACCACACAGGTACAGAGCCCATATATGTGAATGCATGGATGACCACTCGAAGAACGTCAGTTACAGGTTACTTACTTTCTTCCCCAATCCATAGTTTTCTAACAATCGCTATATTAAAATAAAATAAAGCTACTCCATAAATACCCTATTTAATTTTAATGTTTGTCACTTTTATTTTACTTATTTAATTTTTATTTTTGGTCATTTGTTATTTATTGCTGTTTTATTGTGGTTGTTTTAATGATTGTAAGCTGTCCTGAAATGCCACGCATAAGGGATGGCATACAAACGGTTTAAACAAATAAATAAATAAAATACAAAAAAAAAAAATCCAATTGCATTTTAAAAGCTGTGAGCATGGACAACAATGAGCATTCATGTGCACAAACCAAAGTGTGCCCTGGCCAAAACAGCACAGAGCAGGAAGATTACATTCTCACTTGAATGCATGTGTCTGATTTGTGACCCTGATTCCACCAAGAAGAGGGGGATTTGGTGGATTAGGCGGATGGCCTCCTCCGTTTCAACAGAAGGCAAGAGAAGTCAAAGGCACTCCACATGCTAAACAAGTGGATTCGGGATCGGGGTGCTTATTTACATCCCTAACAGTCCGTTCACTGCTTCTCATTGACTGGCAAAGTAGGTAAGATATCAAATACATATGAATCCATTCCCCATCATTGCGATGAAGATCATCTTTAAAAAAAAAAAAAAAACCAGTAACCGTCGGGTAATAAACTAGAGTGGAACCGTGGCTCAGGGGGAGGTATGGCCCTTCCTGCCAGGTCAGTTCCCCAGTGCAAATTGCCACACAGAACCTGTGAAGGGTAAATTGCACAAGAACCCTTTTTAAAACACCCAGGGATTTACAGTGGAGAATCAGTGTAAGAGAAGAAGTAAAACCTCCCATGGCGGAGCCCTGCATCTCGCTTCCTCCTTGCTGTTAGCAACAGCAAAAACAAGATACATTAAAAGATACATTCACACATCTCCACTCATTTTGCTGCAACGATGGACTGATTTGAAAGTGATGCTGCTGGCTCTGTAAATGAAATATATTTGTGAAGAAATGTCTTTGATATAATTGTTGGTGTTGTTCCATGTTTACTTTCCTTAGTCTTTGTAAGGTTGCATTGTAGCTGAAGTCTTGTTTTGCTACTGCTAAAGGTCTGCATACTAGTTGCTTAGTGATGTTTTGAAGGTGGGAGAGAGAAAAACACTTTGAATATTGTTAGATGGATCAGATCAATGAAATTCTGCTTCTCTGGGGAGTCTAGCAAAGAAAAAAAAGAGTGATTGGGAGATGAAGTTAAGCTATCATGATGGACACTTGAGTCAGCCTGTGGTGATCAGTGAGGGAGGTTTGCTAGTTGCAGTGAGATGTTTGGAAGTACCCAAAGAAGGGTGAGGAGAAATGAAGAACTACATCCTGGATATTAAGTCATGCCTTCTCTGTGGGATAACCATAGATGGCTGGTAAGGGGGGGGGGGGGGGGAGGCAGGCGACTACTATGTCAGGAGGCTGCCCTAAGATCCAGCTAGCAGCTGGCAGTAAAATCCCAGATAATCAGTCCAAGCACATAAAACAAGAAGGGCTTTGGTTATGGAGGAAGGCTGGACCCCAAAGCTGGACGTGGTTGCAAGTATATTTGGCTAGGACACTAGTACAGGGAATTGGGCCTGAGCTGCAGTTATGTATGGCTGGCATTACAGTTAAATGGTTTACGGTGTGCTATGTCAGCACATTGTGTAGCCAGAATACTGATTTGTGGTGTGCTGATGTCGTGTTGCAAGCTGAGAAACCAGGAGCCGAATTTAAATATGGTTGTGAGTAATTCTGCATGGATGAGTTTCTTTACACTCTCAGCCTCGTCTTTAACAAAGTCAGGGAAATGGAATTTGAGATAGGACAATACAGATTAAGGAACAGGTTTCCATCTCCGGTGTTTCCACATATACACCTTTACTTTCTCGCGCAGAACATGTATAGTTGCACTTAGCTACCAGGATAAGTATTACTGCTGGAGAAGAGAACCAAGAAATACAGAGCATACAAAATACATGGGACCTCTCTGTGGACTTCCCTTTTTGTGCCGGGCCTAATTTCTTTAAATCTCTCTTGGTAAAGCTTTAGCTTAAAGTACTTGGATAAATGTTCTTGTATTGTGCATTTGAAATCTCATTAAAATGAAATGGTGATCTCTTTTATATTCATACACATAAATTATTTTGAACAAATTGTCAGGATTTAACTGAAGTACATATCATAGGAAAGTTTTTCAAGTAAAAAGATACATCACCATAGCAACAGAGTTAGACATACATGGAGCCATACAGTATGCATGCTTATTGGATGTGAAAAGGCAAAGTCATAAACAGATTACATTTTTTAGCAACAAGTATAGCAGTTTTGTAGTAGTTATGTGATATAAATTGTGCTGTCTCTTATTATGATACTCTGGGTTACTGCAAATTATTGTTTTAGCCATTAATTTTAATTACAACTTTTCCAACTAGACACTAGAGACCATGGGTGTATTAATCAGAGCACCACTGCCTTCTGACATATATCTAGTACTTTCCTCCAACAAAATAATGGAGATATTTTGACCCATATGCAAAATCACTTTGAAATATATGGTAATGAGACATGCAGCATAACAATGTATTGAGATGCATTAGCTGAATTTATTAATCCAACACCCTGTGCAAAGTCATTGAGGTCTAACCTAGCTATAGAGGTTAAGCTTGTGTGTAAAAGGTTTACTTTCACGTGTGAAACATGGACAACCTGACAAATATTTTGACTGTTAGTATTTAATGATGAATATTGATAAAGTGTATTGGACACACAACACACATCATTCTATTATCCATATTTACCATTGTCTTCCCAGAACTTTCAGACATACATAGAATGTATCTGATGCTGCAGCAGTCACATGTAGATCTTAACTGCAATCTGATCCACATCACATTGATCTGCAGTATACCGAAATTTACTTATCCTTTAACAGGTCTCAAGAGAAAGCAGAAGGATAAAAACAGCATATCTGGATCCTCGTTGGGTCAGTGCCAGCGTTGGCACCTGGTATTACTGAGCTATTCCTAGTAGCAGGGAGAAGTATGCCCCCATTTGGGACATGGGGTAGCTAGCGCAGACTCCCAACCCTCAGAATTTGCCCTGATACAGATAGTCTTTCAACAAGACCCAATTCATGATAGGCTTTAAGGTCTAGAATAGGCACAGTGCTCACCAAGCCTCTGGTAAAAATGACCTGCCTTATTTATCTATAAGAGAAAGGCCCTGAGCACACAGTCCTTTGGCTACTAGACCCTGTCAAGAGAGTGACAGGATAACGTAAGGGTCCAATTCTGGCCTCAACAAAATGCTCCAAGGGCAGAGCTAGTTCAGAGTGCCCTCCCTCTACCCCCACAGCTGTGCAATTATTTCCACACTGGCTGCAGGGCCACAGTTGCGAGACTGACCTCAGAGCTGGTGTTGAGGGCTGTTCTGGGGATGGGGACGTGAGGAATGAGGTACCCCCGTCTTGTGCAGAATCATGGCCTGTCTCTTCTTGAGCCAGTGTAAAACACTTAGTGGCCAAAATGGGTTGGGTGAGTGTCTTGGAGGGCAGCGGAAGCACCCAGGCAATCCTCACTTCTCCCACCCTCCACTGGATGCATAAAATCCTCCACGTTCAGAAGGCTCTGGGTATCCCAACTGGATCACACCCGAAGATACTACTCTGTGAGATAACCTTCTGTCAGCCCCTGTTCTGCCTTAATTGTCAAGATCACTCCTTATAACAAATAAGTTTTCCATTATCAAGCTTTCACATCCACTAGAAATGCTGCATCCCAGAAGCCCATAACCACAACAGAAAAGTTGTTTTGTCCTTTGCAGAAATACCCTTCCTAGACTTCTTAGCCTCTACAAAGAGAAAAGGTAAGCCTTCTTAGGCATGATCAAGAAACTCCTATGATATTCTTGGTGAAAAGAATGGAAGAGAAACCCTTTTGGGGTCCACAGACATATTCCTTATTTTCAGAACATGAAGTAGCACAAAAACTGAAGGTGACACTAACAGATGTAGAAATTGGACAATTATTGCATGAAAACCAGGGTCACTGCAGTCTGAACCTTGATTCTTTGGAGAGCAAGTTCTGCTCCGTGTGGAGAAAAGCACTGATGAAGGCTTTCAGAACCCGTGAAATCATTTTTAACACACATTATCACCATTATAGGTGAGATGGTGAGGCAGATACCTGTAATAACCCCTTACAATCCAGCTATTAAAACTATCAATACTTATGTTTTGTTAAAGCACATTATTACAGCCATAGTATGTGTGTTTTTATCTAAATTCTATGTTTTCCAACTTTGCAGTTTGAGCACCTATTTCTTCCTGCAATACATCCACTATGGGGGTGGTCTCAAGAGGTCTGACAATACTCGGGCAGAAAGCAAAACAGAAACACTTGAATGTTCACTCTTCAAACTAGTGTTAATTTGAGATCACTTTATAGCCACAAGTATTCGTTGTTATAACAATTCCCTTCATTACCTTTCATTTAATGACTTGAGAGCTCATTCCTAAAGTCTGCCAATAGTGGGCTGAAGAGGGTCAGGAAGGGGCAGCATCATCACAGGTTCCCCTCCATCACTGACAGAGGGGAAGTGGGTCTGCAGCAGAAGCATTCCTGTATTCCATGGAACACTCCCCAAGTGCACGTACCATCACTGCTGTCTCCGTTGGCGCAAGACCCACAGACTTTCTTCCCCTCACAGGTCCCTGGACTGACAACCCAGATCTGGCACAGCTATTTTTCCTCTTGTTGTTTTCAGTGGCAGGGCAAATCACAGAAATGAAGGACTCCTGGAACACTGTGAGGAGCTGCCCCCTCCTTCTGCCCCAGCTGAAGCAAGCGAGAGGAGCTTAGGAAGCAGCAGATCTTCTGCCAAGGTTTTTCTCCCATTAGGATTGTTCTACATGAGAATCTTTGAATATTATCCAATACGTTGTCCTTCTGCAAATGCATTTCCCATTGTAAACATCACTGATAAATGTAGACTATAATTTTCCAGGGCACATGAACTGAAAGCCTTATTATCTGGAACATATTTAATTTGCTGCTTCTGAGTGCAGGAAATCATATCCACACACACACATGGCTCCTCTCGCAATGGCTTTTCCATTCGGGGGGGCATCCCTGAACACCATAGTTCGTCACCTCACAGCCTGGCAAAGGATCATCTGCAAACCAACCCCCTTGTCCCCTACCTGTATTCCTCCTTGCTGCCGTTGCATTCTCACCTGTCTATCAGCAGCATCAGCATCTTTTGGAAGAGGAAGAGCAGCCACCATCCACTCACTCTCCTGCCCTGTTTCTCTGAAGAGTGGTGAGGACTGGACCCAATTGGATGCAGTTCCAGCTGGCGCGAGAGGGTGAGGCAAGGTCTGCTTTCTTGCTGCCCCTCCCGTCCTCCTCTACTTTCCCTCACTCCTGCCCACTTAGGAGACAAGAGAGAAGAGGGCAAGCAGGAGCAGTGATGAGGAAGAGTGGCAGGGAAGGAGAACACTTGCCCAAGCCATCTGCTCCAGGAAAGCCAGAGCTGGCACAGCAGTCACTTCATGAGCATGCTAGAAGCGTTTAAGCTTATGCACGGAGCACAGAAAATGGAGAGGGAGCTGTTTTCCTCCCTTTCCCACAACTTTCAAACCCAGGCTCATCCAATGAAGCTGACTGGGGGAAGGGCTACGACAGACAGAAGAAAACACTTCTTCACACAACGTAGTTAAATTGTGGCAGGTACTGCCATGGGAAGTGGTGGCGGCCACAACTCCTGAAGGCTTGAAGAGGGGTTGGACAGGTTCATGCAAGCAGAGACTCTGTGGCTTCCAGCTCTGTGCTGCCTCCTTGACAGAGGCGGTATGCCTGCATGCACCACTTGCTGCGGGGCTGGCAGGCAGAGCTCTTGCACCCATCCTGCTCGAGCGATCCTGCACCCATCCTGCTCGAGCGATCCTGCAAGGAGCTGGTTGCCACTGTGTGGAAGAATGCTGGACCGGGTGGACTGGTCTGATCCAGCATGACTTTTTCTATGTTTCTATGTTTCATTTGAGGTATCTGAGCTGTATGTGAATTCCTTAGCTGCTCCCAAGTGATATGCAAGAGATTAAAAGCTGGCTTATATCAAGGCAACCATGGCTCCATCTAGCTCGATAGTGTCAACAATTCCTAGCCAAAAAAAAGCCCATCAGGGTTCAACCGCACGTGTCAGTAACAGTCACCACCCCTTTCTTTTAATGAAACTCTCAGCCTGGGGTAGGACGTTTCAGTTCCTTCCCTCCTCATGCTTCATTTTACCTATGATCTCTGCCCTTCTTCCCCTGCCCTAATGCACGCATTACTGGGCACGGAAGGGAAAGATCCCAATGAAAAGGGAAAGAGAGAGATCCCAGTGAAAACTCCCTCTCACTCCCAACTAAAGGAAGGAAGGAAGGAAGGAAGGAAGGAAGGAAGGAAGGAAGGAAGGAAGGGTGTAACTGCTTCCCAGCCCACCCAGAGGATCCAGGGTTTATATGCAACATTTTTCAAGCGAAGTATGTGCCGCACCACTGAGCTAAGGCCTCTCTGGACCTCAGTGATGCAGAAGCAGTGCTCCAGTGGCATGGAAGAACTTCTGTGGACACAATCATGCTTACCATTTTGTTAATAATGCAGTCCATTCTGTGGCTACAACATAGGTCTTTCCATACAACATTGTGTTTCTGCCTCCTTATGTATCTGATGTTATTAAAACTTTCCAAAGAAATGGTATCGGGGGGGAATAGGCACATACACTAGGAACAGATTCCGTGCGTCCTGAAACAAAGATCTTTGTTTTGCTGGTTAGGTTATCCCAAATGTTTTTAGCTATTAGAAGGGAAATCACTGCATAAATAACTAGTACTAACTTCAGTAACTAGTTAGGTGAGTTTTTTACAACCCCATTCTAATTTTGTGCTTTGAAATACAACACTAACTAGCAAAAGTAGAACATACTGAGTCAGGAGGAACAAGGAGTGCAATGTACTGCTTGGAAAATCAATTTGCTTTGCTTAATCACAGTTTTCACAACATTTTCTGAAAGGAGGCATCCTAAGGATCACACATCTGGTGTTTGAACTTTAGTGTTGTGGTGGTAAGTGCTGTAATCTTCTGAGAATGTGTGAAAGCTAGAATTAGTACCACGGAGCTGAATATAATAGCAACACTAAAAAACATCAGCCCTGCGCATAAATCAATATCCAATTTCCCCAAACCACCCCACACAGCTTAGCCTTGGTCTTACCACGGTGCACTTTGCAGATAGATCTGTACGATGTTTCCTTGTCAGCAGCCCTCAGTGTGCTCAAACAGTCTGTTGCAACTCAATATATTCCCTTCTGGGCAGGATGAGAGTGTAAACATTTTCATTTTACTCATCTAGAAGGGAGCCTCGGGAGTCCATATAGAACTTATAATGAAGGAAAATAAAATAATATAGTATACCAAGTCTATGCATTCTTATAAATCACTTCTTCTTAGCATAGTCATTCAGTATTGCAACTTTTTAAACTTGGGGTGTACCCTTTAAAAATATAATTAAAATGTTGCCTAAACATAATCCATTGGTGTGTCCAGTCTCTTACAATACTTTGCTTTATTTACAGTGTTTGTGTGCTGCTCCGTATCCAGGCGGATTCTGGAGCAGTGCACAATATAAAGATGAAAAAGATATGAAAATGAACTCAGTGCATGAAACATAGGATACCCCTAAGACTGTGGCATTATGTATAACACGTATCACAAAAGGGGCTAAAACAAGACCCTGCCAATTGGAAGCTGTGACCCTTCTGCTTGCTATTCAGGTGAGCTGCTCTGATGTCACAGACATCATGCAACTCCATGCCAGCCAGTGATGTCCTAAGGGAGACTCTGAGAGCTTTAGGGAAATCAAAGGTTAATAAGCACCCTTTGTTCAATTAAAACCATATGTATTCCCTGCACGTCATCAGGGCTTTCAAATTACTCTTTAATGAGACAAATCAGTTTCAAAGCTTTTCAGTGCAAAGCCAGGGTGGGAGATGAATGATGCTGGCGGTTTAGGGTACATGGAAATTTTCTTCAGGAGAAGAGAAGGTGTGTTTATGAATACAAGGGAGCCTTGTGTTTGAAGCTGTGTTCACAGGAGATGGCCAGCAAACCATCTGAATCATACAAGAAATTATAAGTACACTGGATGAGGTCTTCATGTGTTGGGACTGAGAGGGGCCATTCCTCTTGCTGTGCATTCCCAGGGCACACTGATCTGAACCCAGAGACGTTGGGCCAATTCCAGGCATTGAGATGGAGAAGCAGAGGTGCTCATCTCAAGGCTAAACTCCCAGGTGCTCCAGGGACCTCTGAAAATCGGAACAAGAGGGTTTCTCAGGGACAGACAAAGTGGATACAGCTTGGAACCACATGACCTGGTGCTGGGAGAGGAGGGCTGCCCAATTAGAGTATCGGCATGGAGAGAGAGGAACGCTTATTCTCACAGGGCCCTTCCTGAAAGAACGGGGCCTGAACATATTCCTCAGAGTTCCTAGAAGCAAATAGCAGATTGGGTGCAGGCTCAGAGATTCATTCTGGGTGATTGTTTTTCTGAAAAACACTTTGCCAAATAAAGAAATTTGTACAAAGAAAGGTCTGCAGCTTTGGACGTGCAAAGGGAGAAAACCTAGCTCACAGCAGCATGCTTCTAGCACAGATACAGGAACAAAAGAAACTATCTCATACCAAGTCAGACCATTGGCCCATTTAGCCCAGAACTGCCAACACTGACTGGCAGCAATACTCCAAGGGTTTCGGACAAGGGCTAGTCCTAGCTGAAGATTAAATCGGGGACCTTCTGCATTCAATGCACTTGCCACTAACCTATGAGCATTTGCTTTGTAGCAAGAAAAGACACGACCTGCCAGCCTGCTTCCGCTGCCACATCCCGCCTGCTGCAGATCAGTGTGGGGGCCAGCTGCGCCCTCCCTGCTTACATTGTGCACCTCGACCTTGGCTGGTGCCTCCACTGGTGGGAGAAGCTGAGGAGGCGGGGGGGGGAGGGAGAGAGATGAGGAGGAGCTGGCCAGGAGCAGGGAGACCGGCCCTTCTTCTTTTGCATGCCGCTAAGGGGGGGGGGTGACCTTAGACGGTGGTCAAAGGGCAGGTGCCAGGGGGCACCAACCATTTGCTGCCCATTTGCCACCTGCCTGGGGCCTGGATTTGCACCCTCCACAGAGCAGCGTGGCTTCTGCTGCCCCCATCACTTGTCATAGTGGGCCCCCCTCAGCACTGGCCGTGAGAGTGCCACCACCAAGCAGAGGGAGGAGGAGGAGCAGTGGCCGCCCCTCTTGCAGCGGGGGCCTCAAGGCGATGTTGAGGCAGGGCTGCACTGGCTACACCTTTTTGGTCAATTGTGCTGGCGTGGGCATTGATTTTGTTTTTGTGGCGGGGAGAGGGTAGGTTATAGTTGCATTTTATTGTCACTTTATATTACGTATTATATTGCATTTTGTTTTGATTATAGTATTGTATTTTATAATTGAATTTGTATTATTTCCACTTTATTGTAAGCTGCCCAGAAAGCCCTATGGGCTATGTGGCAGCATACAATTGTAACAACAACCACCCCTTCTTCTAACTTTAGTATCTGAGCTGAAGGGAGTCCTGTGCTTCCCCAAATTTTCCTCATATAATAAACACTGAATTCAACAAAGCAGTAAAATTGTGCAATTCTATCATAACAGATAATGTCATTGTGCAATAGAAACATAGAAACAGAGCGAGTCCAAAGGGGCCTCCCAGGCCATCTAGTCTGACCCCCGGCTCTAGCCGGCTGTGCTCACGACATGCCCACCATGTGCATGTCTAGCCTGAATCCTTCCCTTTCTCAGAAACCAGTATGGGCTCAGCTAAGAAAGCTGAGACAGACTCCCTCAAACTGAAAATGTTCTAAATCATGTTTTTTAATTAAGATGTGGTTTCAAACTTATATTTGCTTATTGATCTTTCTTATTTTCTGTTTATTTTTTTTGTTTTTTTATACCACTTTTCCTTTTTCTTACCTTTGTTACAATCCCTAATTTATATTTAGTCCCTTTATTCCATCATCAAAGGAACAGATACAACTACAAAAGCCAGTCACATGTATGCCTTTGAGTTAATTTTTGTATCAAATATATCCAAAAATTTAAAGTTTGGTTTCAGTTTAAAAAAAAAACAAAATAAAAATTTGGCAGACTCTCAGATGCCAAAGCAGATTTTCAAATGGACAAGGGAGAGGTTCCTATGCCCTTTCCACATTCTCCTCCCCCACCAGCAGTCCTGAATTTAGCAGAAGCAAGAAAATATGGCAAATATAGCTGAGGGCATGATCGGTCGAGTCTTGGGTCAGATCCAAGCCAGAGCCCCTTCTGTGTATGAGGGAGCACTGTTGTGGTATTCACGGCATTTATAACCTCTGGACCACATGCTAATGACTAAAGCACTTTCCACTAGGTTGAAAACGTGATCTTGTGTCACACACAAATGCAGTTTTGGGGAAAGTAGGCGCAGTTGGATGGGGATGAGAGCAAGGAAATGGCCCTTAAAGGATCATTTGTCTTGTGGGTTTTTTAAAGCTCAGTTAGATATGTACAGGTTCACTGGAGCAAAGCAATAGAGCTGTTGGTTGGTTGGTTGGTGGGGGAACGGTCCCCTGGCCTCTCAGAAAAAGCATGGAAAAGGAGAAAGGGTCCAAGATGTGTGCTGCTCGCTGCTATCTTCCCATGGGGTGAAGCATTCAGACCCCCTCCACCCAAAAGCAATTCCCAGAAGCAAATGCAGACACTGATTTCCCATGAGTGCACTCCATTGAAGTCAACTGGATTTACTTCAGAGTCAAGTTGTTGAAGATAATGTGATTTATTTCTGGGCAGACATTTTTTCAACTAGTTGCTTCTTTAGGCAAGATGATGAAGGAGACCATGGGGATGACTTGAAAGGACATGTAAACTTCCTAAGGAAAGGGGGTGGGGGAAGCTGCAGTGCATTAACTCTTCAGATGACTGGGCCTACCAGAGAGGCAAGCCATGGTGGGAGGGGAAAGGCTACTGACGGATCTTCTCAGAGTTGCAGCTGTTTTGCTGAAGGCCCAATGGGAAATGTCCTCTTCCTCACCAGTCCATGGATGCCCTTCCTCCTGGCCCCAGAACAGTACTGCAAGTTTAGCATACACTGCAATATAGATAGACACACATACACACACTGTGGCGAAAATGCAGTGTATAAAAAGTTACAATCTGACTGTAGATATCTGAAGAAATCTGAGTTATAATGGCAGAAGGACTGCAAGATTGATGGTCTGGGGTGAGAATCAGTGAGTCAGTTGTGATAATGCAAAAAAGTACTGGATTAAAATACATGGATGGAGGAAATATTACAAAAACACTTTGTCTTTAAACCCGAAGTTTTCTTGTTAGGCATCATACCGGAAGACATTAACAGACAGGAAATGTATCTGATACTGCATCTAATCACAGAGGCAAGGATTGCATTTGCTCAGTATTGGAAAAGTGAGGAGCTGCCCACCGATGGATTGATTGTAAGAAAGATCTTGGACTGCGCAGAAATGGATAGATTGACTTTATCGTTGAAGGAGAAA
Source organism: Varanus komodoensis (assembly GCF_004798865.1). Taxonomy (NCBI): domain Eukaryota; kingdom Metazoa; phylum Chordata; class Lepidosauria; order Squamata; family Varanidae; genus Varanus; species Varanus komodoensis. The sequence continues at coordinate 40,102,953 of NW_025335568.1, forward strand.
GAGGATACTGATTTCTATCGAACTTGGGACTCTTTCTGTAATTGGCTGGAGAAACGGGACCTGGCGTAAATCTAGAGATGTTTTTAAACTATTATAAATTGATTCGAAATTTGACTTTAGAATGTTAAAAAATATGTAGTAGGAGGTTGATCCAGTAAATCCAATGTTTGCCATGTTTGATGTTTTTTAGTGTTAGTTTAAAATGTTAATAAAATATATATATAAAAAAAGAATCAGTGTGTCAAACATTACAACTCCAATAAAAATGCCACCTGTAGCTTGACCCAAAATATGCCACAAAGGGCTTGATCAGATAAGGATTCTCATGTACTTTTGCCTTTCCCTGTGAATGTGAATTTGCAAGCTACCTACATGATGTCTTCGTGGTCTTGCAGCCCCCCTGATTCCCCCCAGTTTTGCCTGTATTTTTCACAATGTAGAAAGTCTGTTAATTTTGTCTGTGGCACAAAAGCACTGCAAAAAGCCGCTAGTGTGGTCCCTGTTTTTGGAACTGTATCACAATTCTGTGGGATGTGAGGTTCATTGTGATGTTTCTTGAATGGGCATGTCTATGGAGCACCACTTCACTCCCCTTTAGTGCCATTTCATTTCCAATTAGCATAGTACAAACATAGCTGATATTCCTTTATTTTTTATTTTTATGATCCAGTACTTGCACCATTTTGAAGTTTCCTCCTTTGGTTTGTTCCTCCTTTATTTGCATTTCCTTTCCAAGCAAAACTCCCAACATAACAGCCTTTGAAATGCCTCCTCATTTTTAACAATTTTTTTTGCAAAAGTGTGTACACAGGTGAACTGACTGGACTACCAAGTCAATCGAATTTTTGTGGCCTAGAATATGGAGCAAAGGACACAATGCTGCCCTGTACAGAGACAAAACAATCACATCAACATTTCAAAGCCTGGTTTCTGAGGCCTGGGACCCTGTGCTAACAGAAAAGCAAGGATATCAGATTCTATATTACCCTTCAGTGGTTGGCTGAGCTCAAGCTGAGGGATTGCTCCTGTACAGAACAGAAAAGGAGAATCTGTTTCTTCAGGCTGAGTTGCTCACTGCACACCAAAGCTGATGATTTAGGGCAAGCTGCCAGAAAAAGGAGGAAAAAACACAGTGAAACATCCAAAAGTGAAACGCGATCCTTCTGCTACTTGCCAGCAAAGCCAGGGGCACACCGCCTTATACCCCCTGCTGAGTTGACTGCAGGGAAAACACCTGCGAAATAGAATCCAGGGCTGGACAGTTTCTATTGCATCCCCTGATGGCTGGGTCAGAAGTCAGCATTATCCATGGCAACAGAGGAGAGGGTTGGAAGGAGGCCCTGGTCAGGCCCAGGAGTGGTGCTGGTGCTGGCTCAGCGTTGGTTGCATGCGCGGAGTCTATGCAAATGCCATGGCCATTGCCGGGGCAGCAAGCTAGTCCAGCAGGAAGGGCGAGTGCACTGCAGTGCCAAGAGAGGCAGGAAAAAGCGGATCCCCCCACCAACTTGGAACAGCCATCAACTACTTACAGAAGGCCATTGTCATGCTTCTTAACAGGCAGAAAATAAATATATGACCAGGGTTGGTTTGTTTGTTTGCTATTGATCCAAGGCCTTGATATGGCAGAAAAGCGTGTTTGAAGTGCAGTGATCTCCTCTCCCAGTCAATGCAGGTACCCAATTTTGTTCTATTCTCTTTGTAGAACAGAAATCTAGAAAAGTTGGCAGCTGTTTGTCCACTGCATTCCCATCATGTAGTCCTCGCTATCAAGAACTCTTCCTGGCCCTTTCAAAATCCACGCAATTCCAGATTTTAAAATGTTCTCAATGAACCTCCTCTGTACCTCCATCTCTCTCTCTCAGACATTGATCTGCCATCTGTTCTCATATGTCAGATGAGGAAATATGGATCAGAACAGAGTAAGCAAAGGACACCAACAGCATGTCTTTTCTGGGGTTATATAATAAGCCTAGCACATTTTCTGCACTTGCCTAGTAAAACTATCCAGTATCAGAGGTTGTTTCAGCACTTCAGCTCTTTGGTGTATTGCAATAGGGATATTAATCATATATACCGCACATTTGGAACTGGGGAAAGTGCCAAGTATTGCAAAAGCATCTGTATGCTTAGTTCTGTAAAGACTTAATATCTTGGGCACTTTATGTATCACAAATAAATATGAGCCCCAAAAGAGCAAGATAGTCTGTACTTCCTTCAGCAAATTATTCTTCTCTAGCAACAACACACTGATACTTAAGGAGTCAAGATTAAAAGTGCAAACAGGTGTCTAAGATTGCTACAAGCTGTTCAGCGTTGCAAGAAAAATATGAAGGTGGTGAACTTAAATTAATCATTTGTGGCAACCAGCCACTCTGCAAAACAGTGGACTCAGCAACTCTTGAATTAATTTGTATTTGATTTCCACTGGTGTCTGAGGAGGCCAGCTCTAGAGCAACAGGAGCTGATGCAGGTGATACTTTTGCAAACTTCAGTGAAACAATTGTGGAGGACTTGGGGACTGACCATCCTCCAAGCCCACAAGGTGAAACACCCTGCTACTTGCAGCCCAAACAAACAGAGACCAAAAGATAAAAGAGAGAGCTTGGTTTGAGACAGCCAGGTCTAGACTGTAGCCTTCACCTTGCTGAGCCTTTTCCCCAATAAAAAGAGACTAGTGTATACGGGTGAGGCACACCCAGCATTAATAGCTCTTCAGCAGATGAGGTAATCATCTGGTTGTTGCAGTCCCCCCCCCCCCCGGCCCATTATTCCTGTTGGAAGTGCTTCACAGAGTACTTAGTGCCAGGATGGAAGAGGAAGTGGTGCTAACATGAGGTCTCTATACTTTGACTCTTCCACTGGTCTGGAAATGATTCGCAAGATGCTCCACTGGCCTCTATTTGCACCCTGCACCAAAATATTCTTCATCCATTGCTTCCTACAATAATTAAGGCTGTTCCAATGAGAATCATGCATTCATTAATGAAGATTCTAAGTCACATTGCCAAAAATGTAATTGGGAGATGTTTGGTACAGTGTTATTTTGACCCACAAACCACTGCCAAGACATCTGTTACGTTACAAATAATCCTCTGATGGAACTGAGGCTTGAATGAATCTTGTTAATTTAATGGTAAGACTATCTTTTCCTCTGCATTTCCTGGAATAATTTAATATATTTCATAAAAAGTGGCTTACACAGGTTCAGGCTCTTGCATTTTCAGTGTTTCTCTTGCACCTTGCAAATCCCCATCCACTTGCAGAACGGAGATTCAGCATTTCTAGGGTACTATAAATGAGTGAAAATGTTCATTTCTGGAATGGGGCTAGTTGGTGGAGCTCAGATAGAGGCGCTCTGCCTATCTGCCCCAGTCTACAAACGAGCATTTGTGCTTATTTCAGGGCTTCCTCTAGGAAACCCTAAACATTATGCAAGCAACTTGTGCAACAGGATTAGCAGTTCCCTCCACTTGCTCTGGGAGGGAAGGGAGGGTACAAAAGAATTCATAAGTACTTAAACTTCTTGCTGATTACTGTTCTTAATAATTGCTGAAAATGTTGAGATTTTTTAAAATGGATATATTCATAAAAGCCCTTGCTTCTCAAATAAGGGTTAAGAAGTTACATTTAGATGGTGACATGCAGTGGTGGAACAGCTGGACTGGAACTCAAGAAATCCAGGTTTCAGTCCCCACTCAGCTCTGGGGCTGATCGGGTGGATTGGGGCCCATCACTGACCCTCAGAAAGGTCTATTCCACAGGATAAAATAAAATCCTGTGATAAAAGGAAGAAGGAACATATATTCCACCATAAAAGGTTGTTGTTTTAGAAACAAAGCACTTTTCTTTTAGATAAAATGTGCAAACCCAGAATTATTGCATTCTAATCCTAAACACACTTGAACATACCTGTGAAAGTTACTGCTACCCACTTTTCCCAGATTTCCTCCTTTCACAGTAGCCATCCCCATCTCAGCGCTTTGCTGAGGATTCACCCTAACCTCAGGAGAGTTTTTTGGGGATAAAAAGTGCTGCCAGGAGGAGGGGGAGCAAGACATCTGTTGCATGAGCAAATGTGTTCTTACCTAATGTTGGATACAGCCTAAAAAAGGAGGACCTGCCATCTTGGGTTGGTTCCATTAATCAAAATATGGATAGCAGCCAAACTGGACTTCATAAAGCTATGAATTTTAGGCTTGTACACTAATGAAATCCTTTCCTGAAGCTGAGCTCACTTGTCAATTTGGAATGGTAGTGATTTCCTAAAAGCACTGTGCTAGAACTAAACCCAAAACAAATGGCCTTTTTGTTTACTGTGGCGGCAGTTGCTATGAATGTTCTGACATATTTACAATAAGTTTTGCGGTTGGGGCTCACCACTGTGTAAGGATTTTTGAAATCAATGTCAAATCAGAAGTGATAAGTTTGATTCAGGTTCCTCTGCTTGCTTGCCAGCAAGTCTCTAGTTCTTATGGTTGCAGGTAGACCACTGATTCTAATTCCAGCTGAACTCCAAAAGGCAAGGCATGTTTGGATTATAGCAGTAAAGAGGTGGTGCTTCAGTGCCCTATAAAATTCCTCACCTTTCCTCAAACCTAGCACAAGCAGAATACATTATGCAAAATATGCTTTTCTCAGTATGCATTTCTCCTCTTAGGAAATTGCAACTTGTTCATCCATTACATCAAGATGGTTGCACGCTTCAAGTATGGAAGACTCATCAGAAGGACTGTGACCCATTCTATCCACAGAGATGGGCAACTGGTTGCTCTTCAGATGTTTTGGCCTACAGGTCTCATCAGCCCTCACCATCAACTATTCTGGGCTGGCTAAACCTGTTAAGAACTGTAGCCAAAAGGATCTGGGCAAAAAGACAAGTTCCCAAGCTGTGCACTAAAGGATGCTCTCTGCACATTGTGAGACTTGCTGCCTTTTCTATGAAGCCCTGTGATTTGGTTCAGTTTCCAGCATGCTAGAAGGTGAATATGATGATATTGGCAGGAAATCAGTTATGACTGAGAGTAAATAAATTCTAAGCACTACCAATAGGGCCAGAGGAAGACATTTATCAGGAAAGCACTTCCAAACGAAGCCACTTAAATGCTCAAGTTTGATCAGTTACCATGGAACACATAGGTGTGGGTGACAGCCTGCTTTCTACTCAGCCTGTAGGATAATTGGGAGCAAAATATCCCTGTTGTTGCTTTTCATTTTGGTAAGCCCAAAGTGTTTGTGATACTAAAATCATAATGGAGCAAATCTAAAGCCAGTTTTCTGGTGGCTTTGCCAGTAAAATAGTTGCTCATTACAGCAGACAGAGATGAAAGTATTTAAAGCAATTTTAAATTTAGATCAACTTTGGGTGTGTATAGCCAAGGCTCATATTATGCTCCTAGCAGGGTGCCCCCCGCTTCATTGTGTAGCATCTGCTCTGGCTAATTCTTCCAGTCAATCGGCAGCCATTTCCCAAGCAGTTTTGTAGTATTGCTTTGCGCTCTATTCCAAGCATGTTTCTGTACATATACATGGGTTCAACTGAGCATAGATTTGGCAGATGTCAGGTGTAAATCTACAAAAGGAAGATGAACCAAGTGTAGGACTAATAGTCAATTGGTAGGGGCCATGCTTTGAAGAGCTGAGCCCTCTCTAGTTTCCGACATGAAGGACTTGTTCTGAAACATTCTGCCTTTAATAGTGATTAGCTTCTTTGTCCGGGCTGTTTTCAGAAACCTCAACAGTAACTTAGTTGATGATTGGTGCGTCTCATTGCCCACTTCATTGCAGTGCCTAAAATAAGAGAGATGCTAGCAAACATGTTATCATGGCTGTGTGACCAAAGGATCCAAGAGTCCATGCCTGAAATGATGAGTCTTAGGCCAGCATGCTGGATCCTACCTGCTGGGCAGACCACTTCCATGTCCACACCCCATTTCCCCAGCCACACATCAGTGCATCCCCAGCTTTCACTCACTTTTGGAATGCTCTAAAAGTTTGGGGTGCCACTCCTAAAGCTCAACTACTGATAGCAATATGCCAGTAATTCTGGCATATTCCACCCCTTTCCCTTTTTCCTTTCCCAAAAACTTATCCAATTTGATTGGCATCTATCTAATAGCAAACATTATAGCAAATCTCTACCTCACCCAACCTAATGACCCCAAACTATCATGAAGTCCTATAGGAAAAACTCATTCCGGACATGTAGCAATAAAGAATGGCTGTGTTTTGAAAGCGCTGCTGCATTATTGCATGCCTTCTGTGCCTTCCCACTTTTCTACTAGAAAGGTACTTCCATTCAAGCCAGGATAAAAGCGGTACCAGTCACGATAGGTACATGCTTCCTGCAGAACACACTGTGTTTCTGAATGCTAGTTGCAGGGGAGAGGGCCACTGTGGGACGTGGGATGCCAGACCTGTAAGGCCTTTGGTATGATCCAGCTGGACTTTTTTGCTGTTCTCCTGGTCTGGGAAATCAGGTGATCTTGGAACAACAATGCCATGCCAAGTCTGTCGCACTCTTCAGTACTGAGGAAGGCCTCTGCTTGTCCTATCTTCTGGTTTTCCCCTCTGCTCCAGAGATGAGAAATGATCCTTGCCAGAACTCAGACCTGAATGCCTGCGTGTTTCTAAGATGCCTTGAATCTAATCTTACCATTCAACTTTGTTCTTAAGACCCATTTTTGTTCATGAATGAAAATTTAGCACACTTCACAGACAAAAATCACTACAGCATATGTTCGGAAATATTTTGATGTATGTGCAATATGCATCGAGTTCAAATGGAGAACCCATGACTAAAGTTCTGATGAACATGAATGTACCAGCTGGATGATACAATGGGCATACAGCTAGCCTTATTAGGTAGCCAATTAATCCTTTTAGATTAGCAAACCCTTGTTATTAGTTCTGAAATTCCTTTTAAGCTGCATAAATAGCTTTCTAGCGAATTATCCATAACCTTAGGGGGATCTTCTTTGGAAAAGCTGAGCATCTTCAGCATGAGATAATGACTAGGGATGTCACAACAACCCTCCACTGAACAATGACAAAATGATTGCTACCTTTTGCCTTGTATTGTGGTATTTCCCTAGAATGTTCTGCTGTGGAACAGTTTACATTCCTCTTGATAAAATGGGTTGTACTGATATGTCTCAGGGGATTCTTTCTTACAGTGTTCTCGATATGAGTCTGGGCCTGCACATTCAGATGTTTCACTTCACTGTATGTCACTTCGCTAAGCGGAGAAGCCCGTAGCCAATTGGTTTCTTTAATCCTCTGGTGCAGAGTGACACATGTACACAACACATGCGTTGTTTCATCCTTTTGGCAGTCACTTGGTAAGCACATAGCTCTGCCTCTGTGTGATAGCGGCATCAGGTCACTTTTGCATCCACCTTCAGCTCTCTACACCAGCTTGAGGTCTAAGCTCATGGCAAAGGGCACAGCAATTCTGGTCAGGGCAGCAAAAGTAAAATGAAAAATAATGTTGGCATGACCTCCTCGAAACCTCAATTCCATCTCCTGGAAAACTTCCAAGTTGTCTAACAGTCACAGGTGATACAAGCAAGTGATATTATAAAAGTGATATTAAGGCATTTATCCATTTGAAAGATGATTTAGAAGAGAAACACTAGACTTGGAAACAAAGGGAAAGGAGATGGAAAACGTTTACAGGGTTGCTCTTCATAAAACAGGAGGATTGAAACAATGGGCTGGGTTCTGTGAGGATTGTTTCCCCTTCGAGTAAGCCATGCCCGCTGAGTTCAGAGCTGGCAAGGGATTAGAGAAACAGGGCCCAGCATGTGCCATGAGACAAATCACCATGGCAGTGTAACACACACAGGATAAGAGGGAGATGAAGACCCCAATTCCACCAGTATAGCTGGTCCACCGGCAATGAGATTGTACTTAGGAGGGACAGGGGGCCGACTAGGCATTCCAACATAGCCAGGGCTGCTGTTCTTCCTTACTCTCAGGAAACTGCATGTGGGTTCAACCCAGATTGGGATCATGACGCCCCTAGAGGAAAGGATTAAACCTTCTATTGTATCCCTTTCCCCACCCCGCAAAAATTCCATGTGCCAATGGGAGCATCAGGAAAAGAAATCTGGAGTGAAAAAGACCAGTGGAGAGAACCCCTCTCTCCTGCAGTGTCCTAGACCCAATCCAGAACAGCAAAATGCTATTAGTAGAACATGCCACGGTGCCCTGAAGACCTGCAGCCCTCTAGCAGTTGCCAGTGCAGGGCCAAACTAGACATTACTTCACGTACTTCTTGTTCTATCCCAGTGCACATGCTCTGCACTCCAAAGCAGCTCCCATGTTCCTCCCCCTCTACATTGTTCTCCACATTGTTGACCTTGAGTGGCCAGCCTAGTTGGGACCCTTTTCCCCTTTCTCTCCCCACCAGACTTCCAGTCTCACATAGAGAGACACACATGTGCCTGCTATTTGCAGTGGTGGGCACAGGGTGCGGGAGGGGAATTTGGGTCAGGAGTGTGGTGGGGCACAGGGGTTAAATCTCCGGCCTTACTCTTATTCCCCATCTTATAATCTCAACGAACTCTGCCACACAGAGAGAGAGACACCCCCCACAGCATCTACTTGTGAAAGAAAGAAAAATCAAGGGGCAACTTGAGTGTGTCTCTGAAATATGCAGGGCTATATGAGAGGAATGAGGACTTGACACTTGAGGTTGTGGTGATGGGTCTCCTGTCCTCTATTACCTCTTCTCACTGGTTATTCAGTAAAACTGGTTACTGCCCTGTGCCAGTAAGCATTTCAGAATCACCTTCAGCAGAGGCCTCCCTTTGGAGACTAGCTCTCCAGTCCTAGTACATGGCACAGAAATGGGGCAACCAAGGATTTCAATGTCTATTATGGAGCTGAAATGAATGTGCTCCCATTCATTTTCCTGCTTGCAAATCTTTACACTGAATGAATATTGGACATTCTGGTCAATATCCGGAATGTGATAATACATTTCAGTACTTATAGATTTTGTTTTTGTCTATAATACAGGCAATGTTTACTTTCATTTTCTGCAATATTTCCTGCTTCATGTGTTTCATACTTGACATACCACAATATTTAATATCCAAAATATTTGTATGTTGACATGCAATGGTATTTGACCTATATGGTTGGAATTTTCATTTTTATTGTTGACAGCTTATGTCATTGGATAGCTGATGCTGACAAAATCAAACCACCAAGACCATGCATAACCTAATCTAAAGGGGATTTTTTTACCTCTCAAGGCCTCGATTGTTCCACTTCAAAAGCATTTTTACTCAACCAACAATTATCTCTACCCAGTTTTCATTGATGCCTCCCTTCCTCAGCAGCCTCCTCTTGTGCCTTTTCTTGGCCTTTCCTGTGGATTTGCCTTTACCTCAGGATAGCATTTTGAAGGCACAAGTTTCACAATGGAGAACAGAAGCAAAAAAGCTTGGTTATGTGAGCCAATGTTGTTTTATATAATATTGGATGTACTCTAATATTGGTTCCCTTAACAAAAATGTTGAAATAAGCTCAACTAGAATGCACAGAACTGTGAATTACAAACATGGAAACTAATGAACTCTATTTTGAAGGTGAGCTAACTTGTCCATTTTGAAGTGCTAATGATTTCCCAAAAGTACACTATTACTACTAAAACAAATGACCTTTTTGTTCACCCTGGTGACACCTCCAACCAATTTTCTACACCAGCCATCTACATCCACTAAATAAATACAGATTTTAATTTTATCAAAATGTTTTTAAATCATAGAAAGTGTGCCAGGGGCAAAAGGGGAAGGGCAAAAGAGACTGCACAGGGCAGTAACTGCAGTAGCTTTGACTCCTTTTTCATGTTCGATACAAAACCCAGGATTGCCTATTGGCGCAGGTACATATTTAAAGTAATGTGTGCATGTATGCTTATCATCAAAACCAAAGCGTGGTATGAATAGACACCCCCTAGAGAAAGGAGGATGGAGGGACAGTTATAAAATTTACTTGGGGAAATTTGGCCACAGCAGTTAGTAAGTTATACAACATGACTTTACTGCCTAATAATATGCAAACCATTTTTCAGCAGATGCAAGAGGAAGCATTCTCTCCGGCTGCATTAAAATCAATTTTGAATTGTCTTTATTACAGGAACACTGTATCATTATTAATAACACATTTTAAATATGTAAACAGCACTGTGTTATCCTAATTATTGGAAATAATGAACTTCAAACGCTTAGCACTGTGCTGGAATTCACTGATGGAAGACCAGGCAGAGCGGGTGGGTTTTTCCTCCTGCTTGCCTTGGGTCATGCATAATGTATGGACCAGGCAGGCTGCAGCTGCTAACAGCAAGCTCCTGCCTGAGATATTTGGAATTTGTTTTTATTACACGAGGATGTGGCCTTTCTTCAGCTGCCCAAAGAAAAAGTCAAAAGAGGAGTTTTTTTGGTTGGTTGGTTGGCTGACTGGGTTTTTTAAGGGAAAAAAACCCTAATGGTAAATTAGCAAACATTTTCTTCCTGCATAGGGTTCCTTGCACAGAAGAACAATGTTGGGTTGCTGAATGCCAAGAATGGAATGCCTTCAGTGCTCTTTTCAACAAGGATTTGAGCCCAGGCGGCAGGCATTTAACTGGCATACACAATGTGTATACCAGAGAGGTACATCTCGATACAGGAACTGTGCACACACCTCGTTTGACACCTTGGCACAAAATTGGAAGGACAGGAAATAGTTGTGTGGAGGTTGGGGGTAGAGTAGAATTTGGAGTGTATGGGCTTGTAAGTATTTAGTTTCTTAGGACTGCATCACCTCAGGATTCTTGTATTTTTTCTGTGGTCCATATGGGGTTTATGCAGGAAGAAAGTGAAATCTCAGCAGATTTGGGGGATCCAATGCATGAAGTCAGTGCATCATGGAGTCAATGCAGGGAGTCAGTGCATCAAAGCTGGACATGGGCAGAGAGAGAAAAGAAAGGCTCCTTGCAGGTGTCAGAACACGAAAGCATGGATGGAATTCTCTCATTCAGTGGTTTCACTTCCAAAGCTTTCCGATTTCCTTTGGTGTGAGTTGTGTATGCAAAGTCCCAGCCCCTTCACTGAAGTGAGTGGGGGAAAGTACCTGCTCCAGGGCTGACAACATTTCTGAGCTGTCAGAGCATCTGAGCCTTACTCTAGCAGATAAACCTTTTCCAGACATGGCATGTTCCACAGAACAGACTATAAAAGGGGAACATTTGGAGAGACACAGACCAGCGAGTTTAACCAAGGTGCAGTCCTAACATGCTTAGTCCCCAAAGAGTCTGAGTTTGGCACACCCAAAGATGCCCCGCCCCAGTCATTCTGCTGCCCAGGGTGAAGAATACAATGCCTCTCCCATGTCATGTACAGAAACCAAGCTGATGACCAAATCTTGGTACAACACTGGTGACGGGACCGCATCCTCCACTCACACCTGCACCATAGTTCAAGGGTTCAGGGCAGGCTCCGTAGCCCCGTCACTCCATCTTCCACTTCTTTTCTCCTGCTCCCATCTGTGGCCAAAGGTGGCTGCTTCACTTTGCCTAATGGCAAACTGATGGGAAGGATTCGTCCAGATACGTGCGGAAGAATCTCAGGACATGTCAGGACAACATGAGCGGAAGCTCTGCCATAATATGGCTACCAAAAGCCTGGCACTGTATGAACAGCTTTAGACTTAAGGTGGGATTCCGGATCTGATCAGGAAACCTTGTTGCAAGTTTTGTCCCCCTTGACAGTAGTGAGGGCTCCACACCTACTCCAGAGGGCCTAATTCAAGGTGCTTGAATTGACATATAAAGCCCTAAACGACTTGAGGCCCAGCAATCTAAAGGACCGTCTGCACCCATACATACCTATCTGCCCCCTTGGATCAGTTCAGGATTCCCTTCTATGAGAACCACCCCTCAGGGAGATGAGAGGGTGCCAACCAGGCAAAGGGCCTTTTTCAGCTGCTGCTCCCCATCTCTGGAGCTCCCTCCCTAGGTAAACTCTCCTGGCGCCATCCCAATTTTCCTTTTGGTGCCAGGCAAAGACATATCTTTCTAGGAAAATTTTAAACATTTAGCCTGTATGCTGCGGTCCTTTTTAATTGTTTTTATAGATGTTTAATTTATTATGATTTAATTGATTTTAATGTGCTTTTATTCTGTTGGCATGTTTTACATTGTAAGCTGCCTAGGAAGGCCTCAGTAATTATAGGCGACCTATAAATATATGTAAGTAAATAAGTAAGTAAGTAAGTAAGTAAATAAATAAATAAAAACAAATTGAAAGGTGATGTATCTGCTAGGCACACATTTGAAGTAATGCATGTTTTTGCCCAGAGGGCTCCTTCCCATGCAAGAAAAACAGCCTACAACTTCCTGGCTAGCCAAAGTATTCGAGTTTCATCTTCAGTATCTGGCCTTCTAAAGAGCAGTCAGGGTTGATCACCTCTAGGACTGACCGGTATGATCACCTTGCGGTCCAAGGGATTCGCAGGAGTCTCCTCCAGCACCACAATTCAAAGGCCTCAATTCTTCGGCGCTCAGCCTTCCTTATGGTCCAGCTTTCACAGCCATACATTGCAACTGGGAAAACCATAGCCTTGACTATACGCACTTTTGTTGGCAGGGTGATGTCTCCGCTTTTTAGTATGCTGTCTAGATTTGGCATAGCTTTCCTCCCAAGAAGCAAGCATCTTTTAATTTCTTGGCTGCAGTTCCCATCTGCAGTGATCTTGGAGCCCAGGAAAATAAAATCTGTCACTACCTCCATTTCTTCCCACTCTATTTGCCAGGAAGTGAGAGGACCAGATGCCATGATCTTAGTTTTCTTGATGCTGAGTTTCAAGGCAACTTTTGCTCTCTCCTTCACCTGCATGAAGGGGCTCTTTAGTTCCTCTTCATTCTGCCATGAGAGTGGTATCATCTGCATATCTGAGGTTGTTGATATTTCTCCCAGCAATCTTAATTCCAACTGGTGATTCATCTAGCCCCGCCTTTCTCATGATGTGCTCTGCATATAAGTTAAATATGTGCTCTGATGTGCTCTGCATATAAGCAACTTCTTCTTCCTTCTCTTTCTCCTCCTATATTTTTATTTTATACTGATAATTTTAATTTTGTATTTGTAAATCAATGTATTTTTTGTATTGTTATATTTAATGGTAATTTATTATGTACTATTGTATTTCAATGTATTTTATCATGTTGTAAGCCGCCCCGAGGTTTCGGCAAGGGGCGGCATAGAAATGTTATAATAATAATAATAATAATAATAATAATAATAATAATAATAAATAGGCAGGGAGACAGTATACAGCCTTGCCAAACTCCTTTCTCAATTTTGAACCAATCAGCGGTTCTGTGTCCAGTTCTCACTGTTGCTTCTTGACCTGCATATAGGTTTCTCAAGAGACAAATAAGATGGTCTGGTACTCCCATCTCTTTAAGAACTTGCCACAATTTGTTGTGATCCACACAGTCAAAGGCTTTAGCATAGTCAATGAAGCAGAAGTAGAGGTTTTTCTGGAACTCCCTAGCTTTCTCTATGTTGGCAATTTGATCTCTAGTTCCTCTCCCTCTTCGCAATTCTGGTAGTTCTCGGTCCACATGCTGCTGGAGCCTAGCTTGTAGGATTTTGAGCATCACTTTGCCAGCATGTGAAATGAGTGCAATGGTGCGGTAGTTTGAACATTCTTTGACATTGCCATTCTTTGGGATTGGAATGTAAACTGACCTTTTCCAATCCTGTGGCCACTGTTGAGTTTTCCAAATTTGCTGGCATATTGAGTATAGAACTTTTACTACATCGTCTTTTAAGATTTTGAATAGCTCAGCTGGAATACTGTCACCTCCACTAGCTTTGTTGTTGCTCAGATTTCCTAAGGCCCATTTGAATTCACATTCCACGATGTCTGGCTCGAGGTCAGTGACCACCCCATTGTGGTTATAAGGGACATTAAGCTCTTTCTTGCATAGTTCTTCTGTGTAATCTTGCCACCTCTTCTTAATCTCTTCTGCCTGTGTTAGGTCCCTGCCATTTTGGTCCTTTATCAGGCCCATCTTTGCATGAAATGTTCTCTTCACATCTCCAATTTTCTTGAAGAGATCTCTGGTCCTCCCTATTCTATTGTTTTCTTCTATTTCTTTGCACTGTTCATTTAAGAAGGCATTCTTATCTCTTCTAGCTATTCTCTGGAATTCTGCATTCAGTTGTTTGTATCTTTCTCTTTCTCTCTTGCCTTTCGCTTCCCTTCTTTCCTCAGCTATTTGTAAAGCTTCCTCCGACAGCCATTTTGCTTTCTTGCATTTCTTTCTTTTCTTTGGGGGGGGTGGTGGTTTTAGTTGCTACCTCTTGTACAATGTTTCGAACCTCCATCCATAGTTCTTCAGGCACTCTGTGTATCAGATCTAATTCCTTAAATCTATTTGTCACCTCTACTGTATATTCATCAGGGATATGATTTAGGTCATACCTGAGTGGCCTAGTGCTTTTCCCTACTTTCTTCAATTTAAGCCTAAATTTTGCAACAAGAAGCTGATGATCTGAGCCACAGTCAGCTCCTGGTCTAGTTTTTACTGACTGTATAGAGCTTCTCCATCTTTGGCTGCAGAGCACATAGTCAGTCTGATTGCTGTGTTGACCGTCTGGTGATGTCCATGTGTAGAGTCATCTCTTGGATTGTTGGAAAAGAGTGTTTGCTATGACCAGTATATTCTTTTGACAAAATTCTACCAGCCTGTGCCCTGCTTCATGTTGTACTCCAAGGCCAAACTTGCCTGTTATTCCTGTTATCTTTTGGCTTCCTACCATAGCATTTCAATCCCCCATGATGATAAAGACATCATTTTGTGAGCCGCTCCGAGGCTTTATTGTGATGGGGCGGCATAGAAATGTTTTAAATAAATAAATAAATATTTTTGGGTGTTAATTCTAGAAGGTGTTGTAGGCCTTCATAGAACTGGTCAACTTCAGCCTCTTCAGCACCAGTGGTTGGGGCATAGACTTGGACTATTGAGATGTTGAATGGTTTTCCTTGGATTCAAACTGAGATCATTCTGTCATTTTGGAGATTGTATCCCAGTACTGCTTTTCCTACTCTTTTATTGACTGTGAAGGCTACTCCATTTCTTCTGCGAGATTCTTGCCCGCAGTAGTATACTTGATGGTCCTCTGAATTAAATGCACCCATTCCTGTCCATTTTAGT
This sequence comes from Varanus komodoensis, assembly GCF_004798865.1. Classification (NCBI taxonomy): domain Eukaryota; kingdom Metazoa; phylum Chordata; class Lepidosauria; order Squamata; family Varanidae; genus Varanus; species Varanus komodoensis. Next base: position 40,118,167 of record NW_025335568.1, read on the forward strand.
TCACTGATTCCTAAGATGTCGATGTTCAGTCTTGTCATCTCTTGTTTGACCACATCCAGCTTGCCTTGATTCATGGATCTTACATTCCAGGTTACTATGGAATATAGATCTTTGCAGCATCGGACTCTCCTTTCACCACCAGATACATCAGCAACTGAGTGTCCTTTCGGCTTTGACGCAGTCGATTCATTCTTTCTGGCGCTACTAGTACTAGCCCTCTGCTCTTCCCCAGTAGGATACTTTCCGACCTGAGGGGCTCATCTTCCGGCGTCGTATCTTTTTGCCTTTTGGTACTGTCCATGGGGTTTTCATGGCAAAGATACTGGAGTGGGTTGCCATTTCCTTCTCCAGTGGATCACGTTTTGTCAGAGCTCTCTGCTGAGACCTGTCTGTTGTAACCCCCCTCATAATCAAGCATGTAGCCAGGGCATAGCTCATCACAAGTAAAAAGCATGATCAGGGTGTCCTGTTCGCATGAGAACAAGTACACGAACACGGATGTGCACGCTACGCAAAGCTGACAACAAAGCAGGCTACGCTCCAGCATTACCAGTAGACGTTATGCCCTTGTACCCACGCTTCCTTGCTTTAGCATGATAAAATGTGCAAAATGTGCTCTCCCCTATTGTTTCTCTGTTGTTCCCCTATTGTTCGCTATCATTCAAGCATAAGTGTAAAAGAGTATAAAAATCAAATGTCTCTCCTCTGCCTGCTACCACACTCTCACGAGTGCATGGGCCCTGCCGGCAGGTAAAATAAATCCCTCTTGATAATTCCAACTAGTCTCTGGTCTCGTCCGTAATATCGCGCCATACAACACTGTCCATCTTGTGTGGCCCTGCATGGCATAGCTCATAGCTTCATTGAGCTATGCAAGCCCCTTTGCCCGACAAGGCAGTGATCCATGAAGGAGTGCAGAATAATAGGAGGCCATAATTGTAGGACCTTATTCTGGCTGAGGCATGCTGGGACTTGTAGACTTTTAGGACCTCGTGGATGCACATCTTCCCATGCATGAACAGATCTGAGAGAGTAAAAAAAAGCCAAGAGGAATGCCACCAGGAGGCCAGACTCTCTTGCAAGGCAGAATATTCAGAGCTGAGATACCATACTGAGATATGCCCTCCCTCTGAAGGCGTAATGGTCACATCAGTAGAAGTGAACCAATATCTCTAAGGATGATGAAAATGACAAAACTCCTGAAGGGCAGCTACTGGGCAGCTGTGGTAGTTGAACAGGACACTAGAAGAGGATGATCCACAGACAAAAGTGGTGGCACTCAAACTAACTCTGGTTAGTAGTGATCTTAGGACAGGATATGGAGAAACAGAATGGCTTCCTAGAGATAAAGCACCAAACAAGGGTGTGTTTACTATCCATATCTTTTATTTATTTATTTATTTATTTATTTATTAAAACATTTCTATGCTGCCCCTTGCCGAGGCCTCGGGGCGGCTTACAACATCAAATAAAATACAAAATACATTAAAACAATAACAATTAAAATATATACAGTAAAATAAAATAAGCCGCCCTGGCCGAATAAAATTCAATAATATTAACATTTAAAATGCTGCATAAATAAAAAGGTCTTCGCCTGGCGCCGAAAAGCAAATAGCGACGGCGCCAGGCGGACCTCTCTAGGGAGCGCATTCCATAACTTAGGCGCCACTGCTGAGAAAGCCCTCCTCCGAGTAGCCACCCTCCTAATTTCCTTCACTGAGGGCTCCCGGAGGAGGGCCTCTCCCGCTGATCTCAAGGGGCAGCTGGGCATATATGGACGTAAGCACTCCTTCAGGTAACCAGGACCCAAGCCGTTTAGGGCTTTATAGGTCATCACCAACACCTTGAATTGGGCCCGGACTTCAATGGGAAGCCAGTGAAGCTGACGGAGAACTGGAGTCATGTGAGCATAACGTCCAGTTCCCGTCAGCAGCCTGGCAGCTCTATTTTGAACCAATTGAAGTATCCGGACCGTCTTCAAGGGTAGCCCCACGTAGAGCGCGTTACAGAAGTCAAGACGGGAAGTCACCAGTGCATGAGTCACTGTTGCGAGGCTGTCGTACTCCAGATAGGGGCGCAGCTAATGAATCAGCCGAAGCTGGAGGAAAGTGCTCCTCGCCGCTGCTGTTACCTGAGCTTCGAGTGAAAGCTCCGGGTCGAGGAGCACTCCCAAGCTGCAGACCTTATCCCTAGGAGGGAGTGCAACCTCGTTCAGGACAAGGTTCAATTCACCTTCTCCGAAGCCGGAACCGCCTACCAACAGGACCTCCGTCTTGTCTGGATTGAGCTTCAGTTTATTGGCCCTATTCAATCTGTACACAAAACATATCATCAGGAATGCTGGATTAGAAGGAGTGAAAATTGGTGGAATAAAGCCATAATTTAAGATAGCAGATGATATTGTGTTACTGGGAGAATGCAGCAATGAATTGAAATGACCCCTGATGAAAGTGACTAAAGAAGGTGCAAAAGCAGGACTGCAGCTGAACATTAACTATAGAATAATTACACAACTTTAATGTCAACAATTAAGAAACAGAAACTGTGAAAGATTTTGCATACCTTCCCTCAGTCAACCAAGAGACTGCAACCAAGAAATTATGAAAAGGCTGAGACTTGGAAAGGCAGCAATGAAGAAACTAGAAAAGATCATCAAGTGTGAGGATGTTTCACTGGATACCAAGGCAACAAACATCCACACTGTTTTCTTTCTGATCGCTATGTATGGGTGAGGATAGCTGACAGGAAGAAAACTGATGCATTCAGAACATGGTGTTGGAAGAGAGATCTGCGAATTCCCTGGATAACAGATGAACACGTCAGTCCTAGATCAAATCAAGCAGGAACTTGCCCTGAAAATAAACATAATGAAAGTAAAGCTGTCATACTACAGGCACATCATGAGAAGACCCAATATGAGATGGATCAATGCCTCAAAGGAACCCACAACCTTTTGTTTACAAGAGCTGAGCAGGGCTGTTAAAGACAGGGCACTTCAAGGAGCGTTCATTCATAGGGTTGTCATAAATTGGATATGACCTGATGGCACGTCACATAACAGACTTGCATAGGATTAGTGGGTCTGCCAGTTTTGCAGTAGTGGTGTGCTGCTGGGTGTGAGCATGCGGGTGAGAGAATGGAGGTGTGGTTCCTGTGAGCAGGCCTGGGAGCAGGGAGGAGCTGGAGTGAAGCTGGAGGCTTGGAAAATAAAACACTAGAAGTTCTGTCCTTCTGGAATGCTCCCTCCCCAGTTGGGCTTTTAGGATGGTGAGTGGATCAGAGACAATAGATAAATGCCACCATTCAGGGAAAGGGCATATTAGGGTTGGCTGGCCTCTCACGCCACTTTTTGAGTGGTCTAATAGTTGCAGTTGTTGGGGAATTCAGATGAATTCTGGTAGAAAAAGCTTGCTTATATGCACCCTTGTGTTACAAAACTGAAACATGTCTACACCTCTTTCTCAGAAAGTACCGGAATTCCAAGGGAGGCTTCTGTTTAGCATTATTTTCAAGCTGTTCCTTTAAGAGATGGCTACTACCTTGGTTGGAAAAGCCTTTGCAGAACGGGGCTCCCAAGGGTATTCTTAGGCTAACAGCCAGACAAGTTTTTCTAGCAGTATTGCAATCACCCTCATTTGCATGCCAAGACCCAGAATAATCCCTGTGCCTCAGGGATTATGATGTTAATCTCTTGTAATCAATGCTATTGTATTAAGTCTGCAGATCTCTCACAATCTTTCTCACTGTGGTCCCCTTATTTTGTCATCACCTGACCTGCTGCTATGTCATGTGAATCGGAACCTATAAAACACTCTGTGTCTGTTCTAAAAGCCTGCAGTTGGCTGTGAGGACCGCTACGGGAAGCATACTGTCGCGGATAAACGGCAGGGCGCGGGGGGGGGGGGGGGGGTGGATGATATGATCTCATCAATAACAACGCCGTGGTTCAAGGCAATTTGATCTTCCCTGCGGGTCCGAGTGTTCATTCCCACCGTAGGTAAGGAGACTCTGGCACAGTGGAGGAGGAGTGGCACGACCTGACCTGCACAACTTCAAAGGCTTTGCCTAAAAAAAGAATCTAGGATAGGGAGAATGTTCAAGAGGAATATTTTTTTATTATGATAAACATGGCTGAGCAGTTGAATTCATCTGGATTGGATATTTAGGACTGGATCTTTTAAAAAGTGATATTGTCTGTACCTGCTTTCCTGCACAGAATGGTGAAAAACATGTAGTTTGTGCCATTCATTCTAGTTCTTCCTATGAAACAAGTGAAGAATGTAAATAAAAGTCTTAGACAGAACTAAGGAATGAGGCTTGCAATCCCACTCAGAAAGAAAATACAACGTAAAAACAAATATACCACAGGCATATATATCTTCCTAACAAATGAAAATTCTGCAGGTAATCATGGCTTCACTCCATTTTCGTTGAGTTTTATTTAACCCACCCCTCAAGCTGATGCAGCACAGGAGATTGGTAGCAGAGGAGGAGCAACAATCATTCTGAGTGGGACGGTGTAAATGGGTGAGCTGCAACAGCAGGTTGTTGGGCCCCGTGGCCTCATGGGCCCTTCCAGCTCCACTATTCTGTGATTCTATGAGCACTGGATTTAAGTCAGAGGCATGTGGCATCAGGTCATTTTTGCCATCTTCTCTCCTTAGAGAAGGGGGAGAGAAGGGCAGTGCTGGGGACCCCGTCCCCAGCCAAAAGCACAAATATTGATAGGCAATTTACATATGCTCTAAAGCCTCTCTTCCAGGGTGCTTGTAAAGGTCCTTGTCTCATAAGGACACCCCCATTTGTAGGGATGCATGGACAGGGGAGAGAAAGGCATTGATTTCAGAAAAAAGGCCTTAGAAAGATTCAAATGCAAGCAGCAGGAGGGAAAGCTTATGTGGCAAAAGCCAGCTAATCCAGATGAAACAGGACTCTTGTACCTTCATTTCAGCCAGTGTCTGTAGACACCAAGGTTGTGGGGCAGGTGGCCTCCAAGAGGTTTAGGGCTAGGCACCGATGCAAGGGCCAACTGGTGAAGGAGCATTCCTCCATGGCACTGGGGGAGGCATGACACCAAAGTCCAAGCATAAGAGTCCAGAATTTGATAGGGCAATAAAATCAGTATGTCAGCTGACTTCATCGTATAAAACCTTTTGGTTCGTACAGTTTCTAACAGAAAAAATACCGAGACAAAAAAGAAAATAAATGAAAGGTTAATTATTCAAATCCACTCACATGCACAACTTATAGTAACAGTTTTAGGACCTTTGCTCCAAATTATTTTAATTAATAATAACCTTTGTTTGTGGTGCTTTGCATGTACACAAGATGCTGAAATAAGAGAATACTTATACATCACCTGCCCAGATATGAGGAAGGCATTATCTGAAAGCAAAAATCCCTAATTTTTTTTTCTTAGCGCTGAGTGAATCAAGGAAAAAATAGAGAAAAATCCTGCACCTTTATAAAGATGGTACCTCTACTAAATTCTATTTGTTAGATGGTTTTCATATCTTTATTATCATCCAGAATTATCCCCAATTTTAACCGTAGATTTGCTTAAACGAAAGGAAGAAATGAAAGAAAAAATAGCCAGTCTTTCCAAACAGGAAAAAGTCCAACTCTCTTTTATTTTCATTTTTTTTAAATTACCAGGAAATTTGTGGTTAAATAGAGAATATAAGTTACAGTGCAGACTTAGGCTGCAGTCCTGGGCACATTTATTGGGAGTCAGTCCTGAAAATAGTGGAGCTTAATTCTGAGTAGACATGCATAAGATTGCACATTTGTCTATCTTTGGGGAGTATATGTATATATGCACGTGCATGTGTTTCTCCATTTTTGGAACAGTATATAGGTATCATGTATGTTGCATAGTTTTGAAATAAGCATTTATATATAGAGTCTTCATAGCACTATTGCCTTGCAATTTGTAAAATAAATATTAAAGAAAGAAAGAAATTCCAAAGATATTTCCATACATGGTTGCGCCAAAACAGCAAGATCCTGGATGAAGATTCTGGCTAAAACCAGAAAAAATACTGGCTATACAATTTGACCCAAGAATGCTATGCTTCAATATTTAGAAAGTTGATTGCTTTGTTATCGATTTCAGAAAACAGCAGATAGAAAAGGTGTGGAAATTTATCAATATCCCAATGATTACAAACAGGTATAAACAAGTAGAGAATGTGCTTGTTGTGGATAACATTTCTTCTCAGATCAAGGGCATAGCTGACCCACATTACTAAGGTCTATTTCCAGAAGAAGTTAGGGTTTGTTTGTTTGTTTGTTTTTAGCTTATGGACACTTCTAAAGCATTTTGTAACTCTGAGCCCTAGTAATTTTAGGCAGATTCATCACATTCTGAAATGGTTACCAGCACTACTGGTAAAATCTTTCCATAGTCAGAGTTCCTCAAATGGTACATTATGATCTGTATGGTAAAATGGTATTTTCCTTGATGTCTGTTTTCTTAGCTCTGTTTTTTGTCACACACATTTCTTCACTAATTCTTTTTGGGAATTTAGTTTTGTTCTGCAAACAGAAACAAAAAACCTAACATTTTTTTAAAGTGCACAGAGCTTGAGAAAGGCAGTATAGAAGAATTCAAATATGGTATGTATCATAATTTTCAAGTATGGTAAGTATCACTGTAGTTTGCCTCAGGCCTAATTATACTTGGAAAGCATTGCACAATTGATTTAACTGATGCTCCAGACCACTATGCAAGTTAAGATATAGAACACAGATTAATTTAAGCCAATTTGAGTCGTTTGATTTTAATAAACTGGCTTTAAAGTTTTAACTGGATCATAACTTAGGCTGTCAGTAATAAAACAGGATGTGTAACTGTCGATTACCTCTACAGAATGCAGCCTCATATATTTTAGAAATAACTTGAACTTAACATGATTGTAGCCTTATGCAGACATTCAAATTATGTTTAGGGAATACATAACAGATGGGGTACGTATATACCTTTAGCTGGAGGTTTCAGGGAGCCTGCCATTGTATCTGTGTTGCACTCTCTCCATGCAGTTGAGATCCCTGCCTTTTCACATCCGTGACTTGTATGTTTACTATACACAGTTTAAATGGGTGTTGCAGTTAATTGATCTGTGCTTATATAATCTTGATACTTTTAGAAAGCCATTCATTCTATAGATGGATGGATACAAACTTGAACACTTTAATGGACTTGCATCAAAATAATAAACTTGGTGGGAATAGGCAGATATAAAGCAAGAAAAATTGTTCTTAGACTTGGCTGTTGCATGTGAGATAGAATTCTTTCAGAGCGATCTTATACACATTTAATTGATGGTATGTCATATTAACCTCAGTGAGCTATTTACAAACAAATATGCATAGAAATGGGATACGAAAGATAACATCTGGTATATGAATTTCTTACAGAGCCTAACTTATTACTTATCTGTCACCTGTAAGTAAGTGCCACACAAATTAGAGAGTCAGAAGCGGGAGCACTGAAATGAGGGTATCTCTGCTATTTAAGGTAGATTTGCTCTATTTTATAAATTGACTCTCCATCAAAGAGCCTTATTCCCATTTGCAAAGCAATTTCTTTACAACAATAATCCCTTTAATACTACCCCAATATCAAGGTGCAAGTGGGTTATTATAGTGATCATAGACTGTATTTAACAGCAGACATCTTTTTCTGTCTGTAACCACTGTGTAACACTGATATGAGAGATGCCAGACCTAACCTAAAGACTGCTCTGGAATTACTGCAATCTAACTGAGACCACAGTTCTCTGCCTAGTTATCTAGGAATAAGTTCCACTGAACTTAAACAATGAACTTTATGGGACCTACTCCTGAGTAGAGAGACACAGGATTTTATGTAAAGGCACAATCCTATGCATGTTTTATGACGACTTGGCAAACACTGGCAAACCCATCTGAGGGTGCAAGGTATGATGCAGGAGTGCCCAGGGGTACCTGCTGCCACCACTGGGAGCACAAGTCTTCTCAGTTCCTTAGGAAAGATGGGTCAAGATTCCAACACAGGTCTTCTGTGCTGGCCTTTGCTGCCCACCTGTGTCCTTCAGAGTGCACAACTAGATTACGGCTTGAGCTTAACATGCTGTATGCATAGCATGCTCCAAAAGCATAGTAAATATCCCCCCTTTCACTCCCAAGGCACACAATCTAGGTTTTGGTGCAAACAGAGTTAAAGATTTATTAAGGGTTTGGGAAAAAGTATAGAATAGAAAAAGGGTTGGTCAGATTCTCAGCACACAGCAACAACTGTTGTAAAGAGTCCAGTCAGTTTCACTGCCCAAGCAATCAGCAGTTCAAAGTATTTATTTATTTAAAACTTCTGTATGCCGTCTCTTATGCATGGCATCTCAGGATGGCTTACAATCATTAAAACAACCACAATAAAACAGCAATAAATAACAATTAACCAAAAATACACATTAAATAAGCTAAATAAACGTGACTGTTAAACATTAAAATTAGTTTTTAAAATAACAGTTAAATAAAAAGGTTTTAACGTGGTGCCGAGAAGAATATAAATTCTAAATTTGCACCCAAGTAGTTATCAGTAACACTAAGTGCAGTGATAATTTGTTTAGTTGGGCCAGTTCACACCTGGTCAAGTGTGTTGCTCTCTCTTAGGAGTCATCTACTTGTGTGCTGCGTAACACCAGTGAGCAGCATGCTGCATAAGCTAGAAACAGGCTACCTTTGTGAAGTGCATATTCTGGAACCTGCCACCGCTGACATCTTACATTGCTAATGGGAACAGATGGCTTCACTCAATGAAGAACGCTCACAGAACAGGTTGATACTTAATGCTTTGGGACTAGAAATAAAGTTAGGCGCTCTGCGCTTATCCACATACTGAGAAGACTAGAAATAGTGCTATAGGGTTTGGTTTCTTTGGACTAGACAAATCTGATGATTATGCAATCCCCTTATCTTACAGATACACAACTGCAGTCCACTGAAAGCATGCAGGCTCCTAAAAACAGGCAGCAACACCACTGATCCTGCATCAAATCCCTCGGAACACTAGTGTGAACCTAACAGCTTCCAGGGTGTGTTTAGTGCAGCTAAGTCTAGTTTTTTAAAAGCCCTCCAAACTCTCTGTCCCTCTCTTCTTTGTGCTCCAAAAGGATTTTCTGCCCCTCCCACAAGTTGGAAAATGCCCGGGCAGGGCAATCCTACTGCTGCTAGACAGCACTGAGACAGCTAGAGGATTGCCCAGCTACTAGGTCAGAAAGCATCTTGACCCTGGGAGCTCTGCTGGTGACGCCATTCCTTTCTGCCCTTGCAGCAGGCACCAAAAGAATGTCACTATCACTGGCCGCATCTCCAAGGTCATAACAGAGAATTCAGGAAATGGCTTCGGGGGCAGGGAAAGCTGGCACCACCAACTTATGACCCATTCATAACTTGAAAAGCTACACCTCCTATTCTGAAAAGTTGCACTTACTATTGCTACTGCTTCATTCATCCATTATCTCCATATCACCCAATGGCCAAGGCTTTGTAGGGCAGGAGTGGCTCAGGGCAATCTTCCCTTCTGTGCATCTGCAGAGGATGCCTGGAATCCTCCAAGGTCAAAGGGTTTTGGGCATCCCAATTGGATTGCATACTAATGCATCAGAAAACATCCATGTCCTTCCACCACATTCCTGACTACTTATCCATTGTGCAGCAGCAAGAAACTATTGCTGTAATCAAGAAAGCCAAAATTGTAGGCCTAGAGGTGGTGTGTGTGTGTGTGTGTGTGTGTGTGTGTGAGAGAGAGAGAGAGAGAGAGAGAGAGAGAGAGAGAGAGAGAGAGAGAGAGAGAGAGAGGGCCACCAGCACAATCCATGACATGGCTGAAGATGACACCCAATCCACATACTTATCCAGGTATGTAAATATGCAAATTGTTTACATGCTGCAAGGCTTTCTTTCCATATCTCCATATGTTTGCACGTACTACTATTGCTGCATCATAGTGGCATCCCTAGGAAAAAAAATAATAGGGTATTTAGAAAGGCCAACATGCCTTTGGCGAGGAAGAGTTTTGTCCCACCTGTTAGATTCCTGAAAGAAAATAGGTGGGCTGGGAAGCAGCAAACCACCATTGTGGGGGTTCCCACCGCCACTGCTGCAACCACCATGCTTTCCACGCAGGGTCAGGGATAGCATTTCTCTGCTGGGGAAAAAAGGTCATTCCTGTTGCCATTGCCTCATGCTTATACAGGCTTACAGAGGGAAGACTGACAACTGACCTGAGGAAGTAGAGCTGATTTTTGTGAATGAAAGACTGTGGTTGTTTCTCCCTGGGAGCAGTGAACCTTGAGGGGGGGTGTTGATAGAGGCCTGTAAAGTTGCTAAGAGAAATGCTGCGGGGAGAAAGTGAGTACAAAGCTATTGTGCTGCTGAGACAGGAGCTGAAGTCAGACTCGTCATGTCACTCTGGTGCTGGTGACATGTCTAGAGACATAAATGTAAGCCCACCTTCCCTGCCACATGTAAACAAGACGCAGGACAATAATCTGTTGTGCAAAAGAGACAAGAACATTCAAAGAAGAGCTGTGCGTAGACACCACAGGCAGTTAGCAGGAGAGTCATCAGGAAAACTCACTGGCAGTGAGGATGTGGGAAGCTTGAACTTGAGCACCCAAGGGCCAAGAAGTTGAGAAGGGGACTTTGTTCCAAGAATCAAGATTCCTAGCAGCATAAGATGATGAAACAAACAATATTAGACATGCAGATAGGCAGATTTAAATGTTTATAATACTAACAGATATTAATACCAAAACCTAAAAAGCATAAAATCCTAGGTAGAGCCCTGCTGAACCAAAGGCTTATCTAATGCAACATCTTGTGTGCCACACCTGACAACCAGGTATGCACAGGAACCTCACGCCAGTCATGAGGGCAAGAGCCCTTCTCTACTGTCATGCCCCAGCAACTGATGAAGGAGAGGACTAGCTGCACTGCGTTATTCCACACCAGCATCCGTATTGTATAGGGCTGCCATACATGAAGTGGCCCAGAGGATAGCTTTGGACTACCAGGAGCACATGGTAACCTGTTGATGCTGCAGCCAGTAGCAAAGTGCTCCTTCGTGTCCACAGCCACACTGTTAAGCTTGCTGTGATCGCGCTGAATGGTGAGATTCACCCGACGGAGGGAGGCTTCTGGGCGACAGTCTTAGATGTGCAGACAGAAACTGCACTTACACAGTCATTTAGAACAGATCACATAAGATGCATCCTTAGCCTTTGATCATGGAAATAAAAGTTACAGTAACAGTAACTTTTATTGCATGGAAAATGACATCAACTCTGCCATTCAAGAAATCATGTGCATGCAAATTTGTTCATATGACGTGATGGGAATAAACTACACATGCAAAATATGCATCGAAGTTGTAAGATGGGCTACTGATGCAATTGAAAATAAGGCATTCAGACATTGAGAATGGTGGGGTGGCACCAATATGGAACTCTTGCAGGGCGCTGTTTGGCTGAAGCTCAGCTGGGTTCTTACTGTTGGAATCTGACGGGAAGAGAAGTACCTTGTGGGATGCACTATGGGAATGTCAGGATCACCTTGGGGTTAGGAAGGGGAAGAATCATAATGCCCCAAACTAATGCACCACTTTATTCCTTAAAACTGTATCTCCCACTTATCCCCAATTTGCATACGCATGAGGCAAACCTGCATTGGCAGAGTTAAGACTGTTACTGTCACTTGTAGTGCAGAGGTCAAAAACCATGGCTAAAGTCCTGCCTCCTGGGTGTGTGTCAGGTGACCCTGGTGGTGGGTTTCTTTTTGGAGGTCTCTGCTCTTCTAGCTGTGTGGGCCTTCATTCCCCCCCCCCCCGCCCCCCACAGCCAGGAGGACAACACGGCATTCTCCTGAGCACAGAACTGCCAGCCATCTCTGGCCCCATGCCCGCTAACCCCTACTTCATGGAATATAATCAGGCCTGCCCTGAGCTTATGTTTCAGTTCAGTTAAGGCACAATCACATGCAAGTTTTGACAGAAAAAAACCTTATCACTCCCAGCAGGATTGTGTCCTTCATATATTAAAACAGAGTAGTCTTTAAAATGACATCTTTAGGGAAACTAATGGAGAATGCTAACATTTTCTGGTAGTATTTATGACCCTTAAATAAGATTTTATTAATTCTATTGGATTTCTTCATATAAAACATAAAGTGTCAACTGTGCTAAAAGATTTTTAGCTAAAGGATTTCTGCCTCTAGCTCCCCATCCCCTCCCCCACTGCCTCCCACTAAATACTTGAAACTGACTTTAACAGAAGTCGATCCATGTCTTAGATCTAATCATATACATATATTTGTCTCAGACACATTTGGGAACAAAAACCTACAGAACGTTCAAAAAACCATTAGTGTTCCATAATTCATGTTACCTTCTGTTCAGTATAGAAGTGACACATCTCATTTCATTCGTGACAACAAATCGCTTTAGAACCGTAGGTGCGAAATATTTTTAAATATTTCACACCTGCTTGTGGCGGCTGCCAAAATGCCTTCCTAGCATGGGCAACTGACAGAGGTGGTACTACTGGGGCAGCCCACTAGGCTGGAGCCCCAAATCTTTCATCTGGAGAGCCAGACCTCTGGGTCACCACCACTGCTGTCTGTGGCAGGGCATGCTGGGAAATGAAGCCCCTTTTTTCTGTCAAAATTTGTATAGGATTGCCCCCCCACCTCCAAGCAATCTAATTAAACATGCAGCCTGATTCTATATTTACTTAGAAGTAAGTTTCCCTAAATTTACGAGGCCTCCCTTGGGACATGGGAACAAATGGAAATCTGTTTATTTTATACTCAAGTTCCCATGAATTTTAACCATGCTCTATACCAGCTATGTTAGCACACTGTGAAGATGCACAAACCATGAACTGTGGGGACCCAAAGCTCATTTTCAGGAATATCCACACACAAATCTGAAAGCAGAAATGCCATTATTTAGAAAACATAGCGCAAGAACTTGAATGTTGAAGAGCTACAGTTGTACAATTTGCAATACTGTAGATACAGTGAATTTTCTGAATACAGTTGATTTTGTACATTAGGATTCTGAAGGTCATTAGCAATTTCAGAAAGCTGTTCTAAAGAACCACTGTGTCCATAGAGGCAATGGGCCCCTGAATGGCTGGGTTCACACAACATGGCAAGCCAGAGTACAGGTTGAATATGGGTAGAGTGTGAGTCGCTACTGAACCATTTGTTGTTGCATTGCAGAAAGCCAGATGAGGTAATAAAACATGCTTTGTTAACAATGAACAACCCACAAAGAGAACCACTGACTGGATTCACAAGCCAAAGTAGTTCATAAGCCAGTAGTGGCTTATCTTATTATCTGAACCCAGCCAGAGTCTTGTACTGCTGGGTTCAGACAAACCCACTCCTGGCTTATAAACCACCATAGCTTATTGTGCTGTGTGAACCCAGTCCTTGTATGTAGGGGGTTCATGGTTAAACAAACTAGCTTGTTGCCATAGTGTGTTCACACAACAATCCACGATTTGACAGCAACTCATGGTTCAGAGATAGCCTACCCTCAAACCTGATTGTATGAGCCTGAGCAATACCAGGTTTGCCTGTGTGGATGCTGGAAGAAGCAACTGCAGAAAAGGACTGCTTCTTGGCCTTCCTGGAAAAGCCTGTTTGGCTACTGTGGATCATGGCCTCTATGGGCTTTTCTTCTAATCCAGCAGGGAGGGCTCTTGTGTTCTTTCCAGTTCATCCTGGAATTGAAAATATGGAGTAGGTTTAGACTAGTACTTCTAAAATTCTGCCCCAGAGTCCAGGTGCTGTCCAGCATGGTTCAACCCATGCTTGTTATAACAAATGGGGGGAGATAGACAAAGGAATAACCTTTAGCTCCAGAGGCCAGAGCTAAAAATAATGGGTGGGATTTACAAGGATGCAAATCAGCTAAACATCAGGAAAGCCGCAAGCACTGTCCGATAGTGTGACAAACTGCGTGCAATCCTGTACATGTGCAACCTTGTACAGTCCAACAGGCCTCAATAGCCGACGTCTGCACCTCCGTTCACCGAAAAGGTTGTCAGGGGCGCACGGCCAAGTATTACGCAGTTCACATCAGCGAGGCCGTCTCAACCCGTCCCCCGTCAGCTGGGACTGGGCGCCATGGAACTCGACTGGTCCCCCGTTGGCGCGTGCCCGGGATCGCCAAGGCTGTGCAAGCCAGCACGACTCCGGCTCGGGCGGGAGGATGGCCAGCTCCACGCTCTCCGCGAGCCGACCCAGCAAGCTCGGCTCAGCGCCGCTTCGGCTGAAGCTCGCCTCGGGCCGCCGCCGCCGTCCCGCTCTGCTCCGCCTCGCAGACGTCACGGCTACCTCGCCAATGAGCTGGGCCTGAGACTTCGGAGGGGCCGAGAGGAGGACGAGGGAGCGGGCGAGCCAATTGGCTCGGCGGACGCTTGCAGGAGCGCAAAAGCCAGGCGGGCGGCGCCCCTCCCTCGGCCCGCCCATCGCCTCTCGCGGCCCCGCCGCGGCTTCAGCAGGAGAGCGGGCAGAGTTCCGCGCTCGGGTGGGAGATGCCGCGCGGGCTCCTTCTAGCTTCAGGTAAAGCCCGTGGGGAGCGCGACGGGGGCCGAAGGGGCCAAGAGGCGAGGGCTGGCGGCGGCGGATCGCAGGGGTCCCCTCGGCGGGGCTGGCTCCTGGGCTCCCGGGATCGCTCTCTGCGGCAGGGAGAGGCTCTCCGTTCGCACCCACCTAAAGAACACACCCCCCAAGACAAAAGGAAGCGTACGACACACAACAAAAGGGGGTCCGTTGAAGCGGGAAGGCCCGGATCCAGCCCAGATCCACTTTTTACGTACTTACTCCTACCCATCCCAACTCCCTGTCCCCCTTGCCGGTGGCGTTGCCTGTCGTCTCCTGCCCCGATCCTCGGAATGTTTTCAGGTCGCAGCTCAGTCCTGAGGAGCGCCTCACCTGCTCTGCTACCCGACGGGTCTTACTCTGGGGGAAAGGAGGTGGCAGGCACGCTGGTGAGGAAATAAGACCCCCTCAACTTAAGTGAGACTTACTTCCGAGTAAGCATGTCGCGGATCAGCGAGTGCGCCTTCTAACGATGCTGCTATAGTGGACAATGCACTGGGTCGAGCCACTTAGAATAGATCCGGGGAGGCAGTTGGACCCCGAGCCTCATCTGGGCTTTTGTGTGCAGGCACGATGCTTGTTTTCGTTCCTTTAAAGGAACGATTGTTTTCTTGCTGGGGAAAACACAAGACCTCGGGTTTTTTAATGTCTTGTTTTAAAGAAAAAGCGAAATAAAGTCTTTATGGGGATCTGCCAAGGTTTTGATCCTCTGCCACATATTGGAAACCGCTGGCTGGCAAAACCTTTCCAGCGGGGCTTCCATCTTTCTTCCCAGGTTACAGGAGGAGAAAAAAGATCATTTAAATGATCTTTTCTGAGCTTTGAGTGACGCACCAGGAGTGCAAGGCATTATCAGTGCCCTGCCAAAGCTAGTGAACAAAGACAGCAGGAGCCACTAGACAGGCAGCAATCTTGTGCATTTTTCAGAAGCCTAATTGAAGTCAGTGGTGGCTTACTTCATAGATATAAAATTGCACTTTGGTCACTTAGAATTCGGCAGGACTGGCTTCTAGGAATGCACCGCCCGGAGGATTCTTTCATCCAGGTTGTACATTATGACACACATTGTTTAAGCAAATTTGCAAAATTATATGTGTGCATCAGCTGCTCTGGAGAACTTCAGAACTTAGAAAAAAAGTGGACAGAATATTGCATTATATTTGTTTATAAATATCTTTCTGCCCCTTGGTTTTGGAAGATGCTGCACTTTTTCAGGGATCTGAAGTGGGTGGAGGAAGACAGCTTTATCTCCTGGGACACAATAGTTGGAAAGCCTTCTCTGAACCCCTTTTCTGAATTTTTGGGCAATTATTTCCAATTGATTTTTGCCTTTTTTGTCTAGTATGTTAGACTTAAGGCATTAGGGAATTGGGATATTACCATAATGCCTGCTCACTGTTTTATGCCACTTCATGTATTTTTATAGGTATTACTATAGGGGACATTGCTATATTAACAAGGGCCCAGTTCTGGACTGAATTAATATCTGCACCACACGTTAGTCCTGCTTGGGTTTCCAGTGAGCTTTTTGCTTTTAGAAGGGAGAACCTGACATCTTTTATAAGCTGAGCATCTCTCTCTCTCTAGTTTTTGAAGATAGAAAACAAAATGTAGAATCCTCTTTTCGCTGCATAGTGATAGCAGAGATAACAAAATAGGAAAGAAAATCGCTTCTGTGGTATAGTCATGCATTGAGTCTGGAGGCAGAGTTGGAGACCTCTAAATGTCTAGAGAGAGAGGAAAAAAGATTATTTGTACTCTATGAGCACAAACTGTATTCAGAATATAGTAGGCAGAAAGGGGCAACTTGTTCGAAGCTGTTGCATATTGCTTGTTGTGCGAGAAAGTAGGCTGCAGGCTATAAGCAATTATGTGCAGAAGACACATTTTAGAAAATATTCTGCCGACAGGATTAGTCTATCATACCAGCAATACCTGTAGGGCACAATCCTATGCAAGTCAAGTCAGGCAGTTGTAGGCCTTGTTTCCCTGTCTCACTGTACATAGGATACAATTTCAGACTTCAGTAATTAATGAGATAAGGGAGTTCCTTAATACATAAAGTGATGCTCACTGATCATTGATGTGGTTAGTGACAAACAGTTTTCCCCATTCTTGACAAATGTTGACCGGTAGGCTACTATAACTGTAAAATCTAGGAGGCCGATTAGGCATTGCTAACAAAACTTTCACTTCTTGCATTAGGGTTGTACATTGCACCATTAAATTATTTTGGACTGAATTTGGTGTGAGCACATGTCATCTACACAATGGTTCTCCCACGTTTTGTATCCTCTTGCCTGAAGAAGAGAATGTGACTATCTCTGACTCAGCCTAATGAGGCCATTGTACTAATAAGGAATTTTTGGGAGGATGCAAGTGATTCTTAAGGTCACCTGTCCTTAAAGCCTCCCTGTAGTGGAAAAAAAAAACCACCTTTCTGTGGATTTCTTATACAGTTGCACCTCTTTCCTCCTCTCATGTTACCTGTGCTGAGGTCAGATTCCTCTCTATCTGTTGCATTGATGGACATCAGTAGACAGGAGATCTTAGATATCCATGGCCATGATCTATATAGCTTCTTGAGTCTTTAATTGAAAAACTGGCCAAAACAGACATTACCTTAAATGTTTATCCAGCAGCCATGTCTTGTTTCTCATTTTTACTCTAGAGTAAGTTTAGAGGGCCTGATCCAGATTCAAACACTAGTGTGTGGTAAAGCGGGTTTTTCAGATCTGGATCAGCTCCCTTGCACCTGCTTTAGAGTGACAATTTTAAAAGTGTGGGATTAACTGCTAAATACTGACCTAATGTAATGTTTCTTTTGGCTCAGAGTTTGTTACTGTCACTACTGTTAACAAAACTGGCTGCACAGGAGCATTGCAGCCCTGCAGACAGGTTGCATTCTTAAGAACTTTTATTCCCATAGTTGGAGCAATGCTGCTATAGAAGCAGGAACTGCATTTTGCATTATTCAATTGCTCGAAGCTTATAATTAGTGGATATCTCTGGCAGACAATGGGGTTTTTCATGTTGGAAAAAAAGGAGAAAGGACAAAGAAGCATAAGTTCAGTGGATTAGCTAGAATGGAGGAGTCTGTGTTTTTTGTTCTGTGATTGGTGGTGCATTTGGTTGTTGTGCTTGCTTGGATGGAAAGAGGAAAAAGAATTCCTTTCAACAGCATAGGGCTCTTGGGGTTCCATATGGGCTCTGCAGAGCAAGTTAGTTTACATTGTTTAGCCCTTGGCCATTACAGGACTCCAAGAAAAAAATAATTGCAATTCCAAAATCTTAAAAAAAACCCTTTAACAATATTATCTTGCATATGTCTATTCTGACTAAAATTTAATGGCTCTAAATTGAAACTACTCTCATGTGTACAGAATTAAGGCCTAAATCCATTTAACAACTATAGTAATAGTCAGTTACCAGGAATTGGTACCAATTACCATTTGCCATGACACCCAGACTTGGGCAGCTATTGTTACTAGAGGATTAAACAACTTTTATTTACCCTTGGTTTGTTTTAGGGCTATGCCAAGATTGTTCAACCACCAGTAACCCCTGCTGCGCTGGTTTTGATGACATGACAAGCCATGGCAACCCCCATCTGGGCTTGCATACTCATAATGGTGTCCAGCATGCACCACAGCTCCCTGTGGGCTTATTAACCCACGATGGAGTATCATGTCATGTAAACTGGCATGTCGTTATGTGTGAACCAGTCCATTTGAGTTCCAAAGATTCCATACTTTTGGGGAGTACAATTATTTGCAAAGTAACATAAAGCAGAAAGTAATGTCATGGGAAGCTACTTTGTTATAATGTCTTTTCTCAGTGGTAAAGATATTTAAACAACATATCTACATGTAGCAGGGAAACCTTGGTAGATTGGAAGAAAGAGTTCTTTTCATCCAACATATATAGCAATTTTGAGCATTATTTCTAGGCAGGGAAATAAATGCAGAGTTTGTAGCTGCAGATTTCACTGTTCCCCCCGCCATGCTCAAATTTTCTACATAAGTTGGAAGAAAAGAGTTTTGTCTTGATGGCTGTCAAAAGAGAATGCTCACAAGAACATAGATCTCTTTTCCAGAGTACCTAGAAGCTGGAGAGAGTGTGGAACTGTGAGGGCAATATTAAAATACTAAAGGATCACACCTAGGGAGAGATGTACCTTCATCACTTTGCTTTTGATGGTCTACAAGTTGACAGCTGTCAGATATGCCCAAAGCAACTGATATGTAGCCTTGTTTAGTCAATGACCATGGATGTTGAATACTGCATTAGCAAGCAGAAGCTTAGTAGGACCCTGGCCAGACAAAGCTCCACATTTCATTCCTTTTATAGGTGTATATTTGAATAACATAAATATTTTTGTACAGCTGATTTAGTTGTTTATAAATATGCATCACACTTCTTTTTAGATTTGCAACCAGCATAATGTTGGCACTCCACATTTTGGACAAGCATCATACAGGATGGCGCAGGCAGAAACTAACCTGGACCATGATCTACCACTATTGTCCCTTCCGGTATACTGGGCTAAAACTGTTGTGGGACTCCTTTCCCTTATCTGCTTTGTGAATAGCTATGATGGCGATTTCGTCTTCGATGACTCTGAAGCTATCATCAATAATAAGGTTAGTGGCTCTCTGTCGTGGATTTTGGCTCTTTTGTAAATAGTTGTGTGGTCATCTATGGTAAGCGCTAATCTTTTGCGGCAATCGGACAGGGAGGTAGGGCTTTTAGCATGGGTGCAAGTATTTAATTGTTTACTGAATTGGCTGAAACTTGTTTATATTTCAGTAAAAGAGATCCCCAAATAATGAGGGAAATTAAGTGTTAACTAATACGGAACATATCTAAAAAGTTTCAGAACTAGTACAATAGTGATTGGACTGACCTGGAACTGAACAAAAATGTGTGTAGAAGTCCAGACCTCTGTTGCACACAAGGAATGCCTGGGATGGCTATATTTTAACATTGGCAAATGTAAATTTGTAGCATAATGTGTAAAGCATCCTTAAAGTTGTGCTGCATGCTGACCTCAAATAGGTTGCTTAATCTTCTTCAATTCCTGAGGAATTCAGTTGTATTAAAAAAAGCTAGAAAAAATGAGAAAGATAGTCAGCTAACCATATTGCTGTGCATTTCCAAATACTTGGATGGATTATAAGGATAAAAACACAAGCATTGCCCTTTCTAAAGAAAGAATACATGCATTTGTTGAAATGATCTATTCCATATTGAAACAAGTTACAAGAAACTACAACTAGTAATATGTAGACGGTTGTGTAAACCGTTTTGAGACCATTACGCTACTCAGATGGTATAGAAATGCTTTAAATAGGAAAATAAAGAATATCTCACTATTAAGCAATGAAGGAACTAGAAAAGATAATCAAGGATGTTTCACTGGAGACCAAGGCCAAGATCTTTCACGCTATTGTATTCCCAATCACCATGTATGGATGTGAAAGCATGATAGTGAAGAAAGCTGACAGGAGGAAAATGGATGCATTTAAAATAAGTGCTGGAAAAGATTGTCGTGAATACCCTGGACTGACAGGAAGACAGAAATGGAGGCCTAGATCACATTGGGCCAGATGAACAAGTGGGTCCTAGATCAAGCCAGAGCTTTCCCTAGAAACAAAAATGACAAAACTGAGGCTATCGTATTTGAAAACATCATGAGATGGCAAGACTCACTGGAGAAGGCACACATGCTAGGCAGAAGAAGGCCGAAGAAGACAAGGAAGACCAACTATGAGATGGATTGCCTCCATAACGGAGGCCACAGTGTGGAACGCAGGAAGAGCCGAATGGGACTGTCATGGACAGGATATTTTGGAGGGCTTTCATTCATAGGGTTGCTATTGGTTGACGATAATCTGATGGAACATAACAACAGTGGCAGTGCTGAGGAAGAAAGTGGGGCCACTCAGAGGGAAAGACCCACTGAGGGCAACCAGTCTGATGGAGCAGGGGCTGATTTCCCTGAAACATTACCAGTTCCAGAACTTGTATATCAAATTAAGCGTGAGGCAAAGGACAAGCTGTTTCTCCTTCCCTTTCATGTGAAAAATTCAAGTGGATTTGCAGCTGAATTTCTTTTTGATAGCCACAGTGGCACAACTTCCTTTACCACATTTGAGGAAAGTAGACTCTCTTAGGGCATGCAAGGCAAGCGTCATGGCCCACAGCTTAGTCCTGCATCGATTTGTTGGTGCTGCTGTCCCAGCCCTTGTCCCCGAAGTGACTGCTTCTCTCTGCCATGGTAGGCCTGGCCATGGTACTAGCACAGGAAAAACCCTGCTGCATCAGACCAGAGATCTGCATGGCAGGAGCATCTTTTCCCCCTAGAGAAGCCTACAGGCAGGATCAAGAAGCAATAGTTGCTCCTGCTGTTTTGCTCTCTAGAAACCTTAAGTTAGAGGCATACTGCCCATAAAGCAGAAAGTTACTTACAGCTGTCATGGCTAGTGCCCATTCGCAGAATTACTCTTCCTAACAGCCTTGCCCAACCTGCTGCTTTCCAGGTGTGGTGGAGTACTACCCATACCAATCACAAGGAGCACGGCCAATGCTCCACTGCGTCTAGAAGGCAGCAAGTAGGTTCATGGGCTCTTCCTCCACAACTGTCCCT
>NW_025335568.1:40139570-40142981 GCF_004798865.1 Varanus komodoensis
CCTACTCTTTTATTGACTATGAAGGCTACTCCATTTCTTCTGAGGGATTCTTGCCCGCAGTTGTATACCTGATGGTCATCTGAATTAAATTCACCCATTCCTGTCCATTTTAGTTCACTGATTTCTAAGATGTCGATGTTCAGTCTTGTCATCTCTTGTTTGACCGCATCCAGCTTGCCTTGATTCATGGATCTTACATTCCAGGTTACTATGGAATATAGATCTTTGCAGCATCGGACTCTCCTTTCACCACCAGATACATCAGCAACTGAGTGTCCTTTCGGCTTTGACCCAGTCGCTTCATTCTTTCTGGCGCTACTAGTACTAGCCCTCCGCTCTTCCCCATTAGCATATTGGACACCTTCTGACCTGAGGGGCTCATCTTCCGGCGTCATATCTTTTTGCCTTTTGGTACTGTCCATGGGGTTTTCATGGCAAAGATACTGGAGTGGGTTGCCATTTCCTTCTCCAGTGGATCGCATTTTGTCAGAGCTCTCGTCTATGACCTGTCCATCTTGGGTGGTCCTGCACAGCATGGCCCATAGCTTCATTGAGCTACGCAAGCCCCTTCGTCATGACAAGGCAGTGATCCATGAAGGAGAATCAAGTCATAGTTCCCTGTTTTGATACATCCCTACTATGAACTGCAGTTTTAAGATGCAAACAAAAAAATTCCCAACATGGCAGCCAGAAGCTGCTCAGAACAAGGAAACAAAGAATTTGCCCCCGATGCTGTGCAAGGTAAGGCATTCTGGGGCATTAGGGAGGGAGGGAGGGAGGGAGGGAGGGAGGAAGGAGATAACCACTGCCATAATGACATTTTCATTCACATTGTTTCATAATGACATAACTTGTAGGGCAGTTGTTGGGGGTGGAGGTAACCCCACAAAACAGCTGGAAGCACTTGAGCATGAGAGCAAATACTTTTTTTAAAAGGTCCTTGGGCAGGCATTAGGGGTGGGAGAGGGGATCTAGAGACAATAATTTGGTGTTGCCCATGATCCTGTTTATGAAAATATGTTGCACTAACATATAACCACCCTGCTTATCTCAGAAAGCTGTACCTGGTAACCTGGGGCCTCTGATAACAAGGCATTTTATCAGAATTAACATCCTTATAAAAGTCAAGCCGCCACAAAACTATTATTGTAAAACTTACTATTACCCAGCACTCCCAACAGTAAATACATACATTTTATTTAAATATCAGTCTAGATAACATCTACATTTTCTTGTATGAGCACTCTCCCCAGCCACACAATGTGAAGAAACTTAGGATTTGGCCCATAGTCCTGAATACGTAGTCCAGGTATGCAGAACCTCTTTTAGTCTCGAGTCTGAATTTCACTCAGGGGCCATATTCCAGTGGGGATGGGGGTAAAAGCAAGAATCAGGGCCACAGAAACAAACAAAAAGCTCTTCCTTCCAAGAAGTAAGCCTCAAAAGAGGCATTCAGCATTTTGGAATGAAGAAAAACTGCCCCTAGACTAGGAACCAATGAAAGAGTTGATGAAGGCTTGGAGAAAGGAGGTGAGGCCAGAAAAGGAAGGTTAAGCTTCTGGGAACCTCTAGAGAGCCACAGCTGGCTCCTGGGCCTGAGGTTCTGCTCTCCTGGTATAGCTGCAGGTAGTATTGCAGTGGGATTATACCTGATAAAAAAATAGACTTTGTGGGCACCCTTCTTTCCACTGAAGTCAATGGAAATGGCTTCTGAGTGAGCATGCACCAGTTCAGGTTGCTTAACGTCTTCATAATGAGTTAGCAAATTGGCATATGGTCCAGAAATGACAGCTGCATTACCCCTCATTCAATCTGGGCTGACAATTTTTATGTATAATTACAACAGTTGGAACATATGCCCTAGAAGCAGTTGCATGAATCAGCCCTAACTCAAAGCAAACAAGTCATGAGGGCATTACAAGAGGCTAAGAATACTCAGAAATTTTTCTTTTAAAAAAATCGACTCTTATTATAAGGCTCTTCCAAGAAAAAAAAAGGAGTCCATCTTCTCTCATTTCTAAACAGCATATGTTCATTTGAAAAGTCATGTACTTGTTCCATTGTTGACTCAGAATCTCAGAAGCGTTTGATTTAAACAGCAGTCTTTGCATCGCTGGATGTAACATTTTAAGAAAGCCTCATAGTTTGAATTAATGCATATAAATGGGATATACTCTGTCTAATATGCTCTACTTGTTCAAATGTTTGCTTTCCTAAGCACACAAAAGATAAACCATTGCTTTACGTAGCTTTAAGGCAAGACAAAACACAGAGCTGGTTACTGGGGTAAGAAACAATTCGGAAAACCACCCTGAGCCCCAATAAAATCCAGTAACAGAGTGTGCCATGCTGTGGAAGGCACAGGGTCAATTCATTAGAATGGCAAAGGAAAGAGTGGAGGGCAAAATTTCAAAAAAGGGTTAGTGTGTGGTATCCAACATGGGTCCTAGAAATAAACTGACTGAATCACAAAATGGCTTCACTTGCAGGAGATCAGAGTAACTTTGGGGTGGGGGGGGGGAACAGTTCCTCCTCCGTCAACCAACATGCCAAGTCTACATTTTCCAAAAATGGCTTTAATATGGGTATTAGAAAAGAAAGAAACAATGGTTAGATTTAAACTGAGTCATACTTAAGAGTATGAAATCAATGGAAATTAAATCCATCATGCCTAACTTAAGTCACACTGCTTTCAATAGATGGACTCTAAGTATCACCCAACAGTTAACAGAGGGGGTGGAAAGAGACAGGCTGTATAAGAATGGATCTTCATGTGTATAATTTATTTTATTCAGCTATCCTTCAGCAAAATCAGAAGCTTAATGCATTTTTGAAGGGGGCAGCAGGTAAAATAAACATTAATATGTCTTGGCATATATATACTGAGAGTAGCGGAGGAAGCTGCAGGCACCGCAACAGCAACAGGCTGGCTAAATGGAGTATGGAGTAGTATCTCAGTATGGATCAGAGAAACAGAAGAAGCCCGCTGCATGCTTGTGCGCAGGGTCTGGGAACAAGCTGTGAATGCTGCCTGCTATGGGAAGTCAAGCATGCCCAAGTATCTATATTTATCATCACAGGTTCCCCACAGAACACAAAGCAGCATATAGAGGGTCACCTTCTTTTGCTGCCACAACAACTCTGCTAGGTAGGTTAGTCTGAGTGACAGAGTTTTAGCAGAAACAACTCAGTAAATGTCAGAGTGGAAAGTAAGTTCCAAAATCGGGTTTC
Organism: Varanus komodoensis; assembly: GCF_004798865.1. NCBI lineage: Eukaryota > Metazoa > Chordata > Lepidosauria > Squamata > Varanidae > Varanus > Varanus komodoensis. Next base: position 40,142,802 of record NW_025335568.1, read on the forward strand.
CTATCCAAGTTCAACACAGGTACTACACTGGCTCTCACGTACAAGAAAAGGAAAGGCAGTGACATCGTAAGAATAGAAGTGTTTAAGCCCTGGATGAATAGGCTGTACTTTGGAAGAAACAGTGAACTTGGAGAGGGACAGTTGTGGAGGAAGAGCCCATGAACCTACTTGCTGCCTTCT
>NW_025335568.1:40143081-40306149 GCF_004798865.1 Varanus komodoensis
GAGAAGCACTGCCAACTTGGCATTGTACGGGTGTAACAAGAGACTTGGGCTAACAGTCTGGGTGCATCCATGACTGGTTAAGGACACAAGTTGGTTGCTGTACTGTGCCCATGAAACGACCAACCAACTGGAAATTTTATCCAAGTGCTAGTATGCTTCAAATTATCCACTGCTGCCAAATGTTTCCTCTAGTTAAAGGATTATCTGCAGCCCTTTGCATAGTTAATTGGGGATATGTCCAAATTAATATGCACAGGATTGGATTGTTAGAGAATGCAAAACAAGGAAAGGGGCACATAAGTGAAAAAAAACCTCTTTCTGCAACAGTATAGTAATTATCCCTTTAGCAATTGTGTGCAATATTCAGGGAATGTATTAAGGACACTGCAACTAATAGTTATGTGCAAGTCCTTAACACATTTCTGTTTACCCCCAACTCCCATGCATCAGAGAAGTGCACGGCTCCATGTAGTGAGATGTCTTTGTGCAGGGAATATATGTGGACAGTCTCATCCTTCTACATTTTCTGTACAAAGTTTCCCCTGACACAACCCTAAAACCTACAAAGCACCATTCAGGCACCCCCTGCTGTCATCCAAGCTGAAATAACCTCTCCATAGGTACACTTATATACCATAAATACATTTACTTGGGAATGGGACCTAGTGAATACAGCAGGACTGGTTTCTGAAGAACCATATATAGGAACACATTAACTGAGGTGGACTCCAGCCCCTGAAAGGTGATGCAGTGCTACATTTTGTCTAAACTCTGAGGTATTAGAAGACTTCTCAGATGTAACCCCCAATATAACTGAGAATTAGGTGTTGTTTGGTATTGTATAAGAAGGTGAAATCCAGTCATGATTCAGTGGCTGAGTTGCCTGATAAAGCTGCATTGATGTCTGCTTAACTCAACAGAGCATTGTTACCATAGGAGGTCACTGACTCAATTGTCCAGGGTCAAAATCTTGCCTCCATTTAAGCAAATAAAAGATTAAGTGCTCTCTGCAAGGAGGCCACAATTTAATTTCTAAGTGATTCTGAATCTTCTGTTTGCTTTGACATGTTTTCTTATTTACTGAAGATTTTTTTAAGCCTATGGATAAAAGCTGCACAAATTGTTTCTGCATCATACTACTCTAGACACCATGCATGAATAATTTTTATTGTTTGCATTCTATTTTGCAAATGTAATGAGGTTGTCTGCCATTTTCCATTATGGCTAAAATTTCTATTAGTACAGAACAAATATATTGATATGCTTCTGCTATAGCAAAAATATGTAGGAAGGAAAGTATTTGATGGAGGAACATGTAAAATTATAAGCTCAAGTACATTTACAACAAGTCCCATTGTATAAAGTAGGACTTACTTCTGAGTAAATGGTATAGGATGAAGCAGTACAACTGCCAAACATTCGGATTTATGAAATACCAGAACGGCCTTCCAACTTTTTGCCTTTTCCTTTGTAATACCTAATAAAACGAGTAGCTCAAGGATAGAATGCATGCTTTTTTTTTTCTTGTAGAAAGTCCCAGTTTTGAACCCTGGCCTCCATCTAGGGAATGGATCCTGCCTCAAACCTACCAAGCTCCCAGGTAGCAAGTCTGAGTGGCAAGTTTGAGCATCCAGCAATCCTGTATTGTCACTTTGTTTTTATCCGATGCCTCACTCTTGGGTCTCTTATTCCTGTCTCTTCTCCTTTGTGAGGAGCCCCCATTCCCATTGGCTTGGAAGACCTAGCTGTCATCTGAAAGGTTAGGTAAAACAAAGGGGACCTCTGCCCTGTCCTCTTTGTTCTCCGCAGTCCCCTGCTCCCTCACCCTTGGTGCCTCACCAGCATGTGGTACTTCGCCACCCTCACCTCACTCAGAATCCGTTCCTGTGCTTTCCTGGGATACGTCTGCGGAGGTGCTGGGCCGAATCCTTGTAGTCTGTGTGCTGAAGCCCAGAGTGTGATGTCTTCATGGTAGCTGGCAAACCTTGCTCTATGATAATCTGTCTACATGGCACTTCGGCAGTAGGTGAAAGCATTGGGGGTGGGGTGCCAGAGCATGAAGCTGGTTGGAGGGTTGGATGGATGGATGGATGGATGAATGGATGGATGGATATGCCGCCCCTTAGCCATTTGGCTCTCTGGGCAGCTCACAGCATATGCACAGCAATTAAGACAACACAATTTATAACAAATTTAACAACACACAGTATAAAATCAACAATAACAACATCAGTAAATAGAATAGAATAAACCATGAAGCTAAAAACTAAGATAAAATGAGATGAAAGGGGGACATGTAATTAGACATTCAATATACTGAACTGCTTAAAATAACCACTGGAGGAAAGAAAAAAGAAAGCAAAATTAACAAAAAAAAAAAAGTCTGGCATTCAAATCATAATATGGCAGCAGCAATTAGTAACTTAAAACCAGTATTGCCAGAATTGCTTTTCTTAGTGGTGTATAAAGGACCTTATTGGTGTAGAACAGGGGTCCTCAAACTTTTTCAACAGGGTGCCGGCCAGTTCACTGTCCCTCAGACTGTTGAGGGGCTGGACTATAGGTGGAAAAATAAAATGAATTCCTATGCACACTGCACATTAAAAAACAATTAAAGTAAAATAAATTTAAAAATTAATTAAAATTAAAATAAATTTAAAAATTAACATTTAAAAATTAATTAAAAATTTAAAAAATGTTTGCTCGCTAGCTCGGAGAAGGCCATGGTGGAGGCACAGGAGCCCTGCGGCTTTCTCCAAGTAAGCCGCTCTGCCTCAGCCTGTCCACCCTGGGCTCGGCGAGGCGGTGGTGGTGGCTTGCTCCCTTGGAGAAGGCCGTGTTGCCTGGCCTCCCCTGGACTTGCATAATTATTTTTCTTACCTTCAATCCTTTTTTAGTTTCTTCGTCTTCATCTCTCTTTCTCTTCTGTCCGCCCCCCTTTGTTTCCCACTCCGTATTCCCGCTCTGTATATGTGTGCAGTGGGGGCGGCGGGGGGGGGGGGAGAACTGGCGCACGCACAGTTTTGCTTTTGCAATTTGGTGCATGCACCAGCTCTCTGCTCAGTTTCTGAGAAAACCCGCACCGGCTCAGAGCTTTTGGACTCACTTGGAGATCATCCGAGCGAGTCCAAAACCTCTGAGGCGGGCCAGATAAATGAGCATGGCAGGCCAGATACAGCCCATGGGCCATAGTTTGAGGACCCATGGTGTAGAACATAGCATACAGTAGACGAGCTCTGTAACCATCAGAGGGAGCAATGTTCCTGTGATTAAGTGTTACTAAGGTACTTGGCATGTGAACCGGGCTTGAGAGAATGCCATTGTCTTTCCAAAGAAATTTATTTATTTATTTAAAACATTTCTATGCCGCCCCATTGGCCGAAGCCTCGGGGCAGCTCACAACATAAATTAAAATATAATATATTAAAAATATAAAACAAATTAACAATATAAAAAATAAGTCACCCTGGCCAATATAAAAAAATAAGTCGCCCTGGCCATTGTGGAGAGAATGTCTAGACCAGCATCTCTACCTGGTGCCTTCCAGGTGTTTTGGACTATACTCGTTCTGTTGTCTGGGACTGGTGGGAGTTGCTATCCAAAACATCTGGGGGACACCAAGTTGGGAATGGCTGGCCTAAGTGATGGCTGACAGCCACTTCTAAGCCTTGCTCTGTGGTACATGTGCAATGTTGCTTCTTGTCTACACAAGCCTTACGGATGCTACAGGTGGAAGAACGACTGACCTGGGGACTGTGGAGGATTGATAGACTGAATTAATGCATCAGAGCCCTACGAAGATGCACTTCTGAAAAGAGGGGGCACTTTCTTAATAGCAATCTCATTTTCTAATTTTCTGTCTCATCTTGGCAACAGATATTCTTCCTTTCTAATGAAATTTCTTTCTCCTATGCTGCTTCTATTAATCTTACTCAAGATCATTACAAATTGGGCTGACCTATAAGTTTAACATGTCGGAAATAAAATGAAGAATGATAGTTTAGCAGTGTTGTGTGAAAATTAGGAAAGCGCCTCAGTGGGGATTTCTTATAGGAGTTGATCACTAGTTGCCATCTGCAGTATTAGCACTGTGGTTTTTGTCATGGTTTACTGGTGGCAAAAATGGCGGAAATGGAAATGTGCAGCACGCACATCCCTGATTTCCAAGATGCAGCTCACAGTGAAAACAGTACTGAATCAAAGACACTAAATTTATGTCAAGTGAACATTATGTTATAATGTTTTAACCTAAATCTTTTCTCATTAAAATTTGCTTAACATTATGAATTCAGTTAGATTGTGCAATATTGTGCTTATGATGGTGATTTTGTAGGAGGCTTAGGTTACATACGTATAAAACGCTGAGCACATTTTGGGCATGGAAATAGTGGGAGGCATTTCTTAAAATAATAGGCACATAATACATGCTTCCCTTTCTCTGTCAGTTTGTAGATACAAATCAGTTTGTAGAAACTGATTAATTCCTTAAGCACTGGTTTGGTTCAGTGAAAAGAGTGGTGCATTTTGTGTACTCCTTAAGAACTTGAAATGAAAAAGGCTAACCCCCATGTTCTCATCAAATAAAAGGTTTATGGTACCCCTGTTCCAAATCCACAGCATCAAATAACACATATGTGGTTTTGTTTTACTTCAGTGCTTTCTCATGTAAATGCTGGGTTTGCATTATTGGTTTTACATCTAAAACTGCGGGGGTGTAGTGGTTAGACTATTGGATGCTGGGGCCTTGGAGACACAGGTTCAAATAGAAACTATTTGTGGGGAAGAGGCATGGAGGACAACTTTAAATGTTGTTCTGAATTCCTTGGAGGATTGGCAGGGAGAATGTAATAAATAAATAGTGAGTGGGTGGGTGTGCATGACATGACAACCTGTTGTGGATGGGTTGTCATATTACCCAACTGAAGGCCACTTCCTGCAGTGTGCTGTATATTGTGGGGAGCAAGCTTACTTGAAAGCCTACGTCTCATTCTAGGGGTTGCCGGACCCACAATGGCTTGCCATGTCATCCAAACCTGGGAGAGCAATTTCATCATGGGCTGCAGGAATTGGCTAGTGAGCCACTCATGCCAAGTGCACTTTGGAATAACCTACACCAGTTTGGCACCTTTATTTTTTCCTCATCCCCAGAAAATTGTGCAAATATGTTTGGTGGTGGTAATTTTTCCAAATGCGTTCTTAATGGCCATCTGAGATGTGTGGTCGTGCTGGTCAATTTCCCTGCATGGCTGTCAGTGGGAGAGCTGAAGTTGGATAGGTAACAGATTGACAAGGTAAGGCAACATAAGGCTAATTTGCACACAGTTGCCAGGGACCACTTGCTTAGCTGTCAAGTGAAATGCAACAGTAAAGGGGAGCAAGCAGTGAAAGTAGGTGCACCAAAGTGGAGGGGCAATATATCCTCTTGGCAGCCTGTGGATATTAAGTGTTGACCTGACAATGTCTTTTCAACAGTTCCTTGGGTCTCCAGGGAGGGGGAGGGGGAGGTTACACAGAAGACCCTGGGATACATACAGGCTGGAGGACCAAAGGGGGAGAACAAGTTATGGTCCTTTGTCATGCAAACTTTGGCCATTCCTCGAGGATTCCTCACTGCCTAGCATATTTGCATGGTAACTTGATGTGTCATGGTGAGCACAGCTAGTATAAACAACAGGTAAGAAAAGCCTTCTGACATGTTACTCACAGAACTGTTCTCTCAGTTTATGTCAGCCAAAGCAGTGATTTTCAGTCATGTTGTTGATGTTACCAACTTGTGTTGTTTCAGGACCTCAGGGCAGAAACCCCACTTGGTGATCTGTGGCATCATGACTTTTGGGGAAGCAAACTCAGTAGCAATACCAGCCACAAATCCTATCGACCGCTTACTGTATTAACTTTCAGGTGAGACATTTTCAGGTTATGCTTATGATGGCTTTTCCTTAAAACAAACAAGCAAAAGTACAGCAGAATGGCATTAAGGAGAAGTGGCATTTCTTGAAAAGCTGCCTTTAGCAGAGAGAGGTGGTTCATTTATGCACACAAACCATCCTATAACCATTGAGTACACTGCCCATACATGTGGAATTTGTTGTAGGCTCCCAATATGTGGCTCAGTTCCAGATTCCTTCACAGTGGAGCATCCTGTTATGCTTCTTCCTTGTTGACAGGGACAGCAGGACCCTGACTTAGATGTCAGAAGTAGCTGTGATTCATTTCCAAGTCACAGTAACCTCTGGAAGCACATAGTCAGGCTTACTTAGATGACAAGTTGTTGCCATATCTACCCAGCGCTGTACCCAGAAAAAATACTTACCTTAGAACCTACCGCATTGGCTTGGTGGCTTGGTGTTTGGTGGCTTAGATAGACATCAGCTCTGTGACACTACGGTACTAGCACCAGGTAAGCCCAAAAGGAGGAAGGGGGGGGGGCACCTGCTATATTCCTCAGTGCACAAGCACTTACTTTCAAGTTTACCTAGCAGCTGGTTGGGTCCTGAGTCATTACAGTGCCATCGTTGTCTCCAAAGAAACCATGGGGGAGAGAGGTGGGGCAGCTGGCAACCTTCTCCATAGGCTTTCTTAGTGGCACGTGTAGTGCTGTGGAGGACAAGTGCGGAAGGGGGACAGGATGGAGTGGCTGGGAGCCTCTGCTCTTTTCTGAGAGTGCTGTTGATTGGAGTTAAAAGCCCCACCACCTAACATTTTGCGTTATGGGCAACTTGGGGAAGTTGCAAAGATGTGTCAGATAGTAGAAGTAAGAGCAACCTCACCCACCCAGGAGGTCTCCCAAGACTCTGGGGTGGATATGAAGCCTTTTGGTTTGCTTTGCTTCACACTGCCTCAGATGGGATCAGAGCTTCCGTGGACTCAAGGCAGGCTCCGAGGTGAGACTGTTTGCCATGGAATTGTGCCTCCTTTGTCAAAAGCCTCTTGGCACAGGCATGTTTAAATCTGTTGTTTGTAAATGGAAGCCTCTTAAGGGCAAATACATTTTTTCCAAAAAGCCTGAACGTAAGTGAAAAGGGAAGTTGTAGGAAAAGAGTGAGGGGGCTGTGGAATGGTACCTGTTCTACGAGTAGAATCATAGGTGTTGGAAATGACAGAGCAATGAAGTAGTAAAGGTTGCCTTATGCTAAAAAGTGAACTCACTTTTCAATGCCCCTTTCACAATCCTTTGTCACAGGTTTCCTGCTCCTTCCTTCCCTTTGATGCATAACTTTCTTTAGAAATGTTTCCCAGTTTAGCAGTGATGAGGGAGCATGACAAATCTCTTTGGGGAGGGAAAAATCAGGGACAGTAGTCTGTAGAACTGTGTACTCTTTCTTAGTTTCCTTTCTATTATCCTAATTTCATCTGGCAACAGAAGAAAGACCAGCAAATAGGAATCTTGGAGCACATGCAAGTCTCATAGGGCACAGATATGTGGAGTGGATGGATAAAGTTCTCTTCCTTTCCCACTCCTCCTCAAAAAAAAGGGGAGGGAGTTCATGTAGGTATCTCACTTTATCCCCTTCTGACTCATTGTTGAATATGAAATACAAGGGCCATCCAGGGTTGTTGGTGATAAATAATGATCCACTGGATATATAACTAAGCCACAGGAAAGACTTGCCAAATTTTAGAGCGGAAAAAGCCAGGAACCAGGCAAGAATTGGTATTTAGGAAAAAGGTAATAGCACTTGAACCCCCAAGGGCTGGAATGGGACCGTGTGCATGCAGAATCTCACCACCAGGTGTGCATTTTTGCACCAGTGATCTGCACTGTGTGGCAGAGGTTCTCTTGGATGTCAGACAAGATTATTTCCATGCCAGTCCTTCCGCTAGGGCAAGGGTGGGCTACCTCAGCCCTCTGCTTAATTTCATGTAGTCTTTATCCTAATTTCTAAAGCACCCTTCATGCAATCACTTCAGACATTTGGCGAGGGCAAACTAGATGAACAGGAAGGAAGAAGGAGATGAAAGATAGGGCAACAGAAAAAGTGGCTCACCCACTTGTGGCCCTGCCAACTCCTGGCTTCAGTCCTGCTTACTGCCAACTTGTGGCCTCAACATATTATCTTCAAGGGAATAGGGCTCTTAACAGCAACAATGGAATGTTGCCTGGCCTTTCTCTAGGCTATTGGAGAGTTGGGAGAAAGAAGGTACATATAGAGAGGAACAGTTAAACAAGAAGGAGAAGGAAGTGGGAAGTAAATGTATGGAAATGGCAAGAATAGAGGGGCAAAAGCGGGATTCAGTCTATAGAAGAAGAGGAGGAGGAGGAGTCTGCTTTCTAGTCTTATCAGCAAACCAGGTATCAAGTAGGATGTTCCAAGGTGCTTCCATTTCCACGTTTGGACTTCTCTTCATAACATTCCTTTTATTTCTGGTATGTATGTATAAAGAGTAGATAGGTTACCTTTTGTGGATACTGACATCTCCATGAGTGCTTCCAAAATCCCTTCCAGAAAGTTTAATTTATCTGAACTTAATCTATCCTGATTTCTAACGTCAGTGTTTTGCTTTCCCCCCTCGTATAGGATTAATTACCTTTTAGCTGGAGGCTTCCACCCATTGGGCTTTCATCTCATCAACATAATACTCCATTGCACTATCTCTGTCTTCATTGTTGATGTCTTCTCAATATTATTGGGTGGGCTGCAGTATACCAATAAAGGAAGAAGACTAAACTTTGTCCCCAAATCATCCCTGCTAGCTGCTTTGCTGTTTGCCGTACATCCCGTGCACACTGAATGTGTAAGTACCTAATGACTCAGGTATTAAAAAGTGCTCAGGAACATCATGATTCCATTAACAGGGTTCCATTAACTACTTAATCTTCCCTATCCCTGCAAATACATGTTTTATATGCAATCCTTTGCTTGTTTGTGTGTGCGCGTGTGTGTGCGTTTATATATAATCGCTGTTGATATTCTTCTGAAACATTTATTCATATTGAGACAGTTGCCATTTTGCAAATGACTAATCCTTCAGAGAGAGATTGCTGTTACAGAAGCTGTAGGAAGTCACTTATTTAAGTTTATTCAACATTTTGGGCAGCCAATACTACTTTCTCGTCAAAATATATTGTTATTTATTTTATATTGTTATTTTTATATTGTTATTATTTTTGTATTTTATTTTATGTTGTGAGCCGCCCGGAGGCTTTGGCGAATGGGGTGGTATAGAAATGTTTTAATAAATAAATAAAAATAAAATGGCATAAATTAAAGTACTAGAATATGGGTGTGCAACATGCAATCCATGGGCCACATGTATTCCTTATGAGGTCCCTTTGTTGCATGATGCAAGGGGAGGATGGGAAGCTCATTGTCTCAGGATTCAGGTAGCTCTCTCCCTTTTCCCTTCTTCACCTTCTCTATAATACATTCACATGCAAATGCAACTAGTACATGCAGCTTTTGGTAGTCTCCCATTCAGCTTGCTGACCAGGTCAGCGGTTGCTACGTCAGTAAAACTATAGTATCTGGTGCTCTCAGACCGTTTAATGGACTCTTGAAAGATTTGTTCTTTAAAAGTAAAACTTCAGTGCTACTTCATAAATTGATATGCCTCTCTCAGCAATATTCTGTCCAATGAAACAGCGAATTTAGTGTTGAATAATAATGCAAGACAATCTAAAATTCATAACAATCTGATGAAAGTCTTTGCATCAAATTTATTTAATGGCTGCTATCGTAGCACAACAAGCTTACAGTTCCTTTCTCATCACTAAACTGGTTTTGAAATAGCAACAGTCTTAGTATTATATGTCAATGGCATTTCTGACAAATGGTTATTAGAAAGAATCCATTTCTAGAGGGGTACTTTTGTGTTGGTAGATAGAATCACAAGGAATGGTTGTAGAAATACAAATGTGTGTGTCACATGTATACTTTGCTTTTTAATTTTTCTAAGGGTTAATTCTCAGTAAGTGTTGAGCATAGTTCAGTAGACTGAGGAGATATGCTCTTTGTTGCTGTTCTGGGGTGCGTAAAAATGTCTACAAATAAAATCTTCTCCCCACCCTTTTCCATATTTTCCCTTGCTCCTTTGGCTTTCTTAAAGCCTCCTGCTGCCTGCCTGGCACTTCTTGGGGTATGAATCTGGTCAGTCTATCCTGAGTGCTCTGGGGAGCAGAGAGCTCAGGATCCTTCAGTCTCACTGTTGGCAAGGAAATAGACGACCTGGAATTCCACCAGGCCCCCAAACCACCCTTTTTCTGAGCCAAGCTCTTCCCTCCTGTCTCCCTTTTTGTGGAGAAAAGATAAGGATGGCAGCTTCTCTTCTCTCCTCAAACGAGTCCTGGGGGAAGAGTTGTGGCTCCTTGTGTCAACTGATTCAGCTAATGTCATTAACTTCTCCCACCTCTGCCCAGCTCTTCCTTCTGAGGTCTAGGGCATTTGCGTTAACTTCTGTTGAGGCTGCCAGTGGCACAAGGAAGGGGACCTGTGCCACCCATTGCTGAGGCCAGTTTGGAGGGGGAAATGATTGTGTCAGCCATAATTCTGCAGAAATAGGGTTTTTAGGCAGACATCCGCTCCTGTCACAGTTTAGGCCAGGATGGAGAACTTGCTTCACAGGCAGTCAGCTTGATCCAGGGCCTCAATTCTTTCAGGGACTCTGTTTTGACTTGGAATGTTTGAGGGAGCTGAACATCCTCAGTATTTTTTATGGCAGTTCAGTGTTCCCAAAGCTCATTCATTTCAATGTGTGTAGATGAAGCCTTTGATTAATTCTCTCAGACTAAGACCAGCAATTCACACAAGTTTGTTCACAGCTGCTAGAGTCCTGGTGCTACTGGCGTAGTAGAATTACTATAATAAAGGGATTACTTTTCCATGCAACTTCCTTTGAGAGAAAACTTTCCTTTTGTTAATTTTAAATTCGTCTCCATTTCTTTTTTTAAGATTGCAGGGATTGTTGGCAGAGCAGACCTGCTGTGTGCCCTGTTCTTTTTGTTGTCTTTTCTGGGCTATTGCAAGGCTTTTAGAGAAAGTAAGTATTTCCATGCTGTCATTTTAAAATATAGTTGTCCATTTGATCACAGAAATATAAATAGTGCCTAATATATTGTTACTCTTAATGGTTACCCTAGAGAGTGTGCACATACAGTGGTATCTCATGCTGTGGGGAGGGGGAGGGGGAGATGCCACGAACTTTATTGTTCTTTGTCACTTTGCTTCAAATTTTTATGGTTAAAAAAAAATTATTACAGAATGGATTAACGTTATTTACATTGAAGCTTATGGGGAAATTTGACTTTGCTCACGACCAATTTGGGTCATGACCAGAGTCCTGGAACAGATTAAGTTCATGAGCCAAGGTACCACTGTATCTGTGGCTGCCATATATGAAGATAAAGGCTGATCTGTGACTAACCTCTATTGATCTGTGCCGAACGGCTAAGGGTCAGAATCTTGTCCTTGATGTTCTGATTCAATGCTTGACTTCAGTTAACTCAATGATATTGGTTACTTGAATTCAGCTATTACCCATCATATGCCTGCATAGAATTTTCTGGGCATTTAATACCTTGGCATTTCTGTCATTTTTTTCTAGAAGCAAACTTGGGTGATCAAGAACCTATCAGGGTAGAAGAGAAAATAAGCAATCCCCAAAACAAGGGAAAGCTTTCTACATAGAGAAGCATTCCCAAGATTTCAAAAAATGTCAAAGGTTGTAAATTACAATATAAAATAGAAAAGGAAGGTAGGGGAGAGGAACCAAACCTAGGAGATGCTGAGACATAGAATGTTAGCAAGTCCATTGAGAAAAAAGAAAGAAAATGGCTCAGCGAGGACTTCTGAGTTTCCACAGTCATGGGGCAGGGAAACTTAAGGGATAAAACTGATTATCTCATTGTCTGGAGAGTTCTTTTCTGTGTTCATCCTGTATGCCAAAGAGAGACATTCCTGCTTTTGCTGCTAGCATTTTGTAGTTGGAAGAAGGGACATGCTGCTGCCTCAGCATAACTAGCTTAACATGACAAATTTCTTTTCTGTGGGTGGCCTTCATTTCTGCTGAAAGGGGGAAAGGAACCAGACATCTGGCAACTTGTAGCCCAATGTAGCTATGGCCTGCTTGTATGTACGACTATCAGGGATCCCATTTACAGGGACTCTGTCATTGTATTTGGATGAATGTGCCTACAGAGTCCCTTACAGACCTGTATGCTCAATGCGCAAAGGTCTATCTAGTAGCCGAGCATTCAGGAATATTGCAAGAGGCCTTGCAAGAGGAAAGCCAAAAAAGCAGGGCAAACAGGTGATTTCAAAAAGTGAGAAAGCTATCCGGAAATCGGACCAGTTGAATTTCTGCTTGACAGCCTGCTGCAGGAAGCACACAAGAGGAAAAGAAGTGGCTTCCTCAACACGTGCACACTGCTGCAAACCCTTCCAGGGCTCAGCCTCACATGCGGTTCCCTGGCCTCCCCTGTTTGCCAGGACTTCTAGCAGGTCCTGGGGGAGGCCCAGCAGGAAGCAGAGGCCACTCTCCTGCTGGCCAAGATGCTGGAAGAGGCCCCAGTAGCACAGCATGAGGGAGTACCGCTGCCAGTCCTCAGCCTGAACGAGGACACTTGGCCCAGTCTCCTTTGCACCAGTAGCCTCACACTGCTCCCGCAGGCGCAGCACCTTGGTGCTGACCTCAGCCACTAGGACATGCTTGACACCGATGTTGTGCACAAGGCAGCTCAGCAGCTCGGCCTGCAGCAGGCCATCCTCCAGGCTGTGGTACCATGTTTCCCGAAAATAAGACAGGGTCTTATATTAATGTTCGCTCCAAAAAGACGCACTAGGGCTTATTTTCAGGTGATGTCTTATTTTTTCACGTACAACAGTCTACATTTATTCAAACACAATCATCCCATCTTCTTCCGGAACATCATCATAACTCTCCAAACCCCGAATTGTGTTTCAATGGATGTATTGTATGTGTCCGTCTGGCTGACGTTCTTAACTGGGGCTTATTTTTGGCATAGGGCTTATATTACGAGCATCCTGAAAAATCATGCTAGGGCTTATTTTTCAGTGAGGTCTTATTTTTGGGGAAATGGGGTAGTAGCTCATGAACTAGGCACTCCAGGGCAGCCCCAGCTAGCATTGTCACCTTCTCAAGAGTCTCATGCACTGGCAGCCACAAGATGGCATGCCTCCACACTTCCTCCATGCCTGCTGGACTGTGAATAGTTGCTATGGTGACAGTGCTAGGCCGGAGGGGTGGGAGCCAGAAGTGGTGCTGTGCTGCAAAGTGGGCGCCCCAGTGGCACATGCTACCACCACCCGGCAGACATCTCTTCTGTTTCCCGGCAGATGTAGCTTGTCTTCCTAGGTGGAGGGGGCACGAATGCCTCCACTTGGGCCTCTTTTCAGGGCACAGATAAGAACCCACAGTGGCGATTGGACCACCTTGACAGAGATGCATAATCCTGACCAATCAGACAGGGGAGCCTTTGCGCTTGTTAGGTGGAGTGGTGTGGGGCATGCTGAGGTGAGCTCTCACAAGGCCACCAGCCTCGGGAAGAGATTGGGATGGGTCGGCACCCTTGGGAAAGCTTGCTGCAATCATGCTCATTCCATTGGCCTGCAGCCTACAGGCCAGGTGATCACCTACTCTAGTAGTTGGTTACCTGTAGGGGAAGCACTGAGGCTCACTGGAACTCTGAAGAAAGGTACTGGTAGGAGACAGGGATGCAAACATTGCAACTTGTCTGAAGTTTCGTGTGTGTGTAAATACTGGATTTGACATGATTTGCTATGGTCACTGCTTCCAAGTGAATCTACTGTGCTTAGGGCTTGTGTCAGATCCTGGCCAGTATTAGAATATAAATCAACACTATTCTCCCCTCTTATGTATTAATCTTTAAAAATCAGAGTAGCCAATGACTTGATACTGAACCAACCACCTTCTCTGGATGCAACATGGTAAGAAAGCTTCAGGTAGGGAGAGGAGGGGCCATGGCTCAGCCGTATGTGGACATGCTTTGCATGCAGAAGGTGCCAGGGAGAATCTCCGGCATTGCCAGGTGGTGCTGGGAAAGAGTTCTGCCTAAAACCCTGGAGATTTGTTGCTGATCTATGTTGACAAGACTGAGCTAGCCGGGCCAGTGCTCTCAGTAGAAGGCAGCTTCCCGTCTTCCTCTGATGTTCAGCCAAGCCCGCAACCCAAATAGACTTTCATCCCAAGATGACTTCATTGGAGCATAAAATGAAGGTACAAGTTGCACAGTTTCACAGTATGAATTCAGTCTAGTTCTGTAAACTAGATTCTCTTATATAAAATGACAGAAACACTTGTGGGCATTCAGCTTTTGGAACAGGAATGCTACAGATCCTTGGCATACATTAAACTTGTGACCATCTGGTGAGGGTGGCAGAGTGCGTTCCCACAATATGGTACACCAGTTTAAACTAGGTTCTGGTGCCAACCAGGAATGAGTTCCATTCTCTGACAGGAGATTGTGGTGGGAAAAGCAACATAGTTGCAAGGAGTGCGCTTCATTAAGTTGATTAGCACACTTGGCACATGTGTATCTTTGGAGTAATAATTAGCACTTGTTCAGTGCTTTACATTTTCAATGCTAATTGATTGAAATTCAAAACCTACATTGATTATTTGGCAGTACTGGAGTATGCATAGTGCTCTGATAACTTTCCATGATGACTGTTCTTGGGGTGCATGCACAAGGATTATAAGTACACAAAATCTTTTATTATCAAACCTTGATTATAATGAGCTGAGTGTCTTCAGTGTTCCCATTTAGCATGGATGTGTGTTTCTCTAGCATCTTAGTTACATCTTATGCATCACTCTGTAAAAATACACCTCTTTGAGGGGAGCAGTGTAAGCTGCTATAGATGCTTAAACTTTACAAACAGAATTTATCGCATATTAATATTGGGCAATAATTTCTGAACAGAATGGAGATGTCTGCATAACTCTGTCCAACTGAAAATTTCAGACAAGAAAAACAATTCCAGATTTTCTCTAGCTTGTATATTCCAAAAGTACTTGGCGAAGAACACAAATGACAAAGCTTATTCTGAAAAACCTTTCCACCTTGGACCCATGCTGGTTCTTTCAATACTTGTACATGTTGTCAAGTTTCTTTTCTCTATATCCTGTTTTAAAACTGATAGGTAAAGAAGGATCACATTTTTCTATAGTGTGGGTCTTGTGGAGCGTTTTCCTAGGTGCTATGGCCATGCTGTGCAAAGAACAAGGAATTACAATACTGGTAAGGGTTCTTTTATAAGGTAAATGTTGATGGTTTTTATTTTCTAAACTTATTTCAGTGTTTAATAAAATCTCCTTGTGTGCAATATACAACTTTTCTGAGGCTTTTTATATCATTCAGGCTTTCCTTTCTGGAAATGGTGATACTCTTTCTTATATCAAATGATAACAACAGTCCTGATAACTGCCTTTTTGTTCACTGGTTTCTGTGGTAAACTCTTGAATTTTTGTGACAAGTTCAAAGGTGTAGTGCTTCTGATTTAATTACGTAGCTTTCTTTTAGTGTTATTGAAGATTATACAGACTGTACAGAACCAGTCTGCCAGCAAATCTGCTGGGGCAAGCTATTGCCACTGTAAGGAATTAATATGATAAGTCCCTTGACATGGATCACAAGACTGTCCTTCATGTAACAGATGCATGATATGTCAGGTTGCTCTTAGCAACTATGCAAAGCTTACTTAAATGCTAAGTTATTGGTTATATTGGAGCCATTCAAACTCTACTGTAGTTTGTTATCTTCTTGGTAATGGTTTGGTAATTAGACATTTGTTAAAGTTATTCTTGGGGTCCTCTTCCCATCATCTCCTTAGAGCAAATGACAGTTCTGCAGTATGAACAAACTCAGAAAACTGGTTGTTCTAATCAAATGCAGTTTAAACAAACTAGCACCAAATTGTGGCTTACCATCCCAAGTTTGTACCAAGATGTGCTCTAAAGTGGAGGGGAAGCATTAACGAACTTCCTTTCACAGAGGAATGAGGAGAGAGAAGTGGGATCATGTAAACACAGTTGATTGACAAGCACCCAAACCATAGCTGAGGTAATCGGAAATGAAACCTGGTGACTTGCACAGATTCACACTTAATACTGAAATGCAGTTATGAACAGAGATTTCAAGGCCCAAGAACAAAACATGGAAGAATTGGGTTCAGAGAGGGGTTTTCTAGAGATGTGTTTCAGTGCTTCCAAAAGAAAAATTAGAAATTTGGGGGCACTGGCAAAAAAATCCTGTGAAATATTGCATCTTTTGGAATTACCATTACTAATTTTTCCTATATACTGCCCAGCAGCCTCTCAGCAGTTCACAACAGGGCTCTTTTAGACCATGTTTGACTGAATCAAAATGTGCAGGATGAAATTTTGCTTTTCGTTTTTTTACATACAAGACAGGCTACAACATTACAGTATACTAATTTCTATGCATACTGGTCGAGGTCAGTGTTTTCAGTGTGTTATAAAGAGATCATATATTGTGATCATATGAGGATGTTTCTGTCTAAATCATGCACTTCATTTTGTTTATGTGTGGGTTTCATTTTCAGTGTTTTTTTTCCTTTTAAAATTACAAGAAGGCACACTATGGGAGTAGGTATGTCTATGATTGCACTGCAAGGCCATTATACTTTTGAGACTGTCGTCTTTTGCATGCTTACCTAAGACTATACGCCACTAAACAGAGTGGGCCTTATTTCTGGGTGAATGTGCATAGGATCTTTTTTATGCTTTCCCTAAAACAAGGGTGGGCAATGTGCAGCCTTCCAGAGGTTTAGATTACAACTCCCAGCAGCCCTAATCAGCATAATGAACGTTTATGGGAATTATAGACCAGTGTATCTGGAGAGCCATGTTGCCCACTCCTGTCTTAAAAGGTGGCCTAAAAACACTTAATAAAATTGCTCTGTAAATTGCATAATTATGGCAAATGGCACAGTTTTATATGTTGTTATAAATAAACCTTTCATGCTGTTAGAACAGTAAAATAAGTTTAGTTTTGATGAGAAAGTTAGTATTGTATATCTTTTATTCCTTTGCTCCATGTCTACCTTTTCCCCGTGGCTTCAAAATTTCAGGACATTTCACATTTCTAATTAAAATCAGTATTTTTAAAAAATGCATCTCCTTCCATCATCCTTGCCCTCTTTCATCCTTTTTAACTCCTGTCCTTTTAGGGTTTAAATGCTCTTTTTGATGCTGTGGTGATTAACAAACTCAATATTTTGGAAGTTGTTTTGAAGATCCTGCGGAAGGACAAGTCACTGGAGGTGATTCCATTTCACTTTAGATTTAAAGAGATGTTGCTTTAATCAGTGTTCTTGAACAATTAACATTCCAGTGCTTATGTTAGTAGCATAATATAATGTTCTAAAGTTGAACATCTTTGCAGCAAAATGTAAGGTATACTGTTCTTCGAGTGACCTAGTGAGAACATTACAGATTAAACACTACGCTAGAACATTTCCAGAGAAATGTGAACAATTCTCCCATAAGCTCCAGTAGTGCAAGCCTTTTGACAGATGAGCATTTATCTGAACAGCAGAATGAATGCTACTAGAACTAGGTAATTGCATAGGTCAAGTGGCCTCTTGTCAGAATAACATAATTGCGTCCTTTCAGATCTCCTTTCCCAGTAGGGCAACTTATGTACCTCTTGTCTTTCAATCTTTTTAATTTGCAAGTAAAACATTTCTGAGGGATTGTGGTGAGTGTGATTCAGTCTTTCCTGCCCTCCTTCCTCTCCTTCTGTTTATGTATCAGTATATGTGTGTGTGTGTGTGTGTGTGAGAGAGAGAGAGAGAGAGAGAGACAGACAGACAGACAGACAGACAGGGTTTGTAGGTCAGGCTAGTTTCAAGCTTGATATGTAGACTTGTATCACTGTTTTGCCTGTGTGTTTTAATTACTCCAACAGTTCCCCTGCTTGCTTACATCCTTCTTTCTAGTAGCATACAGAATCTTAAGCCCATAAAAAGGACATTTCTGATGAGACCAAAGGCCTACCTAGCCCAGATGTCTGTTCACGCAGTGGCCAACCAGCTGCCCAAGAGAGACTCATAAGCAGGGCATGAGCACTGATGGCAGCATCCTCCTACCTATGCAGCCAGTAACTGGCACACAAAAGCATTTTGTTCCAAGTGCTGGAGGTACTGTGAGGCCTTTCTGACTAGTAGCCATTGATAGCCTTATTATCCACGAATCTTCCTGTTCTCTATGCCATGTAGCTTGGACCCTATGAGAAAGGATGCTACAGCCTCACCTTGCGGTCTGCTTTCTTGAACTCCGTCCTTGTATTAGTGTTAGCATATGAGCAAAATAATTTTTTTACTTGACTGTCTTGAGTTCCTGCTTTTCATTCCAATGCATTTTGCTTTCTTTGGCCACCTTTGTGTAACCGTCACTTTGTGTCTTTCCCTGTGCTTTTCAGACAAGGATGCATTGCTCTTTCAGTCCTTTAATTCTCTCTGATTTTTGTTCTGGTGTTCATTCTCATTGGCATTTCTGCTGGCTTACTTGCCTCACTTTTTGTTCAGAGGTTCAGTAAGCCTCCCTCCAATCAACCAGTCCTCAAGGTGCTCGCTCCACTCTCCCTCCCTAGCCTTTTGCAATCATTTCCCCCAACCAGTGTGACCACTTACTTCTCTTGCAGGATCTAGAGTCTATGGCCAAGCATGTGTATCACCCCAAGCCCTGGCTATGGGTGAGACAGGTCTTTTGATTCCTAGGAAGTGATGTACCACCTCCAGGTTTGCCAACTAAAGGCTGGGCATTGTTCAGTGACACCACCCAGCAGCCTCATTAACTAGACAATGATCCAATATAATGTCTTGGTGACAATCAAAACAGGTTTATGTTCTGCAACAATCAAAACATATCTAAGTACTGGTGACTACCAAAACAATTTTAAGTTCTGCAACATCATAGCAAACTTGGCCAAACAGCCTAACGTCCTGCAATGATCAAAACAGTTTATTCTTCTACAAGACACCAAACACTAGTTAGGTTTCAGGTTTTAGCAGCTAAACACTCACAGCATGCAGCATGGATAGCATGCAGGGGAACCTCCAATCAGCTGGAATGGATGGCCACCAAGGGTTACCTCGAAAAGTCTGAACAAGAGCGCAGAGAAAAATGGCAAACTTATATACCTTACATGATTCAAAGTATAGTGCATAGTTATATAATCATAACATAGGAGTATACTGATTATTTACACAGGTGCTAATAATAATAATGCATAGGGAACTAATAATGAGTATTTCTGCCTGGCCTGCCAAGGCCTCTTCCCCACTTGAAGGTGCCGGAGTGATGGCGCATTTCTGCAAGCAGAGGCTTGTACCTACCTCAGGCATGAAGGCCCCACTGTACTGGGCTTGCAAGGAGTATGGCCAAGGGAGGGAACACAGCAGTGTGCGTGCAAGCTCCTTTGAGCCATCTCTTCTGGGAACCTCCCCTGGTGGGGAGATTGGCAGAGGTAGCCAGGATGGTAATAACAAAAGCTCTTTTGTTTTGTTATGCCAAAGTTCTTCATCGTGGCCTCTGTGCATCACACATACGGGTGCTGCGCCTGCGCAGTGCCTAGGCCGGAAGATTAGAAAGCTAATGGTTTTTGCCGGGAAAACTCCGTTCCCCTCCCCCTGCATAGTATAAATAGAGCGGAGTGTCCGCCATTTTACTTAGTCTTTGCGACTGCCATTCACTGTGCCTCGTGCCTGTTCGTCTCTTGCTTAGATTTTGCCTTGTTGTTTGTTGTTCGTTCTACAGTTCTTATAAACTCTATCTTGTTATATTCCAAGTTTTTTCTCTTACCCGTTTCAAAATCTTTCTTTCAAAAAAAAAAAAAAACAAATCCAAAAATATTTTAACTTTACCCTCTGCACTATCCTCTTTTTCTTCCTTTTCTCAATGGCGCGGCGAGCGGCATTTCACAAATGTATCCAGTGCAGCTCCAAGATGTCCCCAGTGGACCCGCATGATCTATGCCTTCTCTGCCTTGGCCAAGCAGGCCAGAAAAAATAGGGAGAACCGTCTCCGTAAGCTACTCTGGGACCAGGCCTTGATGCAATCAGACCAGTTGGTCTTAAAGCCTGGCTCCTCTTTGACTGCGCCTCCTCAGCGCTCCACCTCTGCCTCGGCTGCGCCCTCGAAGTGCCCTGCTTTGGCCTCTGCCGCACTTCCACAGCGTCCTTCGGACAAAGGCGCTACTTCAGTGGAGGCCCAACAGCTACCTTCTCCCCCGACCAAGCAACGGGAGAAGCGTAAGCATACTGGATCTGATAAGTCCTCCGGTCACAAAAAGCCGAGGAAGGACAAGGCGGACAAGCCGGCTTGTAAAAGCAAAAAACCCGACCACCCCAAACACCGGGGTTCGGGTTCATTGGGATTCTTGGTACCGACTGCTGCTACGGTACCGACTCCCTCGGGACTGGCCCTGCAGTCGGCAATGCAGGTGACTCCGCCTGGATGCCCCAGGCAAGTTGTTCAGCCCGAGAGCATGTCTCCTCAACAACTGGAGGCGCCGCTTAGGGAGTCTATCTCAGATGCTTAGGGAGCATCTTAGGGAGTCTATCTTCTCCAACCCTGATGCCTACAGCCGAACTACCTGCGGACTCTTTGTTGCCACCTAGACATTAAAGCCGTTCCGCTGACCGTCAAGCTGATGACTGGCCAATGCCTGGAAACGGTGGTTTCACAGGTTGGGGTGAATACCACTCGTTTGGCTACTACCCATGGGACCGTCAGTCACCACCGGTCCCAAGGGAGGCGCCGTCCACGTCGGGGCGTGCAGAGAGGAGGCGCCCAACATCTCTGGAGTCCTCTTCTTCCAGCGAGCATTACCGCTATCAGGAAGACTTGGATGAGTCGGAGGTGGACTCCACATCTCCCAATGTGGCCATTACCTCCCAGGGCCCTGGGTCCCCGGACGAGCCCCATGTGACCTTCGCGGAGCTCATCTCTCACCTGGTTCGGTCGCTGGAGATCGAGGCCCACCATCACCCCAGTCCCAGCATCGATAGATTTTATGACATCGTCCGGGGCGAGCAGTCTGCAGCCATAGCCTTGTCGCTCATTACCACGCTCCGCCAAGCAATGGTCCAGCCCTGGGACCAACCGGCTCAACCACAGGCTACGTCTCGTCGATACGAAGCCATGTACTGGGTTTAGGAGGAAGACATACCATTCCTACTACGTCACCTGAAACCGAACTCAGTGGAGGTTGAGTCCTCCCAGGGCAGGGAGTCGTGGGGTCACACAGCCCCTCGTGATAAGGAAGGGAGGAAAATCGATATGCTTGCGCGCTGGGTCTGTGCGGCCTCTGGACTCAGCCTCCGCATATCAGCTTATGAAGCGACGCTAGCGCTTTACCAGTACTTCATAATGCAAAAGCTGGAGAACGTCACTTCTTCCCTTCCGGACCATCAAGCGGACCTGGCCAGAGTGTTTATAAAGGAGGCAATGCAAGTGGCCATTCAACAACTTTCTACTGCAAGGCATCATGTGGGCACTAATTCTAGGGCCCTGGTCAATGCCATTTCTCTTTGGCAGCATGCGTGGCTGAGAAATTGTAATTTCCCTGAAGAAATGAAGAGAAGAATAGAAGAGATGCCGTTTGATGGTACCGGACTGTTTCATGCGAAGACCGACCATAAGCTCAAGTTGATCCACGAATCACGCATGACAGCACATCGCATGGAGCTTCCACAGCAGAAACGTAAATGGTCATGGTCCCGACCCTCCAGCCGTCAACAGTACCAACCTCGGCAGCAGTATCAGCAGAGACAACAACGTAGAAGGCAACAGCCACAACAATGCTTCTCGCAGGGCCATCGGCGTTTTGATACTGAGAAGCGTCAACGCTGACGGTCCGGGCGGACCATTCCATCTCTCCACTCCCCACCTTCCCCTCTCCCTTTTGGGGGCCGGCTCCAAAGCCAGCTCCCCATTTGGGAGTCCATTACATCTGATAGGTGGTTGTTGTCCATCATTCAGCTCAGATATAGGATAGAATTCAACATCGTTCCTCCGTCAAGCCCGATCCGATTTACACCTTGCTCTTTGGTGCTATGCGATGAAGTCTACCAGCTGCTTCGTAAAGGAGCGATTCGACAACTCTCTCGCTCTGAAGGGTTGCAGGGATTCTATTCCAGATATTTTACGGTCCCTAAACGGGACGGTGGTCTTCATCCTATCCTGGACTTGCAAGACGTTAACAGGTACATCAAACCTAAAAAGCTTCGGATGACCACCTTACAAAATATCCTTCCGTTGCTGAGGAGAGAGGATTGGCTCGCCTCACTGGACTTGAAGGATGCATATTTCCATATCTCCATTCATCCTTCTCACAGACGCTTTCTACGTTTCACTGTTGGATCCGATATATTCGAATTCAGTGTCCGGCCATTTGGCCTCGCTACTGCTCCGAGAGTCTTCACAAAGTGTATGGCTCCATTGTGTGCATACCTGCGGCTTCAGGGTATACAAATATACTCGTACTTGGATGATTGGCTGATTGTGTCCCAGACTAGAGATAGTCTCCTGTCAGCTGTACACGAAACTTGTGCTTTGCTCGACAATCTTGGACTTTGCATTAACCACGAGAAATCATCCCTTATTCCTACGCAGGTCATCAATTTCATCGGCGCACGAATTGACTCTACACTAGAGAGGGCATTTCTTCCTCCAAACCGTCGAGACACTCTTTGTATGCATATCCATCAGATTCGACATGACAGGACAGTACAGGCTGTCACCATCCAGAGACTTTTGGGACACATGGCTGCCGCAGTTGCCATCATCCTGTACGCCAGACTTTGACTTCGGCCCCTACAGTTGTTTTTCAACAAGTCATTTCATCCACAGCGGGACCCACTCAGCAAGTTAATCCGGATTCCGCTGTCGATCCTGTGTTCCATGACATGGTGGACTGCTCCAGACAATCTGTCCATCGGCGTCCCATTCTGACCGCTCCAACCGACAGTAACCTTGCACACCAATGTGTCTCTCATCTGGTGGGGTGCGGCATGTGCAGGACTTCGTGTCCAAAGGGCTTGGAACCGACAGGAAGCGAAGAAGCATATCAACTTCCTCAAACTCTTGGCGATTTTCAACACTCTCAAATCTTTCAACACTGTCCTCCAGCGTCAAGTTGTCCAAATTGTATCAGACAACATCGCCACTGTTTTTACATCAACAAGCAGGGCGGGACAAGGTCACCTGCTCTGGCTCGACTATTGATGGAAATTTGGGATTGGTGTATCCCAAGGGACATAATACTACTGGCAGTTCACCTTGTGGGGACCGACAATGTAGAAGCAGATACGCTGAGCAGACAAATGTCAACGACCCACGAGTGGGAGTTGGACCGACAGCTTTGCGAGCAATTTTTCCATCTATGGGAATACCCGGACATGGACTTGTTTGCTACCCGAGAGAACAGGGTATGCGAACTGTTTTGTTTGAGAGCGGGTATTGGACCGGGGTCAACAGGAGATGCCCTTATGATCCCTTGGAAGAACATAACTTTCTATGCTTTCCCTCCAATTCTGCTTTTGATGAGGGTTGTATCGAAGATAGTTCAAGACAACGCTACAGGGATATTAATAACTCCATGCTGGCCGAGGCAACCTTGGTTCACCACTCTCCTTTGGCTGTCCAGAAATGTATTTCTTCGGCTCCCAACAATTCTTCATCTGTTAATACAACTCAACAGAGCAATTCGACACCCAGACTTGACTTCTTTGAAGCTGACGGCCTGGCGCATTCGATGAGTCTCACTGCTGAATTGGTTCCGACGACATCTGGAGCACTGGAAAACCCAGCTCAACAGACTGTCCAACCAAGCCCTTCCTCGGATCCTCCAGGAGTCGATCCGGGACCGGCAGCCTTGGATCTGGATATCCAAGTGATTCTTGAATCTGCTCTAAGGCTGTCAACACATTGACCGTATGTGGCGAAATGGAGAAGATTCTCATCTTTTGCCAAGTGCCATTTTCTCCGGGATTGGCCTCAATTGAGAATATTTTACAATTTCTCTTCGAGTTGCACCGTTCGGGACTTAAACCATCATCTATAAAGGTTTACGCTGCTGTCATTTCACATTACCGTGGCAATGTACAGGGCTTATCTGTTTTCTCCCAACCTTGGGTTCGGCGTTTTATTAAGGGACTGCAGAACCTTCATCCGTCCATTCATCCTGTCATGCCAACATGGAGTCTTTCCATAGTACTCCAAGCGCTTACAAGGCCCCCATTTGAACCTTTGGCAACTGTTGATTTACACCTATTATCTTGGAAAACTGCTTTCCTTGTAGCTGTCACATCAGCATGAAGAGCTAGTGAACTTTGTGCTCTTTGAATAGATCCACTGTATTTGAATTTTCATAAGGAAAAGGTCGTTCTTCGAATGGATTCAATGTTCCTACCCAAGGTGGTTACACCATTTCATATGAATCAGGAGATTGTCTTGCCTGCGTTCTTTCCATCACCATTGAATCCGATTGAAAGATCTCTTCACACTCTCGATGTTTGACGCTGCTTGGCTTTTTACAGATTTTGCACGGAATCCTTCAGGACTTCTAATAGACTCTTCGTTAAATATTCTGACCATAATAAGGGCTCTCCAGTCACATCTCAGAGACTGTCTAAATGGATCGTCCAGACTATCGTTTTGGCATATCAGTTAGCAAAGATGGACTTGCCTGCATTCCCAAGGGGTCATTCTACGCGAGCAGTAGCGGCTTCATTGGCCTTTGCGGCGGGGGTCCTGATCCAAGATATCAGCAGAACTGCAACCTGGGCTGCTCTGTGCACTTTTGCCAAGCATTATCAGCTTAATGTTCATGCCAGACAAGATTGCTCCTTTGGTAGAGCGGTTCTCTCGGCTATTCTTCGTTGACGACGCCTCCCTCCTCCGAGTCTGGTAAGCTTGCTAATCACCCATATGTGTGATGCACAGAGGCCATGATGAAGAAAAGCAGGTTGCTTACCTGTAACTGATGTTCTTTGAGTGGCCATCTGTGCATTCACACAACCCACCTGCCGGCCCCACTTGGTGTCGGTGAGTGGAAATGTTCTTAATCGGTACCATCCTTAAATATTAGGGTACCGATGATGATTACTGTGATATCATCTTCAGCCTCACGGGGGCAAACGTTTGGTCTTCAAGACTGAGTAAAATGGCGGACACTCCGCTCTATTTATACTATACAGGGGGAGGGGAGCGGAGTTTTCCCGCCAAAAACCGTTAGCTTTCCAATCTTCCGGCCTAGGCACTGCACAGGCGCAGCATCCATATGTGTGAATGCACAGATGGCCACTCGAAGAACATCAGTTATAGGTAAGCAACCTGCTTTTATGCCAAGTGAGGCCTACATTTTAAACATCAGAGACTCAGGCCTGGATTTTCAGGTTCAGGTATGGCACAGCCTGTTGCTCCACAAACGGTGCATGTTCATTGCCCACAGTCTCAAGCTATAAATGATAAAACACTATATAACACTGTGAATGTGTTTGGTTGAGCATGTGAAGGCTCAGCTGTATTGCCCCTTACGTCTTCATGCACATTGTCCATGCCCCTCACCCCAGTAAAGACCTTGTCCTGTTGAAGCAGCAAGATTTGAACAGCAATCATTCAATGTTTGCTGGAATACAATGAAAGCTCCCTCTGCCATCACGGGCCCTGCCTCATTAGTGTTCCCTACTGTGTGAAGAGTTTTGCTTGTGTTCTACTTGCTGGTTCAGATCCAGCATGTATGGCCCATCCCAATTGAGCCCTCAAAGGCTGAAGCAAATGCCTGAATAGACTTCATAATTTCCTTGAATTATGTAGTTTTTAGAACCAGAAATGTAGAGTTCTTTTATAGTGCATAGGAAATTTTATAACAATATCCTGGTGTTCAATGGTTTAGTTAAACTGAGCCCTTGTCCTAGCTTTTGGCCAAAGCTTTTGGCCAAATCCTCAACACATTCTTGGGAAACAAGTGGAATTTACTTCCAAGTAATGCTATTAGAATCTAGATTTTAAATTTTGTATTAAAGCACATTGCATGTAAGTTAAAAGCACTGTTTGTGCCTGTAAAAGTGCATATGGTATCCTTTTAACTCTAGAATTCTTTGTCTCCATGATAAAGCCTGTTTTAAAAACTGTATTCTGTGGTTTGGACCATTTTTCTTAAAAACCAACATCAAATCTGTTTCCGTTTTCTGAAAGCTTTCTTCCATCTTCCATTTGTAGTGTCAGGATACTTCCCTTGTGTTCTAGAGAAATGGATGAAGGTTTAGTGTGGGAAAGTATCGATCTTTGTAAAAGGTGACAGTGTGTTGTATTCAGGCAGTAAATTAATTCCACACTAGATCCCCTTAAGTACAAGGCAGCCTAATTTCCCTTTGACTAACAAAAACTCTGCTACAAGCCTGTGATTTTATTTGTGGAACTTGAAGGAGTAGTCAAAGTTGATTGTAACCAAAAACACAAAGGATGGCCTCTGCTTCAGTTTGTATGCCACTGTTCTACATAAATGTGCCCACACTGGCTGACAAAGCAGGAATACCAATTGTAATATAATTATAATAATGTATTTATTTAAAGAAATTCTGTATAGTTTTTCTGCCTGCATCTGGCAAAATCACCTTTATCACTCTAATACTAATTAATTTCAAAACATAATCTGAATAAGCAATTTAGTTCAGAAATACAAATAACATCTTATGTTCCTTACAAATAGGCAGTATCAATCAATAAAAACAATATGAATTAGTATTATTGATTGTTAGGGTACATATTTAATATAATCAGCAACAAGTTATTCGAAAGTGGTATGTACAGAAAATTGTAGTCAGATTTTGTACAGCCTGCGGCTGTTGATCTCTTGATCAAACTATTCTTTCTTCCATTCCGGTATTGTTCTGAGACTGGCATGGGAGGTGCAGGGAAAAGGCACTCTGGATGTTTCTGTGGATATCAACAATCACTAAACTGAATTTCCATCTTCAGGAGCAGTATAAATCAGAGGTTTGCATGTTGTATGTCTCCAGATGCTCTTGCCTACAACATTCATCAGTCCTGGCCAGCTGGTGAAGGCTGATAGGAGTTGTATGTGAAAACTTCTGAAAGACCAACCCTGTTGCAATAGTAATTGGCAGCAGGTGACTTGGCCAGGAAGCCAATGCAATGCTGCAGTGATAAGGTTTTGTAATGGAGCTTCAGGGAAGAAAGGGAAGCCTTATCCTTTCAGGATTGTATCGTTTGTTGGGAGGGTACAGCCCCCAACTTGGCCTCCTTCCCCAGTAGATCAGACAACATCATCACATGATTGGTATTTAATGTAGCATTTTAACCATTTTTCCTGAACAGCTTTCCAGAGATTTTTTGGGTCAAAGTTGATTAAACCATCTCAAAAATGAAATATTAAATAAATCATACATAGCTGAATGAATTAAATATAATATAAGCAGAGTGCCTAAGCTGAAGTCCTCCTAGTTTGAAACTTGTGGGCAGTGTCTCTTGACTGATTTGATGTTGAGCAACTGTCAAAGCAGCATATTGGCAGCTGTCAAATAGCAGCCACATGTCATGCAGCATTGTAGTTCAGCCATCAAATAAAAATAGTTGACAGTGCATGTCAGCTGGTGGCACTGTCAAATACTGAACAATATTGTATTCCTTCTGACCACAACTAAATATATCCCTAGATACCATGTTGTTTTTATTTATTTCGGTTGTATGTCTTGTTGATTAGCACAGAGCTCTCAGAACAGTTGCTGAATATGAACTCATCATGATGGCAATATATAAAATATTCAATATCTTCCATCACTATGAAAATATAATTTAGTAATTTATTTATCTATTTAAAACATTTGTATCCCTTCCAATTGTGCCACAGCACCTCTAGGTGGTTCATGATTGCAAGATAAAAACACAATAAAACCAATAACACATTAAAAATAAAATAACAATAAAATACAAGCAGAAAATATAAAACAAAGGACTTAATGGCATTAGTTGTTGTTGTTGTTTTTTTTAAAGGAAGGTCTTTGCCTGGCACTGAAATAAAGTAAGGAAGTCGCCGAGCGAATTTCCTGGGGGACAGCATTCCAGATATGGGGAGCAACTGCAGAAAAGACCCTCCTCCTAGTGGCCATTCCTCTCCCCTCCTTAAGGGATGGCTCACACAGGAGGGCCCCCTGCGTAGATCTCAAAGGCCGGGTAGGCACATACAGGTGCTCCCTAAAATAACCGGGGCCTAAGCCATTTAGGGCTTCATATATCAACAGAAGCACCTTGAATTGGGCCCGAGCCAGAACTGGAAACCAGTGGGGCTCCCATTGCCAACCAAACGGCCCTATTCCGTACCAGTTGTAATTGCCAGACTATCTTCAAGGCTACATTGAGCACATAGTAGTAATCTATTTTGGCTGTTACCGGTGCATGGGTGACTGTTTTCAGGCTCTGTCTGTCCAGGAAAGGATGAAGCTGGTGTATCCTCTGTAGCTGGAGGAAAGCACCCCTGGATACAGAGTCCAGCTGATATTCCAGGGACAGGCCTGGGTCTAGGAGCATCTCCAGACTGTGGAGACTGTCGCTTAGGGGAAGTGCAACCCCACCAAGGAAAGGGCAATGCCCCTCCAGCCTGTCAGATGACCCCCCTACTAGCAGCAACGCCGTCTTGTCAGGGTTGAGCCTCAGTTTATTGATCATCGTCCAGTCCATTATTGAGCTCAGGCCCTGGTTCAAGATGGCAACAGCCTCACCTGGGCGAGTTGTAATTAAGACTAGTCAGACCAATGTGAATCCTGTCCGTCTAACATAGTAATACAAGGCAGTTTCAAAATCTTTGTAGGAATTCACATTTATTAATTTATTCAATTTATATGCTGCCCCACTAGCCATAGGCTTGCTGGGTGGCTTATGACATATTAAAACTGATAAACAATGCAAAGACAATGTGACCACACACAACTAAATGACCAATAGCTATAAAATAATATGAAAATTCAATAAATCCAGAATAAAAGAAATATATAGATAAATAGCAACAACCCAAAAATAAGACAAAAACCAGTGCTTTTTTTGTAAGAAAAAAGGTGCCGGAACTCATGAAATTATTTACCTTTTGCACGTAGTCAATCACTGTACACACACCCACACACGTCAGTTGTGTAACGAAACATAACAGTCACCGCCCGCAGTAAGCACTCAGCGCGCGACCACATGACCAATCACAAGCCAAGCAGCACCATCACAACCAGTGCAAAGTACGCATGCATCGAATTCGACACACAAGCAGCCCGCATGCTCCGTTTTAATTATTCTGCCACCAACCTGCTATGCTCGACAGGGTGATTCAAATCCATATGGACCAAACATCAAATTTTCAAAAGTTACTTTTAAAACTTGGAAAATCTGTCGAAAAAAGTTGCCGGAGCTCTGTTCTGGTGCGTTCTATGACAAAAAAAAAAGCACTGACAAAAACTGTTAAAATTTAATTATACCAAAATCTAGTATTTAACATGAAGTCTGTTGCATTCCTTGTCCAATATTTCTTTTATGAAGAAATTTCTTTCTATTCTAAATATATTTACTTGGAAGTAAATCCTACTGATTACCGAGGGACCTACTTTCAAGTGCAGTCTAGAGTTTATTGTACATTTTAATGGAATAGATAGTGCAAACAAGAATACTTCTTAGTCTTTCATTTTTTTTTACTAGTCCCTGCAAGGTACTTTATTGTATTAATTTATGACAACTTTCCTCTGCCCATCAACCAAATCCTCTGGGTGGTATACAGAATGTATAAATCAGTGAAACATAGCATGGAATAACAACCTTGATTTAAAACAATATGAATAGAACCTGCATAAAACCTACTGTGAGGATATAATGACAATGTTCAATTGGTAGTGTTGCTAACATGACACACAACTTTTGCCAATCTCTGTGGTTCAAAGTTATGGAACTTAAAATTAGGGCAGGATTCAAAGGACATCACAGCTGATCAAGGGATCTTGCTGGGAGTTTTTCAGGACTGGAAGACAGGACCCTGAGGAAGGGCTCTGAAACCCATCTTGGTTTTTCCCCCCAGAAATCTTAGATTACATAGACATAATCTATTTCCACTGCTTGTATAGTTTGCTGTGCTTTGAGTAATTATTTGTAGGAACAACATGCTTTTATATAACGCATTGAAGGTCTTGCCCTCTCACCACTGGCATGAAATGTTATGGAGCTTCTTTCTGTCTTCTCAGATGGTTCACATAGGCATTAGCCTACCTTTGCAAACATCGGGGCTGGAAATTTGCTTCATTTTTTTAAAAGTCTGATATCTCAGGACTGTTTATTTCATTTAGGTTCCACCTTCCTTCCAAAGAGTTTAGAATATATGGATTTGAAATTTGGGTCTCCTATATTTTTCAACACCACCACATACTAATTATTGTAATTGTACTGCACTTCCATGCAAAGGAAGACTAAAGCTCTAGTAAAGGATTGCCCATATGATTTGCTCCCAGAACTATGGCATCCTTGTAAGCAGTGTAGTGCTGTCCAGCCTTTGCCTGGCCTGAACAGCAACCTGAACTGTTAATAGTTGAATGGCTTCTTTCATTCTTGCACTGCTATGGTCTGATGTGCCCCAAAGTTCTTTCTACCATGTTCCTGTTTGCCTTTGCTAAGTTAGCAGCTGGCAAATCCGGAATGTGTAGTAGTACTACCATTTCTTTCCCTGCTACCCTGTTTTCCTTCCACCCCATTTGTCTTGCAGGTATTGCATTTTTAGGAGAAAAACACAGTTATGACCTGACCTGCTTTTCCTCTTCTCTCCAGAGCCTAGTGGTGTTTAGAAAAGGACTTCTTTTGAGAATGACTCTTCTGTTAGCAGGAGGAGCTGCCATGCTGTATGTGCGATGGCGAATTATGGGCACTGGGCCACCAGCATTTACGGAAGTGGATAACCCTGCTTCATTTGCAGACAGTTTGTTTGTGAGGGTAAGTTGAAATAGGGTTGCTGCTTAGTGAATGCTAGAAGTCCATGTTTTCATTCATTCATTTGGAGGAAGGGATCAACCTCAGTGGTGGAGCAGGCATGGCCCTTAATTCAAGCCTTGCTGATGCCAACTGTAGGCTTAGAACAGTTGTTACAGTGGGCTAGTTGGACTGGTGGTCTGACTCGGTGTGAGGCAAGTGTGCACACTCTTGCACAGTTTACTTCATAATCCCCAAGGAGAGAGTCTGTCATAATAATGATGTTTTGCAGGGTGCATTTACCTGACTTGGCTAAATATGCTGCATGTTTTCATTATTGCACCATGTCAACTTAGTTGGCGTTGTCAATGATAAATCACTCAAGTTATCTGAAAGTTTTGAAACCTCCACAACTGATTTGAAGAACAGGAGCTTTTCCCCCTAATTGCATGTCCTTGGGCTCTGAACTAGAGAACTACATAACTGGGCAGAGGCTGCTGCTGCAGAAGCCATTTTTAGCCAACAGTGGGAAAACCTCAGAGACATTCACTGGCTTGAAGCCATGCAATCAGCCATCCTGGAAAGAAATCTTACTGGGGTAGCCAAATTTGTATAATAGAGACCAGGGGATGGGGTTCCTATTACACTGAGATAACAATAATTAACCTACATTTGATTAGACTGTAGAATCATAGTCAATGTCTTAATTTGATAAACATACTTTGTAAAGGAAGGCATACATACATCTCTAACATCTGGAAAAACAGTAGTAAAATGTTATTTCTGTCTCCTCTTTTTTGCCCCTCCCAGCAGCCTCTTAAGTTTAGTATGAAGTAAATGTTTGTTTTTCCTTTGACTGACAGGCTATAAACTATAATTACTACTATTCGTTGAATGCATGGTTGCTGCTGTGTCCCTGGTGGCTGTGTTTTGATTGGTCAATGGGCTGTGTGCCCCTTATTAAATCAGTTGGTGACTGCAGAATAATTGCACTAGCAGTTCTTTGGTTCTGCCTAATTGCGCTGATGTGCCAAGCCTTGTGCTCCAAAGACAGCCAAAAGAGAAGGTAAAAGACATTGTTGAATTTTAAATTTATCATTGCTGGAATAAATTCAGCACAGTTCTGTGTGTGTGTGTTTTAACAAATCAGTGGAATCAGTATACCTTAGAAAAATGCAATTGAAATAAATATAGCTTTGACTTGCATTCTCATCTAATTTGGTTCCATCAGTCTTTACACTGACTATGGGAGGCAAACTTGTAAAAAGGAGGTATGGATGGCTGCGTTATCTTCCTCCTGAAATGGCATTTGGAGATCCTTAACTCTGTGGGGGGTAAAAAGTAATTTGTGGTCAGAATAAAGTGTAATTGATGTATGTTGTTTTCCTTCACCTCTTTTCAACAGTGTTTCTTTTGTAACAATAATAAAAGAACTTAAAGTACTATACCTACATATATATGTGTGTATGTATATTCTGACTGTTGATTTAAAAAATAAAACTGCCACTGAATGATTGCTCTTTATCACTAAACAGATACAGAGAAAATAATGGGGGAAACCCAATCATTTGAAATAAATAAAAGTTGCTCTAAGAGGGTATGAGGTAAAGCAATTTTTGAGAAAATGTTACAGGTACACTTGTTAGTGTTCCTGGATAGATTATTTAATTTTTGAATCAAACATTTAATCTTTTTAATTGGCAGAATGCCAGTTGTTCAGACTGGGCATTCATTCATTCATTCATTCATCAGTGCATATTTATTGTGTTCTAATTTCCCCCTTTAACAACAAAACCAGATATATTACCTAATAATGTTTTGAGTGTTCATAGCACTTCAGGGGCATTGTTTCTGTAATCTTTCAACAGTACTATATGGTAGTATTATCTCCATATTTGTCAGTGAAAGATAGATTTGCCTAAGTTATAAGGTATGGACAAACAACTTCTTGATTAATGCTTTCAGCAACATTGCCAGTTTCTATCGTTTTGTTCAGACACAATGTCCTGGATCTTAAGATAAATTAACATTTGTGGAAAGAAAGCTTTCCATCTCCCCCTCCCTGCTCCAGCCAGCTGCACCCTCCAAAATGCCACTCCGGAGTTTGGGCTTCAAGGGCTCCTGAACAATGTGGGGGTTACTGGAGAACACAGAAACTTTTTTTTTCACATGAGCTTCCTTGAGTAACCACAGCAGGCTAGCCTGAATTTTGGCAAGGCCCTCTTCCTCAGGCAGCTGCCAGCCTCACATTGCACACTATTCTGCCGTGACTGAA
The DNA here is from genome assembly GCF_004798865.1 of Varanus komodoensis. NCBI lineage: Eukaryota > Metazoa > Chordata > Lepidosauria > Squamata > Varanidae > Varanus > Varanus komodoensis. Next base: position 40,176,311 of record NW_025335568.1, read on the forward strand.
GGGAGGAGGTTTGCAGGGGAACAAATTGCTTGAGATGGAAGGAGGCAACCATTTCAACAAGAAACTTTCCTTTCTGTAGCTTGCTTAAGTTTAGGTATCTTTGGATCCAAACCAATGTATACATTATGCCCACACTTGGTGGATTTTCCTAAGGGAATTTTGGATTCAAAATACCATGGTTCTTCTGTGTGGTCTCTGGGCATCACACATAATGGCTCTGTGTTTGTGCAGAGCCTATTGTCAGAAAGACTGCCAGGTGAGACTTGTCCTGATGGGAACCCCTCCCCTCCCTCCCCCTGGTATCTCTAGGGGGTTCCCACCCTTTTCCCCAGTTCCCTTCTAACCACCATTACGAGTGCCTTCAGCCTTTCCTCCTCATGTTTTTTCTCAGCATTTCTTCCATTTTTTTGTGTTTTCTCTCATTACTAGCTATCACTATTCCTTGATTTTTCTCTTTTTAACCTTACTTTATTCCGAATCACTCATTTTCCCAACAGTAAAAAAAATTAAGAAACCCTCCCATCATTGACTTGTTCTTCTGCATTCTTTATCTTGCTCTATTTTTCTTCTCCTGATTGCACTCAAGTCACTGTTTGGAAGTGCAGCTACTGTGGGAGCCTTTTTCTGCCCACTGTTTATGAGAGGAGCACTGCATAAAAGCATACCCATACAGGCTTTCACTAATCAGGCCTGGAAAAACCAGGCTGGGCATCTTTGGCCTGAAGTTCTGGATCCCCACCTTACAGACTGTTGACTCAATTGTGACAGTGCTGGCAGACCACCCATCTATCTCTCAGACTGTTTTACCTTCGTGTCCTGCCTCCTATCAACCATGGTGTCCATTCTATCCATTTCTGGGCACATGGACAAGGCCCCCTAGGCTCAGAAATTGGCCAGAAAGGCCAAGAAAATGGTGGATGCTGGGAAAGCCAAACACAAGAAGCAGCCTAGGAGCCGTTTCCCCCTGGTGCTGACTGTGGCATTGTCTCCATCCAGGCCCACCCATGGGATGGACCCAGTTGGGATTCAGTTGTTCTCTGAGGGGAAGATCAGGGATTCATCACCCTGCACTGCAGTTCACCTGCTGTCTGTGGTCTCTCCATCATCAAAAATCCCATTCTCACCACACCAGGGGCTGTCAACCTGGATGCCATTGCTGGGTCCAGCCACCAGTCCTTCTCCACACTGAGCTACAGGCTATTCGCCAGCACTGTGCTGTGCCTCTGGCTGCCAGCTGAAGGAGTGTTCCAGATACTCGCTGACAACAGGGAAATGTACAGATTTGGAGAGGTCAGAGGACCAGCAGACCCTCAGATCCATCATTGGGAGGTCCTGGACTGTCAGCCAGAGGAGTGTATTACCACCCGCCATCCCCACCGCGCTTGCTTGCCTTGCCACCACACTGAGACTCACTGTCACTGGGACCAGAGAACTATGTGTCCAACTCTGATTTCGTCCCACATGACAACCTGCTGACTTCATTGCCAGATGACATCATCATGGCACAGGGACTGGAAATCCTCCAGATGACGATGCGCTGGAACTGGAGACACAGCACCTAATAGAAAGTTCAGTGAATCTAGTCTTCAACATCATCCAGGTGGAAGATGCAGTGCCAGTGTTCTTCCTATTCTTGCCCACATGTCTTGCCTCCATGAAGGAGCTCTGGGATAGCATCTCCCAGAGTACGGGGACCTGGCTAGGGTGTTCCAGTTGGAGTCCCTCTGTCTCTGCAGGCATCAGACAGACACTGCCCACTACCACATTTACTGTGATTTGAAGGCCCCTTTGGTGTGATAGCAATTTGACACCATGCCTGGTTCACTCCAGGATTAAAGAGCGGCTGTTTGATGGGGAGGGCCTCTTCAGCACCCACATGGATGAGAAGCTGGATGCTGTGGACAAGGCGTGGGCAACAGCCAACTGAATGGGCTTTGTGCCCCCCCCCCCAGCAGCAGAGGACATGTAAGTGGACTGGAGCTGTGTACCTGTATCATCCCAGAGGCCAGTATTCCTGAGCTGCACACCAGCATCAATCCATGCAGCTGCATGGGAGGGATGCCACCTCTCTGTTCCTGTTCCAGAGACTGTAGAAGAAAAAGCTGGACACCAACAAGAGGCAGTGCTGAATACTGCAGTCAGCCAGTCACCTTCCCCCTGCCATGATCTAGTTTGAAGGTCACCTATGTACCTTCCCACCTGGGAAGCCATAACATTGGATAGTTGGTTTCTCTCCATTTTGGAGAGAATGGATATTGCACTGAATTCAACATTTTACCACCTCTTGGTTCCATGTGCTCAATACTGCTCTGTCCTGGGCTGGTGGAAGAAGTGGTCATGCTGTTGTTTGTTGAAGTGGGCAATCCAACTCATTCCTGCATGTAATATCTATCTACTCACAGTACTTTATGGTACTAAAGAAGGATGATGGCCTTTGCCCCATTCTATACCTACGGGACGTTAACTTCTATATTCCTCCATAAAAGTTCTGCTTGGTCTAACTGCAAAACATTCTGCCATTGCTGTACTAAGAGGACTGGCTCATCTTGATAGATTTAAAGAACACATTTCCATATCACAATTCATCTGAACTACCAGCATTTCTTCCAGTTCCAGATTGGCTTTGATGCCTGCCAAGTCTTGCTCCCATTTGGTCTCCGCCCAGCCCTTATAAGTTTTCACCAAGTGCACAGGTGAGCCACAGTGTGCTCACCTTTGATGGCAGGTTCTCCTACCTGGCTGTGGCTGCTAATCCACCCAAGATGAACCTTTGGATTTGGCCCGTGTTACTTGCGACTTGCTCAGAATGCTTGGACTTCATATTAACAATCCAAAATCTGACCTTTCTCCTTGCCAGTCAATCCTCTACTTGTATATTGGGGTGAGACTCAATCCATTGAAGGCAAGAGCCTACCTTCCAGCCAACAGGGAAGCAACACTGATAGGGCCCTCCTCACAGGTCATCCCCACTGTGGTGCAGCGAATGCAATGACTCCTGGTGTTGATGGGTGCAGTCATCCCATTCACTAGGCTGTGGATGCAACTGCTCCAAACTGTGGTTCAGGTACACCTTTCAAACTCAGAACAATTTGGTCCAGAAACACCTGGTGCTCTCACACTTGGTCCGGGCAAGCCTGGGTTGGTGGACTTGTTAACCCAACCTGGCAGAGGGAGTCAGCTTTGCATTGTGGGAGCCAGGCGCCACACTGACCACAAATGCATTGCTCCTGGGATAGGGAGTGCACTGTAGTGGCAGCAGGACTCATGGCATATGGACAGCTGAAGAACAAAGAGTGCATAAACTATCTTGAGCGTCTTGCATTCCAGAAAGTGCTGATTGCATTCCAGCTTCACCTCAGGAACATGCATGTTCAAGTTACCTTGGACAATACTACGTAAGTGTTCTACCTGAACAAGCAGCATGGTACACACGCCGCATCCCTGATATGGCTCACCATATACATACAGGACTGGTGCCTAGAGAGGCATTGCTCTTGTGGCTGTTTACCTACAGCAGACACCCTGAGCTGGAGGACTGAGGGGATGAACAAATGGGAGCTGCATCCAGAAGTCATCACGTGGCTCTTCCAGACTGGGGACAGGACGCCTCTTCACCATTGCAAGCAATGCAGTGTGTGGCAGCTTGTGCTCCTGAGCCAGAACTGGCCGGGGAGCAATGGGAGACACATTCCTCCTCTGTTTTACCTGGCCTCACCATTTCCACTTCTCACCAAGGTGCTGGTAAAGATCCAGAGTGAAGGGACTTTGTGCATCTTGATTACCCCATGGTGGCCTGTCAGGTGTGGTTTGCACACCTCCTGCACTTGTCTAACAGGACTTTATGTGGCTACCATTCACACCAGACATAATCTCTCTGGACCAAGAGAAGATCCTGCATCTGGATGTTGGTACCATCCATGTCATGGTGTGGAGGATTGACCAGTAGATTGGGAGACCCCCCCTCCATCCCAAGATGCAGGCAATACTGGATGCAGCCCTACAGTTGAATATGAGGTATTCTTATGCAGCTAAATGGAGCACTTTTGCCTAGCAGGAAGACTTTGGCCATACTGGATGTCCATCCACCAGATCCTGGGCTTCCTGCATACACTGTACTCCAGAGGCTTGAACTCATCCCCTGTCAAAGCTTAACTGGCAGTGATATTATTGTTCATTGCAGTGGCCAATGGTTTCTCTGTTTTTTCGTACTCATTGTTCCGTTGATTCCTGAAAGGACTGCAGAACCTTGTTCCACTTCCCTGAGCATTCATGCCAGGTTCTGCAGGCTCTCACAAACCCACCCCTTGGGCCTTTGGCCACAGTGGACCTATGCCTCCTTTCCTGGAAAGTGGCCTTTCTAGTGGCAATCACATCAGCGAGGCAGGTGGGTGAATTTTGCATGCTTCACATTGATCCACCATTCCTCAGTTCACAGGGACAAGGTGGTTCCTCCAAAGGTTGCATCACTGTTTCATCCAAAGCAGGACATTGTTTTGCCAGCATTCTTCTCGACGCCATTGAACCCAGTAGAATCTGCCCTGCATACACTGGACATTTACAGGGCACTGGTGTTGTGTCAGTTCCATACTATGTCCTTCCCACCAGTTCCGGAGACTGTTTCTGTGAATGATTCAAAGGTGAGCCAGTTAGCCCTCAGAGACTCACACACTGGGTTGTCAAAACCATCACACTGACCGCTCTCTGGACTTCAGGTTTCCAAGAAACCCAGAGCACTCTCCACCAGGGCAATCATGACTTTTACAGAATTGCACATGGGCATCCCACTGCAGGATTTCTGCAGAATGGCAGTGTGGTCTAGTTCATCAACATTAGATACTACTGGCTCAATGTCCCTGGTAGGCAAGATTGTTTTTTCATCAGAGCAGCCCCATCAGCAGTCATTGCCTGATAACACCCATGCACCTCTGTAAGGTAAGCTCACTATTTGCCCATATGTGTGATGCAGAGATCACAAAGAAGAAAATTAGGTTGCTTACCTAAAACTGTCATTCTTTTGAGTGGTCATCTATGCATTCATACAACCTGTCTGCCGACACTACAGTGGTGTCGACAGCTTTGATACCATGTTTTCCATCAGAGCTGTATCTAGAAGGTATGCTTCGGCTGTTCACTGGCCTTACCCCCAGTGGTAAGCCATCAGAAACTTTGTTGTAACCCAAAATCACAGAAAACAGACCTTCCATAACTTTTGGAAGATTATTTACTGTAATTGATCATTTGAAATACTGTGTGTTTGTATGGTAGAGAAAATCCATGACAGGTATGCATGATCTATGGCAAGGGTGGCCAAACTGATACTCAGGAGCTGCATGTAGCTCTTTTGAGTTTATTTTGCCTCTGTCTGCTTGCTGCTGTGGGTGCCCACTAGCCACTCACTGCCCCCCAACCCCTGCAGGCGCCTGCTTGTTGCTCATTGTCCACTGCCACCGCCCATGATGGCCTGTTTGCAGTTGTCAAACACCTGACATTTACAGAAAGTGGCTCTTCCATTGAGCACATGTGGCCACCCCTGATCTATGTAACCCATAGGGTAGAAAAAACACCAGTAAATACTCATGAATAGCAGCAAAGCAGCAGTTCTGGGCAACTTGAGTCCCTCTAGATGTTTTGGCTTACAGTTCCCATTAGCCCGAACCAGCATAGCTAATTGAAAGTGATGATGTACATGAGTTGTAGGCCGGAGCTTCTGGAAGTCCCTTTGTTGCTACCTCCTTCTATGCAGGCTCAGTAGCACTGGAAGTTCAAGATTATGTGGAGGAGCCCATGTAGTAGCATCATTCCACACTAGCATTGTCATTCTTTGGAAAATGACAAACACTAAGATGGAAAGGAGCCATGGCATGAATTTGTCCCATCCGATCTTTGACCTCCAATATTACTCATTGGCACACCTTGCTATAGGTACTACTCGAATAGACTCTGAGAAATTCAAACCTATAAACCTGTATCCAGACATTAACATTAAAATAAGATTTTAGTTGTTCATCCTATAATGTATTTTCTGCATTCCAGAATCCTTACCTTGGCATTGGGATTTCTCATTATTCCTTTTCTTCCTGCAAGTAACCTGTTCTTTCGAGTTGGATTTGTTATTGCAGAAAGAGTAAACTACCTCCCCAGTATTGGCTACTGTATGCTGATTACATACGGATTCAGTCTCTTGAGCAAGCAAGCTAAAAAAAAGGTACTAACATTGGTACTCCATTGGGTTGGCAAGTGGAATGCACAAAAAGGTCCTTAAAACTCATTTTTAACATGTATCTCTTTTTTCCAAGAAATTGCTTGTTGCTGCTCTGCTGGGCCTCTTGTTGATAAATGTATGGCGTTGCATTGTGCGCAGTAACCAGTGGAGATCCGAGGAGCAACTTTTTAGAAGTGCTTTGTCTGTGTGTCCACTGAATGCCAAAGTAAGTTTGTGTATTATATGTTATTAATACATGAAACATTTCAACTTCTCATTTGTTGGAAAATACTATGTAAGCACCTGAGTCATTATCCACATCAGTCAGTTCATAGTTACTAGAAGTTGCATTGATTTAGTGAAGACCAACAGTAATGTTGATGAGTTTAGTTTTAATTTTTCTATCTGTGTTTTTAGTGTTTCACTGCTGGTATTGCTGACATAATTACGTTTCTCTTGTAATGGTGGCCAGCAAAGACTGTGGCTAGATCATTTGGCTATCTTTACCTGCAGAACTACTGTCTCCATTATTCCGTTAGTGGAAAGTGCCAAACTAGATAGACTGCAGCAAATATATGTCGTAAGACACACTAACCATCAAAACAGACTTTGGGTAAAATCAGATGTAAATCCTATTTATTTGACTCCCATTGAAATGATGAGAGTTAATATAAGCATAACTCACAGAACTCCAATTCATTGTGGTGAGTTTAATCTAAGGAGTTCTATTGGATGTGACCCTTCATTGCTAAAATGTTATAAGTGTGTTCTTAGAATGCAAAGTTCTGCTTTTACACCTTATCATTAAAACAGCAGTAATAATATAGAACCCTCTGTCTGCCTGGTACTGCAGAAAGGGCAGTCTCTATTTTGACATATAAAACTAAACAAAAGCAGACTAAAAATGGAGAATTGTTTTCCTTAAGCTGTTTTTCAAAGACATTCCACAACCTTTTTTGGTTGTTCAGTAGGCATTGGGATTTAAGTTTCGGATACAGCTGTGTATTCTTCTTTGTGGTCTCTGTGCATCACACATATGGGCTCTGTGCCTACATGGAGCCTGTTTTTGAGAAGATTCTACAGCTAAGCATTAGTCTGGGTGGGAGCCCTTCCCCTTTTCCATAGATGTAGGAATAAGAAAGGGGAAGGGATCCCACCCATTGCCTCTGTTCCTTTTCAGCTGTCTCCATACCTAGATCAGGAAGTGCTTCTCTCCTCAACTTGAATATTTTTTTTCAGCATTTATTACCTTTTTCTCTTTATCACCTCCTACTGCTTGGCTCCCTACTCAGCCCCCATCTCTCCATGAATTTCATTTTTACTCTTCACTTGTAAAATCCATTTAAAAAAAAACCTTTCCTACCTGCTTTCTCTCTGCTCTTTTGCATCCTTTTACCAGTCCGTTCTTCATTCTCCACTCACTGCCTTCCCCATTTACCACAATGGCATCAAAGATCACCTTTAGAAAATGTCTCTGTTGTGTGAGAAAATTCCTGTCCCCACACAGACAGATACTCCTTCAGCCTTTTAATTTGGCTGAGGGACACATTGTTGAAGCATGCCTGCATTGTCAGGCCTTCACAAAACAGATCTAGGAACACAGGGCCAGGACCCTGGAAGCTGCCAATTCCAAATGCGTGACTGCATGGCCAGGAAAGTGCCCAAGCTTGGAAAAAGACGACCGCCGCCACCTGTATTCCATGAGAGCCCCCATCAACATTGCAATCAATCCCACGAGAGCACTCTGCTCTGCTCTCACACTGTGTTACTAGACAAGGCAGTTCTAGCAAGAAAATGTTTGTCCGCCATCATATGCTTTCTCTTCTATGCTTATTTCGCAGTGCGAGTGGTATTTACTGGTAAGTAGAGATAGGAGGACCCAGCCTTTAGTGGGGTCCCATGGCTGCTGCCACCACAACCAATAAGGAATCTTTTCCTTTCCTACAGAGATGGGAGCAAGTTGGATCAAGATATGATACATAGAGCTAGGTTAATTGTGTCCTCAGGTAATGCCACAGATAGAGGTCCAGGAAAGGGAGCAGCAACTTTCTTGAACCTGCTGCATGCTCCACTTTCTTCCTGTCTTCCCAAACCAAATAAGGTCCTCTCAGATACCTGTGTGCTGGAGTTTGGATAAGCAAAAAATACCTACTTGTTAATATCTGTGCTTCACTTTCTACAAATAATTATATTACAGATGTGTTTTTTAACAGTTTAATTGGATAAACATATTTTCAGTAATCTTTAAATTTACGGAAGGCTTGATTTTTTACTGGGATGGTTGCTCTCTGATTACCTTCTCTTTCACACCCCTATTTGCTTGTTGTTATACTCCACTCAGTTACATTTCCGATTGTTCCTGACAGTCAAAAATTTGAACTTTCTTATATCAAGCCATCTCTTCATGGAAGTTATTCAGAGAAGGTGGTAAGCACCAAAGCCAGCTATATATAAGCCACAGCAGATGTCTGTGTTGAGTCATAAATCTGTTTTTAAGAACTGTACTTAGAGGAGGAAAATACTTTATCTAAGAACAATAAATTAATGTCTGGAAAAATTAATACAACTCTGACCTTTACTTTCAGGTTCATTATAATGTTGGCAAGAACTTGGCTGATAAAGGAAATCAAACTGCTGCAATCAATTATTACAGAGAGGCTGTAAGGTAAGGGCTATTTTGTTGTTTAAGCAAGAAGGTATAGGATAGTGATATAGTGTCCAGTAGAAAAGACAATGCACATTTGAAATTTTATTTCAATGCACTGTTGGATTTTTGAATCATTGTAATAAAATCAGTTCACTTTAATCTGCAGATAATTATTCAAAGTTTTCTATTAGTGGCTGAGAACAATGTAGGAGATTACAAATGTGCAATATTAATTTCAATTTTGCCTCAGTTGAGTAAAATCATGAATTTTGATCCAATATTTTAGTGTTAAGAAATATGCAACAATGATCCAAACAACAGATTATATGACTGTACAATATGAACATATAACAATAATCAATATGCATTTAATGTAAAGTGAAAAGCCATAATTATTGGAACCGAATAGAAGAATATGGGGTATTAATTAAATTGCAATTATAACACATTAATTGACTATGTATGGGCACATAAAAGAAGTCAGCAGAAATTAGCTGAATTATTTAAAATAGTATTTATTAACAGTGTGGATATGCAATCTAGTCTAAAGGAACTGTGTTTAATGAAACTGTTTGCAAACAAGAACCACTGATATCAGAGCCAGCTTAACCATGAAGCCTCATAAAACTGTTGCTCTAGGCAGCAAAATTGAGGGGGGACATTTCCTGCCCTGCCCTTCTGCCTTTTTTAAAAAAAATAACACCAGTCTAGAGTGGGAGGGTGTTCTGATTTAGCATATGCTTCAGGTGTCTAAAAATGCCTAAGGCTGGTTGTGGTTGGTATAAAAATAGTAGAGTGATTGGAAAAATTGGTGGCTCCTGTGCAGATTAAAAAAGAGAAGAGGTACCTCTTTTAGTGAGTAATTCTGTTTTGATTTTTAAATCCTAGATTGAATCCTAAATATGTGCATGCTATGAACAACTTGGGAAATATCTTGAAGGAAAGGAATGAACTCCAGGAAGCTGAAGAGCTTTTGTCACTAGCAGTACAAATACAGTATGTTTTAAATAGAAAAATCAATTTACTGTTACACAGCAGAGGAAGTACATCCCTCCTTGTTGGACCTCTCAGCAAGATTTTATACTCTACAGCACAGTATATTTCTGGAGCATTTGGCCAGTATGGGACTTTGGAATCACAGCAAAATAGTACCCCATCTTTATTTGGCTAACTGTTCCCAGAGAAACTATTGCTTGGCTGAGTGGTTGTTCACCTGTGGGATTCTTCAGTGCTGCATTTTGTCCCCTAATTGTTTTAATGTCTAAAGGGAGCTACCAGGAGATGTCCTCAGGAGTCTTGGGGTTGGGTTCATTACTATGCTGTTGAACTCCAGCTCATTTTGTCAACTAATGCCAGGGAGGCTGATATAAGTCATGAACTGCTAACTGGATGTAGTGATGGGTTGAGATAGATCTAGGGTTGGTCAGTAGGAAAAAAAACCTATCTGAATTGGATTGTACAATGGAAGATCAGGCATAGCTGATCTTGGGAGCTATGGTTGCTCCTGAAGGATCTATGGTTGGATCTATGGTTGCTCCTGAATCTGGATCTGTGGTTGCTCCTGAAGGATCAGGTGGCTGCTGTAATCTGCTGTAGTCTGCCATTTCCCTGCTTTAGTTGCTTTTGCCAGTGTCCCTGAAGGCAAATGCAGCCACAGAGATCCATGTCTCAGTCACCTGCTGTTTGACTCATGCAATGCTATGTATGGCTGTATGACAACCAATGTGGTATAGTGGTTAGAGTGCTGGACTTGGACTCCAGAGACCAAGGTTCTAGTCCTCACTCAGCTGTGAAGCTCACTGGGTGACTTTGGACCACTCACAGACTCTACCCTTCCTCATGGGGTTGTTGTTGTGAGGATAAAAATGGGGATGATAACCTTGTAAGCTGCCTTCCAAAGCTGGGCGCCGTTGCAGAGAAGGCCCTTCTCCGGTTAGCCACTCTTCTGATCTCCTTAAATCAGCCTTGTACCACTCTCAGATTGTTTCCAAGCACAACTCAGGGTGCTGGCTCTTACCTATAAAGTCTGCAGCCAGGAAAGGAACCTGCATGTGGCTTCAAAATCTGCTTCAGAGGCCCTTCTATATCCCATGGCTAAAAGATGCTAGGTTGTTGGCAACATGGGGTAAAACCATCCCAACTGCCGCCCTAAGGGTGAAGCCTGGTCCTTTTCTAGTCATCTCTGGCAGGCTATTCAAACCTTTTTCTTCCACATAATTTTAAAGTGTTTTTAAATATATCAACTCTACTCTCTGCTTTTAAATATTTTTTTTCTTCCCATCCTTAATTTGCTGTGTTACAAGATTGTAGTAAAGCTTTAAAATTGTGTTAAAGTATTATATTGTAAGTCACCTTAGGAGCCCCTTTCTAACCAAAAGGTAATCAGAAATAATTTTATCAATCCATCAATTAATTCATCAAAAATGAACAATGGCTAGCACAGTATTTGTGTGGTCAGTATGCTAAAATGTATCCACCAATTTTGCCTAGGCCTGATTTTGCAGCAGCATGGATGAATTTAGGAATAGTGCAAAACAGCTTAAGAAGATATGAAGAAGCAGAGCAAAGCTACTGGACTGCAATTAGGCACAGAAAAAAATACCCAGATTGTTATTATAATTTAGGACGCTTGGTGAGTATATTTAATGATATTTATGCTAATGATCCAGCAGACTAAAATGAAATAGATTTTGGATTATTTTTCTGTAGGAAACTTCAACCTACATATTGGGAAATGCTCTGTTGAACTCACCTGAGCAAACAGATTGAGGCTTGAGGTTACAGTCTTATTCCCACTTACCTGGGTGAAAGCCAAACTGAACTGAATGGTTTGCACTTGTGAGTAGACATATATAGTGATTGTAGACTAAGAGGCATAAAGGGCAGAGTAGCTTGAGAACTGCACTGTGTTACTTACACTTCTCCTAGTATTCTGCCATCTCCCACAAACGCCACCTGTCAGACTCTGCACCTCCTAAGGCATTCTTTTGAAAACAACAACAAAACTGAACTGTAGGAGGGTAATCAACAGGACATTGTAGGCCATGGCATATTTTATAAATACATGTGGGTGGGTTTACGTAGAAACTGCACGTGTATAGTTCTATTCGTGGCTCTCCTTTTGGCTGAAACCTTTGCACAAAGATAGCTTTACATATGTCAAGTCAGACTGTGTGGACATTATGCACACATTCAGTTGAACAGCTTTAGGTTGGGTGTGCCCACCTCACTCTCCTCCCCACTGATCACTGATGTCACAAAATGAAAATATTTGAGATATTAATCCATATGTACATATTAATTTATATATATCAATGCATTAATTAGTGTTAATGCATACGTATGTTAAATATTGTAAATGAAATGTACAGTACATGGTCTGCCTCTAAGCTTACACTCTAAAAGTCTTGGTAAGGAAGTGAAAAAAAAAAAACTTGTTCTGATAATACCAGAACAGAAGAGATGAGTTAACAGACATTTAAGTTGTATTGAATCTTCACTGATTCTCCCTGGCAGCTGAGGTCGTCCTACTACGTAGCAGGTGCTAACCTTCCCTCCAGTGACCAGGTACAGGTGCACAATAGACAGTTTGCCTTGGGCTTATTTTGATTTATGTATTTCATTTATTTATGTCCCACAGTTCTGGCCCAAAACTGAACTAGTCAGGCAGCCAACAGAGGCAAAACCATTTCAATTAAAAACAAACAAACTTAAATGTTAACAAATGAGCAACAGATAAAATATCAGTAAGACAAAAACAAAAGACCTAGATGCAAGAACCAACAAGACAAATGACTTAAATGCAATAAACAACAAAATTAAAATGTGCAAACTAAAGGCATGTCTAAACAAAACCTTTTCAGAAAATTGGGGATGGTAGGGAGTCACACACATGCACACAAATTTATCTCGCAGATTATAAAACTTGTCTTTTACTAGGATTAAAAAGGTTATTGTTTGCAACTAGAACTGGAACTAAGTTCTGGTTCCACTATTCTTGTTTCACATCCTGGTTCCCATTTTATTCTGTTTGTTAACTGTCTTGCACCATCTGATAACCCATTTCCACATGCATGCAAGCCACAACAGTATTGTAGTCATAGAAATTAGATACTTACTGGTGCAGTAAAACACTGCCCTCTTTCATGGCACTTCCTCCTAGGGCAAGAACAGGTACATATCTTAACCTGTACTCCATCACCTAGCGATTATTACAAGTATTGACAGAACGTGACTTTTCACTGCAGTTTGTCTTTCTCTGCCTTGACAAGTATAAATTATTTTCAGGAACCTGTCTACAAGATATATTGCTACTTGCTCTTTTGATGTATGCATATCTTTATACCTTTGTATATTCATGAAGAACAGAAGTGAGGATGGGCACTAACTTCACTGTACTTGTTATCATATTTTCCAACCATATTATTTTCAGTATGCTGATCTCAATCGTCATGTAGATGCACTGAATGCATGGAGAAATGCCACTGTTCTGAAACCACAACACAGTCTTGCTTGGAACAACATGATTATATTGCTTGATAATACAGGTACAGTATAAGATATGCATGGCAGTATTAAGTAAATTATCTTCATGTACTTGTCTTTACTCCCCTCACTGTCAAGTGTTCCATTGACATGAAGACCCAATCCAGAAAACTGAGTGACCAGCTTTACATCAGCGATGTGGAATTGTTGATCTGCACATCCAATGTGGCCCACAGGGTTCCACATCTGACTCACAGTTTCCTGGGCTTCCTACAACGAGTGAGGTTTGGCTTCCAAATGCCACCTCCTGGGGGAATCTCCACTGTCCTCTTCAATCTGAGATAATGGGGTATGTGGGAGGCAGTGAACTCAGCAGAAAGGTGACATCAGTGAGGTATCACTGAGCCCACTGAAGCCTAGTGGGAGCATATTTGGCTCTCCACTCCATGAACAGCACTGCCGTGGAATTGTTCTCTAGGCACTCCTCCACCTGACACTGCACAGAAAACAGCCTTTGAAATTCTGGTAGTTTGCTGTTGAAAGACTCGTTTGTCATGCCAAAAGTCTATGTCTTTGGAGATCTATTTTTAGTGCAAATCCACATGTCAGTTTCTTCTGACATAATACTAATATTTGCAAGTTTTGAATAATTTCTAAAGAGTTGTTCAGCATTTGGAAAAAATTAAATTTGAAAAAATAATTATGGAATCATTGCCTTCTAGCAGTCTGATCCAGCAATTGATTGTGGCTCTGGTGGTGCCACTATGTGCATGAGATGCTCCTGTCCATAATAGCTGCTCCTCCATTGAGGTTGGTGGGGTAACACATATGTACAGGTGTTCATTGTGCATAGTCAGTATTCTCAGAACTCTGGATCAAGACATGGAGCGAATGTTGTCACATATTGGTAGATCTATTTATTTCAGAGCATCTGCCTTTTGAAAGAGAAAGTTATTCTTAGATTATTCTCTGACATCCTCATGCCGTGATAATGTAGAGCTCTGAACATTAAATTAAATTTCCACTTGAATAGTTAAGAGTGAGTCCTGTTTTGATTAGCTTCATTAAAATAAACTTAAGAGTTGGAAGACAAGCCATGTATCTGCAGATTTACTAATCAGCTTACCAATACTTCATCCTACTGAAATGCAATCTGCATTTGTGGGCGGTGGGGATAGAACTTAAAGAATGGCACCAACATCGTTCTGCTACCTTGATTTTCACTTCTCCCTCATTTCTGCATTTGAAATGAATTCAGCAGTTTCGTAACTCTCATGTATGCACTCCGTGATGATGATGCAACAGTGCACATGTTGCAATAATACAAATATGTTAGTGTCTGCTAAACTAATGTGCAGTGTTATTTCAATTTATAGCATTTAAATTCTGGCAGAAATGTCAAATGATTGCTTTTCATATCTGAATGTCGTTTTCATATTTGTCAGTTCAACTTTATCATTTTTATGTTCAGTGTTATTGCACTTCATTTACAGAAAATAGCTAGACATTTAAGCTCAATAAAAATTGCTTTTCACTGCTCCTTTTATGTGTTCCTAGGTAACTTGGCACAAGCAGAAGCTGTTGGAAGAGAAGCTTTGGAGTTAATACCAAACGATCATTCTCTTATGTTTTCGTTGGCAAATGTACTAGGGAAATCACAAAAATATAAGGTATAAAACATTTCTAATCACATTTCTAATGTTTAAATACAAATAATTCTTAGCACATTTAATCCATAAATGCCCCCAGCGACATGATTTTTGTCACTGCTCAGCAGGAGACTTGCATGACTACAGGACAAATACATACAGATTCCTCACACACAGCAGCACCTTCATATTGCCATGGCTGTGGGGAGACCTGCTCATGAGAGGGGCCACCTCTTTTGTGAACTGGTATTTGGGGCTTACATAGACTCCACAGAGTTACCACTGTTTCCTAAACCCCAAATGTGTCTGTCCATATGTAGGTACTAGACTCATTCAAGGCCAGTACCTTCCCCATCAAAAGAAGAAAGTATGCTTTACAGAAGCATTTGAGGAGGGAATAGCCTAGGATCCTCAGCCTCTGAGTGCTGGATCTTTCCATAGAAACAAAGCTATTCAGAAGGGGCCTTCTGGGCATCTAGTATGACCCCGGCTCTAGCCAGCTCCGCTGACGACATGTGGAGGATAGGCTGTGCATGTTCAGCCTGTCCTTAAAACATCCTCATGGAAGGGGCTTCAACCACCTCCCGTGGAAGCCCATTCCATGCCCTAGGGGTCCTAACCTTCAGAAAGTATTTCCTGGCATCCACCTTGAATCTTGGCCCCTTGAGCTTTGGAACATGTCCTGCCCTGGAACATGTCCAGTCCTCCACCACAGGGGAGAAAAGGTCATGACCCACCTCCGTGTGACACCCCCTCACATACCTGTATGTTGCTAACAGGTCCCCTCTGAGTCTCCTCTTCTCCAGACTGAAAAGACCCAGCTCCCTCAGTCTCACCTAATATGACTTACCCTGCAAACCAGCCACCATCCTTGTGGCCCTTCGCTGCACAGATTCCAACCTTGCTACAAGTGATTGAAAGAGTGAATCTTTGCAAACCTTTCTTTAATTATGTATGCTATTGTTGGCTTCCTATGTTTACTCTTGAGAGAGAACTTAGCTGCAGTCCAAATGGGCTTTGTTCTGCTGGGAAGATACCTCAGCAGAAGCTACTTGACACTTCTACCAAGGCATTATGCTTGTTAATGGGAATAAGCTAATAGTTTTAATGATATATGTGGAGAGGGAACAGGAGGAGAGATAAACAAGCAAGAATATCAAGGAGGATAATTCAGAAGCCATGTTGAAATGGTTGCCTGAATGTCTCAAATATTATGGATTATATGCAACAAGCATGATTGATAAATGCAGAAATAAGCTATGGCCTTTCTCATTTATTGGAATTGGATACTAGCATTTAACCTGGGATTTCAGACAAAAATATAAAGCTGTCTTAGGTAACCCATTAATTAAGTCAACATGAACTTCATGGGATCCAGTTTTTCAACTTCTTGGTTGACCTGCTTTTCTATTTAATAATTACTTTTCCTTAACAATAACATCTCTTCAATGAATTGTAAAAGTAAATTAGAAAAAATGAAAAAAAAATCCTGTTTTTAAGCTAACGTGTTATCTGTGAAATGAAAACTTTTTTTTTAAATCTCTGGCTGCAACTGATCAGTGATGTACGCTAATGTACCTGTAGTAAAGATAGCTTTATCCCACTGATTTTATTGGAACTCACTTTACCTCAATACAAGTATGCTAATTTTACATGGTGATGCGTGTGAGCATCCTGTTTACATTGAGCTCCGCAAGTGCTTTTGTGTTCTTACTAGCACTGAAGTAATTACTCTTTAATTGACAGAGACTACCAGGTAACAGCTGGATCAGGCTGTGAATTATATTGTATGTATATCCATTAGAGAAAAGTAGAAGTCTGAATGCACATAAAAAATATGGTGACATAATCACATTAATAGACCACAGAGCATGAGGTAATTGGTAGTGTTTGGTTGTACTTGACATTGTATGCACTACAAAAATAGCTTGTCCCGTTGATCTCTTTTTTTGAATTATTCAGGAATCTGAAGCTTTGTTCCACAAGGCAATTAAAGCCAATCCAACTGCAGCCAGTTACCATGGTAATTTGGGTAAGACATTTTATAGCTCCCTTAGTGCAAACTTAAAAAAAAAACAGACACATTGCTTGTACTTTTTTCATGTTCATTGTCTTTAAAAACTACTGTTTTAAGGCATTCTTCTGCTGACTAGATTTCTGTCTGCCTGCTTGCTAAACACATTGCCAACCAGAGAATGGGGTTCTGAGAATGCAGAGCCTGTTGCACTGTATGATAGACCAACCAGGCAGCGTACTGCAGTCCAGAGGTGGCTACATGTCAGTGGTGGCAAATTGGCTCTTTTGTGCCATGCTTGCAAACCGCCATGAGCTCTCCAGATTAAAACAGCAATTTATGGCTGTAGCACAATCTACTCTTGTCATTCTTTGGCCCGCTTGGCTCCCAAACGGGTCTCCTCCAGCTGGCAACAGAGCTGGCTGCCACCATGCCGACAGCCAACCAAATGTTCTAATGTTTTCTAAGTAATTGGCAAGATGGTCTATTCTTCGGCAGCGTTGCTAACAAAAACTCCTCTTTGCTGTTTCAGCTGTGCTGTACCATCGCTGGGGAAATCTTGACTTAGCCAAGAAACACTATGACGTCTCTCTGAAGCTTGACCCCACAGCAGCTGGGACGAGGGAAAACTATAGTCTTTTAAAAAGAAAACTGGACCAACTGCAAAAAAAGAGTGATCTCTGAGACTACTTCTCAGGCTTTGAATGCTGACTACATACCATTTACCATTTATTGGTAACATGGCTACTAATCACCGGGGAGAAGCATTGTCACACTATCATTAAAAATGAAATGAAACCCCAGCTTTGGACACTGGAATGTTTCATGGAGTTTAGCCTCAGAAGTTGAAAAAATAGATTTTTTTCATTCATAAAATTAAAGGTTTTTGTTTCTTCTTTAAGATGTTTGAATCAATTTTAATATGTTGAATATTTATATTCTGGTACCCAAGGCGGTTACAATGGTAGTATCCACAGTAAAATGAAGTGTGGCCCATACTGAAGATGCATGTATTATTAGAAAACTGACGGGCACTGTTCAGGAATGGAAATTATTGGTAATTTTATGCTTTCATGTACATTTACTTAAAGAAATTCCAATGCAGTGTTAGTGTGAAATGTTGCCCTGGTTTGTATGTGCAACAATGCTGAGACAATGTTTGCTTTAACAACATGGAGGTGAGTGTTGAGTTTTGTGACAGAGTTCTTTCTCTTGTCTGCTATTAATACACAACTGATATACCTGGTGTGTGTGGAACAGATTAAATAGTTTCCACATCAAGCAAGAACTTTGGATTAAAACTGTTTATAGGTTCTAACTTGAATTGTTGCTGTTTGGCTTAAAGGCAGTGACTTGAATAGGTTACAGAGAAGGGGTTGACGTCAAAGTACTTCAAATTGGAAAGCCTTTTTTACCTGGATGTTTGCCCAGAGTCTCATAGCACTTCAAATGGGCAGTGATTACATATTTAGTCAGTGTGGCTGTTTGTGCTAGTTTTGATCTGCTGTTTTGTTGGTAGCTGCTTTTTGGCCGTGACACAGCAGCATTTCTTGAGTTTCTTTGAGAATGATTGCAGAGTTAAGCTATTTTACTGGGCTTAACAGTTTCATAAACAAACAAGGGCCAGTTAAGATGCTGTAAAATCCTTCACCTGAAAAAACTTCAAGGTTGCAGTTGAGAGGAGGAGCTAACATCTGATATTTGATCTGGGTGATCATAACCTAAAATAGCTAGTAAAGGGAATGTGACACCGACATAGTTTTTATTTGCATGGAATTAATACCAAAATGATAGCAACAGAAAATTCTGAGCTATCACCTATATTGACAGCATAAGTAACCCCAAATACATGTGCCTTTGTTTATGTCACAAAGATTTCTTGTGAAAATACAGTTCATCTAAAATCAGTGAGATCATAAGAATGGCCATTCTAACCATTCTCCTATTTATTCTTGGTCCAGATTGGATTTTCTGGTATTAAAGAATCATTTGCTGTCCCTTTTGTGTTGGTATGTATATAGTTCAAGGCTGATGTTGTTGCCTCTGAATCCTGCTTTTTTCTACTATTTTATTGAAAAGTTTCTAAAATATGTATAGTTGGTTGGTACTCTCAGCTGAAGCAGTGCCACCCTGTTTATCTCAACCTGTGAACAGTGCTATCTTCAGTAGTAGATATGCATGGACCTGATCTAGCCCTGACTGTTGGGGAAAGGGATCCACCCAATGGAAAAGCATATACATGGAGAACTGGGATGTACAACTCTTTCTGTTGTTACATGGTATTGAGTCATCTCCAACTTATAGCGACTCTATGAATTAATGCCCAACAAAATGTCTTGTCCTTGACAGCCCTGCTCAGCTCTTGTAAACTCAAGGCTACAGCTTCAATACATCACTTTCCTGAACACTACATGCTTCAGCTGTTATAATATAGGATGCTATAAATCTCTTTAATAAAAGCATGCTGTGTGTGTGTGTGAGTCAGAAAAACATGTATAAAAACTATAAATGGAAATAATTTCCACAGGTTGCAAAAGCTTTAAGAGCATATTTTGTACAGTTTTCTCAAATCAGAGGTAAAGGATCCTAGCTTCTGAAGATCCTGAACATTTAGCAAAACCTTTCATAATAGCTCATCATTGAATATTGTTGATGTCTTCTGTAATTTATTGTCTTGTTACTCTTGCATTTTCAACTTAGATGTTATCTTTATTGGCCTGCATCATTTGTTCTGTATTAACCTAGTAAATCAGTATTTTATATAGGGCATGAAATGAATTCAAAGCTTCACTTTCTTTTCTTATAAATTCAGAATCTTGTTTGTTTTTTAAACACCTTAGAATTATTTGGATACATCCTGTTTTCAATGTATTTGTAATGTAGATCACCTTTTACCAAACTTTAATTATTCAATGTTCAAAATTACTTTAAATGTACATTTACCTTCTGCCAGCTCTTTCATGTGGAACTACTGACTGAGCAAAAGCTTTGAAAAATGTGGCAATCCATGTGTGGAAGCAAGCCATTGCTTTACCACCTGGACCAATCTAGATACCCTCTAGATGTATTAGACTACAACTCTCATCTGATGCTGTGGGTGATGGGAATTCTAGTATAACACATCTTGAGAGTGCATTTCCCTGTTGAGAGCAACCAGTTCTGAATCTCCTACAAACACAGCTGTATAATCCTGTGTAGTGAATATTTGCTATATTCAAACTGGATGTTTTTCAACGATTGCTTATAACATCTTGTCTGTGTGCATTTTCTAGGTGGTTGTATGTATTGATATTACTTTTCAAGATTGTGAATAATTGCCAGACCTTATAACTTTCAACTGTTTGAGTATATTGTTGGGTTTTTCAAAAAACATAAAACTGCTTAATGTTAAAGATTTTATGGGAAAGACGTTTACGTGTATACTCCCAGTATTTAACTATTGACTTCAGTTTGCTTCCTCTTTGAATGCTGGGAAGCTGCTTATAATCTGCAGTTCCTACCACTGAGAGGATATACTGGGTTGGATCTGGATTGTCATATTTAAAGTAGACCCTTTGATTTCAATGTGTCTACTGTAAGAATGTCAATGTCAGGCATCACATACAGAACTTGAATGTCCCAGTTTATCTAAACCATGCACATTCTCTACCAATAAGAAGACAAAAAGGTGCTATGCATTGAGTTCCTATTCCACATCTAGTAATGGTTAAATGTTTCCATCCCAATGTCAGACTGCTTTTTGTGGATAGAAGACATTTTGCATCTACTGCATAATTTCTAGTTCTGCTCTCTCACTGATATCAATAGGTCATGCAGTGGTACCTCAGCTCACAAACACCTCAGTGCACAACCAAATCAGGTCGCGAATGGAAAGTTCAGAAAAAAATCGCCTCAGGTCACGAACTCCACATCGGGTGATGATCGTGACCGTGCTAGGGGAGGGGAGATGGTCTTCCCTGCCCAATCACGGCCACAGACAGGCACAATCACAGGCAGGGAAGATGGGCGCGATTGTGGTCATGTGGGTGGGGGGGGAGATGGCTGCGCTCATGCTTGGGTGGGAGATGGCTGCTATCTTCCTTGTTCTTTGTTGCTGTCACTTTGTTTCAATTTTTTGTGATTTAAAAAAATGGTTACAGAATGGATTAACCTTATTTACATTGAATGTTATGGGGAAATTTGACTTGGCTCATGACCAATTTGGGTCACGACCAGAGTTGCAGAATGGATTAAATTTGTGAGTCAAGGTACCACTGTATTTAAAAGTAAGCTATGCAGAATCTAGGTAACTAGTCTCGCGTATCAACTAGTCTCGCGTATAGTATTACAACTGAATCAGAAAACATCCTGACACCATGTATGTGTTTATTTCAGCTATCTTAGCATAGCTTACAAAGTTTAATTATTTTTAAATGAACAAATATGTCTACACAAGTGTTTTCCAGTTATGATTGGGAGTAGCCTTACTCAATGAGTATGCATTATATTTCACTTACTAAGTTTATGTCCTGCTAATGCTGATTCTAATGCAATTTACACCATCTAATACAAAACACACCATTTTAGTTTACTATGGATGGTATAGCCTGTGCACACACATCTGTCCATACTCAAGTACTGGCATTTTTAGTTCTGATAGGAAATTGATCCAGCAACAGGAATAGTGTATGTTCCACTTCCTATCAGTTTTCTACTAAAAAAACCTGCCCCTACTTTTTCAGTAAGAAAAAAAAATGGTCATAACTTCTCAGTTGTAGTTCTCTCTTAAGAAAACATGTAACACTTTTTTTTAACTGGACAAATGACACCTATGGTCAGAGGAAGGAATTGGATCTGAAATAATGGCAGGTAAATAATGGCAATGATTTGGAATGTGTTAATAAACAGTTTTGTTAATGAGAAATCTGCCCTTCATATGTCTGAATTTCTTAATACTGAGGCATTAATACAAATGCTGCAATCCACCAGTGAATAAAAGGGGACCTACTTTTCAGTAAAAATCAGTATGATCAGCTTATGTCACACATTTTTCTCAATTTTTCCAATTTTTGTACTAATAGCACCTTTTCAATTTGGGGTATCATTTATTTGAAAGTTTCTGGTCTTTTTGAAGACCACAGTTTGCGGCTGGTCTGTTGAGTCCTAAGCCATTTTCTGAAAGTGGAATCAGTGCATATCTAATTCAGTACTTGAAAAAAACCTGAAATCTCCATATGCATCCATATTAACACAATCCAATTCTTTAGTTCAAGCTAGTACTTAGGATCAGGTATAAGTTCACTAAGGCTGTAATCCTGTACATACTCACCTGGGAGTAGGTCTCTGTAAATTCTAATTAACATACATAAAATTGGGGTGTAAGAATCTTGGCTGTTTGCTATAGCAGGAATTGATCTCCTGAAAATTCAGTGCAAAATCTGAGTACTGCAGGTCTTCTGAAAATCTAGCCTTGTTAGTAAATAAGCACTGGTTTTATTTCTGAAAAGGCTGCCTCTCTAGTTACCAAAAAGCTGATTTTACAAAAGACAGCTATATTGTATCACATCAAATGTGAGAAAATTTCCATTTCTGTGATATTCTAAATATTTCCATTTTCATGAACAGAAGAAAATATTAATGCTGTATGCAAGAATTAATGGTATTGTTTTAGTATACGTGGCCATACTCGTTGCCAGTTCTATATGTTCAGTGTATGACAACCTGTGATGTAATTCACATTTATTCAGGGCCTAGTAAAACTATTTTTGCCAATGAAAAGGCATGAATGAAGAATGTGACAATAACTGCTTACAGCTGATATGATTGGTCCTTGTTACTGAATCTTGCATTTTAATGAATACATTCCACTTTCTTTACTAATACAGGGTCTGAAACATTTGTAATCAAGATGCATTTGTACTTTGCCTATGGTGGATTTTATAAAAGTAAAACTAGGACCTACTGAAGAACATCAATAAAGTACTGTGTTCAAATTAGCATAGAGTTAAAACAAAGACGAAAACACCCTTTTTAAGATAGCCATGGTAGTGCTGTTCAACTGTGAAGTGTTAAAACAGCTGCAGGAAACCACACTTAATCAGAGCAGGAGGAGAGAATTCTTAAATCATTCCCCACATGCAGATTTTTGGATCAAAATTGCCTGCTCCCCACATGTTTTTCATCTGCAAGGGGAAAGTTAGGGAAGCCATATCATTTAGCCCTTGTTAATGTGATGCTAGTGAGGATGACTCCTTCATGGATCACTGCCTTGTTGTGGCGAAGAGGCTTGTGTAGCTCAATGAAACTATGAGCTATGCTGTGCAGGGTCACCCAAGACAGACAGGCCTTAGCAGAGAGCTCTGACAAAACGTGATTCACTGGAGAAGGAAATGGCAACCCTCTCCAGTATCTTTGCCATGAAAAGCCCACGGACAGAACCAAAAGGCAAAAAGATATGATGCCGGAAGATAAGCCCCTCAGGTCAGAAGGTGTCCAATATGCTACTGGGGAAGAGCAGAGGGCTAGTACTAGTAGCGCCAGAAAGAATGAAGTGACTAGGTCAAAGCCGAAAGGACACTCAGTTGCTGATGTATCTGGTGGTGAAAGGAGAGTCCGATGCTGCAAAGATCTATACTCCATAGGAACCTGGAATGTAAGATCCATGAATCAAGGCAAGCTGGATGTGGTCAAACAAGAGATGACAAGACTGAACATCGACATCTTAGAAATCAGTGAACTAAAATGGACAGGAATGGGTGAATTTAATTCATATGACCATCAGGTATACAACTGCGGGCAAGAATCCCTCAGAAGAAATGGAGTAGCCTTCATAGTCAATAAAAGAGTAGGAAAAGCAGTACTGGGATACAATCTCCAAAATGACAGAATGATCTCAGTTCGAATCCAAGACAAATCATTCAACATCACAATAGTCCAAGTCTATGCCCCAACCACTGGTGCTGAAGAGACTGAAGTTGACCAGTTCTATGAAGGCCTACAACACCTTCTAGAATTAACTCCAAAAAATGATGTCCTTATCATCATGGGGGATTGGGATTGGAGTACAAAATGAAGCAGGGCACAGGCTGGTAGAATTTTGTCAAGAGAATACGATGGTCATAGCACACACTCTTTTCCAACAATCCAAGAGATGACTCTACACATGGACATCACCAGACGGTCAACACAGAAATCAAACTGACTATGTGCTCTGCAGCCAAAGATGGAGAAGCTCTATACAGTCAGTAAAAACTAGACCAGGAGCTGACTGTGGCTCAGATCATGAGCTTCTGGTTGCAAAATTTAGGCTTAAGTTGGAGAAAGTAGGGAAAAGCACTAGGCCACTCAGGTATGACCTAAATCATATCCCTGATGAATATACAGTAGAGGTGACAAATAGATTTAAGGAATTAGATCTGATACACAGAGTGCCTGAAGAACTATGGATGGAGTTTCACAACATCGTACAAGAGACAGCAACTATAACCATCCCAAAGAAAAAGAAATGCAGGAAAGCAAAGTGGCTATCTGAAGAAGCTTTACAAATAGCTGAGGAAAGAAGGGAAGCGAAAGGCAAGGGAGAAAGAGATACACCCAATTGAATGCAGAATTCCAGAGAACAGCTAGAAGAGATACGAATGCCTTCTTAAATGAACAGTGCAAAGAAACAGAAGAAAACAATAGAATAGGGAGGACCAGAGATCTCTTCAAGAAAATTGGAGATATGAAGGGAACGTTTCATGCAAAGATGGGCATGATAAAGGACCAAAATGGCAGGGACCTAACAGAGGCAGAAGAGATTAAGACGAGGTGGCAAGATTGCACAGAGGAACTATACAAGAAAGAGCATAACATCCCTGATAACCATGATGGGGTGGTCACTGACCTCAAGCCAGACATCCTGGAATGTGAGGTCAAATGGGCCTTAGGAAGTCTGAGCAACAACAAAGCTAGTGGAGGTGACAGTATTCCATCAAAATCTTAAATGATGATGCAGTAAAAGTGCCACTAAATATGCCAGCAAACATAGAAAACTCAACAGTGGCCACAGGATTGGAAAAAGTCAGTTCACATTCCAATCCCAAAGAAGGGCAATGCCAAAGAATGTTCAAACTAGCGCACCATTGTAGTCATTTCACATGCTAACAAAGTGATGCTCAAAATTCTACAAGCTAGGCCCTAGCAGTATGTGGACCGAGAACTACCAGAAATACAGGCAGGATTTCGAAGAGGGAGAGGAACTAGAGATCAAATTGCCAACATACGCTGGATCATGGAGAAAGCTAGGGAGTTTCAGAAAAACATCTACTACTGCTTCATTGACTATGCTAAAGCCTTTGATTGTGTGGATCACAACAAATTGTGGCAAGTTCTTAAAGAGATGGGAGTACCAGACCATCTTATTTGTCTCTTGAGAAACCTATATGCGGGTCAAGAAGCAACAGTGAGAACTGGACACGGAACCACTGATTGGTTCAAAATTGAGCAAGGAGTTCGGCAAGGCTGTATACTGTCGCCCTGCCTATTTAACTTACATGCAGAGCACATCATGAGAAAGGCGGGGCTAGATGAATCACCATTTGGAAGTAAGATTGCTAGGAGAAATATCAACAACCTCAGACATGCAGATGATACCACTCTCATGGAAGAAAGTGAAGAGGAACTGAAGAGCCTCTTGATGCGGGTGAAGGAGGAGAGCGCAAAAGTTGGCTTGAAACTCAACATTAAGAAAACTA
This sequence comes from Varanus komodoensis, assembly GCF_004798865.1. Taxonomy (NCBI): domain Eukaryota; kingdom Metazoa; phylum Chordata; class Lepidosauria; order Squamata; family Varanidae; genus Varanus; species Varanus komodoensis. Next base: position 40,202,022 of record NW_025335568.1, read on the forward strand.
AGATAATGGCATCCGGTCCTCTCACTTCCTGGCAAAGATGGGGAAGAAATGGAGGTAGTGACAGATTTTATTTTCCTGGGCTCCAAGATTACCGCAGATGGGGACTGCAGCCAAGAAATTTAAAGACGCTTGCTCCTGGGGAGGAAAGCTATGGCAAATCTAGACAGCATACTAAAAAGCAGAGACATCACCGTGCCAACAAAAGTGCATATAGTCAAGGCTATGGTTTTCCCAGTTGCAATGTATGGCTGTGAAAGCTGGACCATAAGGAAGGCTGAGCACAAAAGGATTGAGGCCATTGAATTGTGGTGCTGGAGGAGACTCCTGCAAGTCCCTTGGACCGCAAGGTGATCAAACCGGTCAGTCCTAGAGGAGATCAACCCTGACTGCTCTTTAGAATGCCAGATACTGAAGATGAAACTCAAATACTTTGGCCACCTAATGAGAAGGAAGGACTTCCTGGGGAAGAGCCTAATGCTGGGAACAGTTGATGGCAAAAGAAGAAGGGGACTGCAGAGGATGAGGTGGCTAGATGGAGTCACTGCAGCAGTTGGTGTGAGCTTGGGTGGACTCCGGGAGATGGTGAAAGACAGGAGGGCCTGGAGGAATGTTGTCCATGGGGTCACGATGGGTCGGACATGACTTCGCGACTAACAACAAGAAGTGAGGATGAAATTGGCTATGCTTTCCCTTTCACCCTAACTGGCATCACATTACCAACAACAAGATCAGCCCTTGATTACAGCTTGCTCCTTGGTGAATGAGTAGGTTGTACTGCTTCATATGATGAGGCTTAGATGATACTGCTTCATGGAGAAAATCCCTACACATACAAGAAGCTCGCAAGTCAAGCGGGGAGCTAAACTAGAATCCCACCTAACATTTAGAATTCTCTGTCTTTTTCTATGGAGGAACATCCCTCTGCATTCTGAAGTGCACTGGTGTTGAGAAAGTTTTCAGAAAACCTGATACCAGTCAAGGGTAAAATAAGTAGCAGGTAGACTTTTTTCCAGCCACAGGTATGTACTTTTCAATATCATTACTTTTGGTGAGAGTTGAGTACCAAAAACTCTAATACTGAAACCAGTGATACTTGAATGTGCCAATAGCGATGTAGCCATGGCTTTACATTCTATAGAGTGTCAGAGAAAGAGAGTGGCAGAGAACATAGCCTTAGAAAGTCATCTGAATTTAACCTCATTTGCAAGAAAGTAATGAAACTGCAATCCTATATACTTGTGAGAATAAGTTCTATTTAGTTGGACTTCTATTTGAGTGGATATGCAAGGGCTGCACTGGCAGTAAGCATTCAATGCTGCAATCCTAAAAAACAATTGCTCGGCACTAATTTCAAACTCAGTAAAGTTTAATTGCTCAACACCCATAGAAGTGGACCTATACATGTGGATCAAATTCCCTGGTGGTGCATTACACCACATAAGTTGAACAAAACAGTGCCAGCTAGGACAGCCTCATTCTTTTGCAATTCCTGTGCCAGTGGGCATACACTGAGAGTATTTTAGGCATTTTTGCAAAATGGCTGCTGGAGAGGCTCTCCTATAAGGCCACTCACAAACACCCCAAAGATGAGACTAAAAAGAAAAAATGCTTCACCCAAATACAGATGGTACTAGTATGCAGCACTGCACTTTGCAGTATGATAACCTCCCAATTAACATATCTTAAAGATCAGGAGGGGTAGGTAGCTTGGAGGTGCCTAGCTAAAGTGTCTGTGAGTACGTATTTCTGACAGGCACCCAGTTAGAGATCCTGGATATAAAATAACACCATATTATAATTGATCACCACTTCACTATCCAAACCTGGAAGCAATCAGGGCTTAATGTCACTTTAAGTGTGTCTATATAATGGGGCTAACTTGACTTGTGGTTACAATGACCTGTAATACAGATTTTAAATCTAATTTTCCTAAAATGTAGATCTCATTCCTGTTCTACATTCATTCTTTATAAAGAACACACATCTAGAAAGGGTAGAGAGATTTGTTCCAATTCAGGTATCTCAAGAATGCATTTAATTTAGATTGGGGTGCAATCCTCCAACATGCCTTATCTCCCCCACTTTACTCTCCATTCTCTCCAGCAATCCTGATGCAGGTCACTGTTTCCCCAGCACTGCTTAGCAGCAAAGAAAGAATGGTATACATCAATATAACTTTTGTACAGCTGTGCCTTTGGACATGGGTGTAAAGCATCCCATGCTCTTCAGGCCAAAAAGACTGCACACCCCCAGTTTAAATTCTGTAGAACTTGGTATTCTATATTCTGTTTCAAAGTAAATCCTGAGGGGAAAATTAGTATTTTAACATTGCAAAAGCCTAAAATACTCTTTTCCAGTGTGTTTAACACATCCCTGGTAAGGCAACAGTGCTATTTATGATGTCTGAGCACTGGAAATGTTGATCCTTTTGGCATTCCATAACTGCCATTTTGTTTCACGTATGGGATTTAAAGCTCCCCCCACAAAATTTCAGGGGCTGTCAGGAACCACATGTTCCACCTCCCCCACTTTACTTTCTACCTATGTGTTCTCACTAACAGAAATCACAGTTGTGCTTTCAATCTTTTTTAGGGCAGGATGCCTGTACAGTGTGATAAGCAGAATTTCAACAAATAAAATCTCTCAAGTACATTTTGGTTGAAAGCCGCCTAAAAGTCTTCAACGATAAGGTAGGGTAGAAAAGTTATTCAAAAAACAAAAACCATGCTGTATAAAGCTGTCTTTAACGTTAAAGTGGCAAACAGCCTCAAAGGGCATGAATGGCAGCTTTTCTCAAAAGGGAAATGCAGGGAGTTTCCTATGTCGAATCTCCGAAGTGACAGCAGCTGCTCCTGCCTTGGCACCACCAGTTACATTCTCTGGAAAAGGTTCCACTTCGTGTGCAGTTTTCCTACAAGCACTTTTATGCACTGGCAGAAAGATACTTAAAGAAGTCCCACTAAAAAGCACGAAGCAAAAAGAGCAACAGCGCTTTATTGATTTGTGTTTTTATTTATGAACTTTGCAAAGCTGTAATATATATTACTATAACAACATCCCTAAACGGTGTACGTTTAATCTTGGGGATTTCTACAGAGGGCGACTTTGTGCTCCTGGATATGCTTGTATGACTGTAAAACTCCCATTAAACACAGCGGATTTACCTCTAGGCAAGCAGGGCAACAAAGATCCTCCAACAGCGGGCACCGACAGCGGGCAGGTTCGCTACGGCGGCTGCCTTCGCTGAACCTGATAGGAGACTTCGCTGGACGCTGTTCTCGCCTTTCCCGTCCTAATGCGCAGGCGCACTCTTACCGCGCCCGCTCTGATGGCTGTCCCTCCCTCACCCCTGGAGCTCCTGCCGTTTTCCCTCTGTTCTTTCACTGAAAGGGGTGCCATCAATCATTTCTAGGAAAGGCGGGAGTAGGAATCGCTGGGCTGTGGAAGAGTCGCGCGCGCGCGCCCAGTGCCCGGCCTGCGAGTAGACTTGGCATTTTCTTTCACACCCCGTGGGCTGAAAGCGCTGCACGTCTATATGGAGATCGAGGTCTCCATACGTGTCTGCGAGCAGCTGGGGAAAGGAGCACCGCTTGACTCTGGGGTAACGGGCGGAGCGCTCTGTGCAGGCCAGGGGAATCCGCATGGACCAACAGCAAATTATGGATTTTTGTGCAGAACTTGAACGTTATTAAACAATCCCGAGACTACAACGGCAACCCGCGGCAATTCTTTTTAGTATTTTGTGTACGCGGGGCGGCGTCGCGTACCATATGGGTAGCAGCTCCGGTCAACCTGGTGTTGGCCCTGTTCAAACGATTCCCCCAATTGATAGAAGCGGGAAAGCACACTGGTACGGATCGCAAAGACTTAGGTGCGCTTTACCCGCGGGATGGGGGCGAAATGGCGCCTGGAGCGTCCCGGAAGCCCCGTCCCGGAAGCCAGTTCCGGCCCGCGCAGGCTCCTCCCACTCTTGCCGGGCTCTACAGGGCAGACCACAGTCCGGAAGTGGCTCGCGGGAGAGGTTCTGATTGGCAGCGCGGGGAGAGACTGCGGAGCCTGACTCGACAGGCTGTCAAAGTGGCGGGTGAGCTTTGCGAGCGACGCAGAGGGGAGAGACGATGCTGCCTCGACCCTCCGAAAGGCGCGCCAGCGGAGATCCCGGCGGCAACCTGTGCCTCAAAAGGCATTGGCGTAGCCGCGTCATGTGGTGTCGGGTGCCGGCGGGCTGCGGGCTAAAGCGAAAGAAGCCTCAGGCGCCCCAGTCCCCTCACGTCGTTCGGCCGAGTCCTTCTCTGCGAGCGTTGGCTTTTAAATTAGCGGCGCGTGCGGGCAGAGAAGACCACGTGAGGCATCGGAGTGGAAGCCTATTGGCCGGAGCATAAATAGCAGTTTTGGGGGCGCCCGCGGTTTCTTTGTCTGTAGTCAAGAGAGTTGGTTGCCAGGGCGTCTTGTGCTTACGCGGGGCAGTTCCTCTAAGTGTTTTAACAAGATATAAACAAACAGACCAAACTGGAAAGGCCCAACTTTCAGTACTGATACATTTCGACACGGAGTTTTTGAATAAAATCCCTTTCGTCAAATACATGTGTCACTGCGTGCAAGTTAAAACATGCTCATTTTAAAGTAGTGGCACGTAAAAGTGTTGGACTCGAAGACGCTGGATCTGTATATTTGCCCAGCGCTGCACAGGATGTTGCAAAAAGGCCTTTGCCCGGCTGGCGCACAATCAAACGAAAGGAAACTCTTGATATTTCCGGGTGAGCAAAGAGTTGCGGACAGTATTGGATAGTCAGAAGCGAGCTATCCTAGCATCGTACGAAGCTTAATTCTGATTTTAAACTGAACCGCCACCAGTTACCGCTTCTTACAGTTAATAGCGAAATGTGTTACAGAAACCAGAGAATATTTTTTTTTTAAATGTGTACAGAAAACATTTTCCTAAAACGTCTTTGACAACACATGGAGAGGAGCTGAGGAGTTGTGGATAATTGAACATTTGCAGTCAGCACAATATTTTGGTTCAGTCATTATCACTCTTGCAATATTAGCTGTAGAAAATCAGCACAGGTACTTACAAACAAACACCTTCAGCTGTGTTCCTGATCAGTTTATATATTAACAGAGAAAGCTTCTGTCTTTTGTATAATTGCCAACTGCAGTTATAATTGGAAAAGAGTACTGTGAATTTGCAATTTGGACTTATCAGGTTAAGGTATTTCCGTGATTATAAATTAATCTTTGTCTTGCTTGAACTCTATTAGTGGTGGCCAACCTATGGCATGCATGCCACAGCGGGCACACAGAGCCCTCTCTGTGGGCATGGGATCCAAGTTGCCCAAGCATTGCCCCAGCAGCCGAGCATCGGATAAGAGTACACATCAGGGCCATGCCCATGCTCAGAAAGGAGTGGCAGCGCCAGGCAATAACCTCACAAGCCGGGACTCATTAGCCATGACTCCTCCAAGCTTTCACATGGCCAGTCAGTGTGTTGCCAAGGATGCATATATATTTGCTTGGACTGGCTGTGAGTTGTTTTTTTCTAAACTAAAACCTCAGTGTTCAGGTTTTATTCTAGTGTTGGCACTTTGTGATAAGTAAATGCGTTCTGGGTTGCCGTTTGGGCACTCGGTCTCTAAAAGGTTCACCATCACTGCATTAGGCTTAGAAAAAGGAGGTGTCCTAGCATGATTTGGATGGTTGGAATGTTTTTACATTGGGCAGAAATGTTGAGTTGTGCAGAAAAAGCTACTCAGGGAAGGCTTATTCAAAATCGCCCTCTTTTCCATGGTATTTTAGCCCTATGTTAGTTGTTAGGGGTGTGCACCAGGTTAGGGTTAGGATTACAAAAATGAGGTGTCCTGGCATGATTTTGATGGTTGGAATGTGTTTGCATTGCGCAGAAATGATGAGCTGTGCAGAAAAAGCTATTCAAGGAATGTTTTTTAAAATTCGCCCTCTTTTCCATGGTCTTTTAGCCCACTATTAGGGTTAGGAGTATGCACCAGGGTAGGGTTAGGATTTGAAAAATGAGGTGTACCTGCATGATTTTGATGGTTGGCTTGTGTTTACATCGGGCAGAAATGATGAGCTGTGCAGAAAAAGCTACTCAGGGAAGGCTTTTTCAAAATTGCCCTCTTTTCCATGGAACATTACCCCTATATTTGGGTTAGGGGTGTGCACCAGGTTAGGGTTAGGGTTACAAAAAGGAGGTGTCCTGGCCTGATTTTGATGGTTGGATTGTGTTTAGAATGGGCAGAAATGTTGAGTTTTACAGAAAAAGCTATTCAAGGAATGTTTTTTCACAATCACCATTTTTTCCATGGAACTTTACCCCTATATTAGAGTTAGGGAAGTGCACCAAGGTAGGGTTAGGGTTAGACAAATGAGGTGTTCTGGCATGATTTTGATGGTTGGAATGTGTTTGCAATGGGCAGAAATGATGAGCTGTGCAGAAAAAGCTATTCAAGGAATGTTTTTTAACAATCGCCCTCTTTTCCATGGTCTTTTAGCCCACTATTAGGGTTAGGAGCGTGCACCAGGGTAGGGTTAGGATTTGAAAAATGAGGTGTTCTGGCATGATTTTGATGGTTGGCTTGTGTTTACATTGGGCAGAAATGATGAGCTGTGCAGAAAAAGCTACTCAGGGAAGGCTTTTTCAAAATTGCCCTCTTTTCCATGGAACTTTACCCCTATAGAAGTGTTAGGGGTGTGCACCAGGGTAGGATTAGGGTTTGAAAAATGAGGTGTCCTGGTATGGTTTTGATGGTTGGAATGTGTTTATATTGGACAGAAATGTTGAGCTGTGCAGAAAATGCTACCCTGGGAAGTCTTTTTCGGAAATGCCCTCTTTTCCATTGGTATTTAGCCCTACATTCGTGTTGGAGGTGTGCACCAGGGTAGAGTACGGGTTACAAAAAGGAGGCATGATTTTTGATGGTCGGAATGTGTTTGCATTGCGCAGAAATGATTAGCTGTGCAGAAAAAGCTATTCAAGGAATGTTTTTTCACAATCGCCCTCTTTTCCATGGAACTTTACCCCTATATTAGGGTTAGGGGAGTGCATCAGGGTAAGGTTAGGGTTCAAAAAATGAGGTGTCCCGGCATGATTTTGATGGTTTGAATGTGTTTACATTGGGCAGTAATGTTGAGGTGTGCAGAAAAAGCTACTCAGGGAAGGCTTTTTCAAAATTGCCCTCTTTTCCATGGAACAGTACCCCTGTACTAGGGTTTGGCGAGTACTCCAGGGCAGGATTAGGGCTAGAAAAACGAGGTGTCCTGGCCTGATTTTGATGGTTGGAATGTCTTTACAATGGGCAGACATAATGAAATGCATAGAAAAAGCTATTCAAGGAAGGCTTTTTCTAAATTTCCCTCTTTTTAATGGAACATTACCCCTATATTAGGGGTACTTTTGAGTAGACAGATATAAGATTGTGGTCCTGGACCATTTTCAGGAAATGAGGTGTTAAAGTACTATTTATGGAAATAGTGATATGCTATTTATGGAAAAATATATGACTATACTGAAGGGTTGCAATGCTTTAAGTAACTTACTGATTGAAATAATGCTTATCCCAATCAATTGCAGTTTATTCATTCTTGTAAACTATATGCCAAAAGGTGAGTTTTAGGGTCAATGAGAAAGATAACTTTTGGTATCATTTTTTGCTAATTGTATCAGAAGCAGACATACTTTGATTAACTTTAAGCCAATATCTGAATATAAGCACTGGCAATGACTTAGATGTGTTAAGAATAAGCAAAATAAAATACCCCCAGGTAACTCCTGAATTATAGTGTAAGGTTAATCAGTGATTATCAAATATAGGTATAAAAACAAATAAAAATGCACATTCAAAAGACGGAGACATAGATTTCAAGTAGACATATATAGGAGGTTGCTGCTAGTGGTTGTGCAGACATGAGTTCTAAACTAATTTAAGGGGATGCTATTTATTACCAAATAGCATCTCCTTAACTTAGTAACCTGGGAAACTAGGACACCAGTTCTGTTTTCTTCAGACCTGTGGCCTGGCGTATCCCAATTCAAGTAATAAAGAAAAAAGGTAAGGTTGACCTTTGTCCCAAAGACTTGTAGCTTGGAAGTTTGCCACACTTTATGATGGAACCATGAATGAAATAGAATATGAACAGTATCTTATATGTTGTTTATCAGCAAAATGTGTCAAAGATGAAAGGAGAAAAACGCATTGGCCAGGAATGATAGGAAGGAAACAAATAGATGAGGTGATAATATTAAGATGACCAAAGGTAACAAAGAATGGGGAGGTAGAACTGCAAATATATTCTGTAAAACTGCAAATATATTCAACTGCTTTTGGGCCAGTTCACTGTTGGGGCATCTTATGGCAGATAGCCTCAGTGATTGACAGTATGGAATAAACTTTTTGGTGCGGCCGGATTGTGATAGAAGGGTACAGGAAATAGGATAAAATGATTCTGGAGGCTGCTAAACGTTTCTCTTACAGCTTGTATGCTATGAGACATGCACTGGGGCATGCATTGCATTGTAGTGAAGAGGCAAAGTGTGTTCTCTGAGAGGGCTAGCAAAGTGATGAATGCTGTGCCATTTGGTGGTGAACATGCTTCCTCCATATGAAGACTCTTGACCAACACAGTGTTGACCCGCACCATATACCTGCTTCAGAAGCCAGAATGCATAACTCACCCCCGCTGAGGCCCTCTCGTGCTCTGCCTCAGCATCTGCATGTAGGGACATAATTTTAAAAAGAGATAGAGAAAGCAGCATTACTTAAAATCAGTTCTCATCTGGGTCAACCACCAGCCATCACATGTTAGTTTGAACAGAAAACTGTGTTGCTGCATCTGAACAATGCTTCAGTGTTGGCTTTGGGCTCTACAAAGGATATCACAACTGTGAGACAGCCACCAAGAATGCCTGAGCATCTGACATTCAGGACATGATACAAGGATGGCATTAAGAGAATGTTCTCAGCCATAAAGAAAGTAGAATGCTTCATATTTATTTGGGGCCAAATCTCCCACCACATATGCATGTTCACACACACACACACACACACACACACACACACACAGGTAGGATCACTACAATATTAAACTCAAATTATTTTATGTTAAAGGTCTTTGTAATGATTTAAAGTGTTATGGGTGTGTTCTTTTAAATGTTGGTAAGTTTCAGAAGAGCAAGGTGGGTAAAAGGGGGAGTGAGTAATTGGTTCGTGACTGCAAGTGTACAGATGAAGCTTGAAAGTGTGCAAGGAGAAAAACAAGGAAATAATAATATATTTGGTTGGTTGGCAATTAACAGGTTTTTGTGGTTAGTCAGCAGTTTACATAATCTAAAAAGTAGCCTTCTCATTGGAATCCCAGATACTGTTGTGAAAAGCTTTTAAGAAAGATAAAAGAAAGTAGAATAATCAGAGGACATATTAGCAATTGTACTTCTGTAGTGCCCTTTTGATGAGCCAAACCCCATATCACCTATTATGTTACTGCCCACATCTGTCACAGGAAGCATTTGAGGTGGTGCCCACAGCAGTTTCTCAGATTTGCAGATGGGCTCACAAACTACTACTACTACCATTATTAATAATAATAATTTCATTTCTATACCACCCATAGTGAAGACTCTCTGTGTGTTTTACAGCAGAATATCAAAACAATAAAATACAATAGATAAAAACATTAATGAGAATGTAAAACAATTTAAATTGGTTATTGGTGTTGGTTATCACCTATAAAGCCCTCAACGGCTTGGGACCTGGTTATCTAAAGGAGCGCTTGCGTCCATATATGCCCTTCCGCCCCCTGAGATCAGCAGAGGAGGCCCTTCACCGGGAGCCCTCTGTGAAGGATATTAGGAGGGTGAGTACCTGGAGGAGGGCCTTCTCTGTGGTGGCGCCCCGCCTATGGAATGCACTCCCCAGAGAGGTCTGGCTGGTGCCATCGTTATTTGTTTTTTGGCGCCAGGCCAAGACTTTATTTCAACAATATTTTAATTGTTAATTCGTGGTTTTATTTAGTTGTTTTAAATTATGGTCAAGATACTCCAAATTTTTAATGTTATTCTATTCTTTGTTTGTTTATTCTCTTTGTGAGCTGCCCCAAGGCTTCTGCGATGGGTGCGGCATAGAAATGTTATAAATAAATAAAATAAAATTGCAATGTTGTTGTTTGTTATTAGTCGCGAAGTTATGTCCAACCCATCACGACCCCATGGACAACATTCCTCCAGGCCTTCCTGTTCTCCACCATCCCCCGGAGTCCACTTAAGCTCTCGCCGACTGCTTCAGTGCCTCCATCCAGCCACCTCATTCTCCACTGTCCCCTTCTTCTTTTGCCATCTATAGTTCCCAGCATTAGACTCTTCTCCAGTGAGTCCTTCCTTTTCATTAGGTGGCCAAAGTATTTGTGTTTCATCTTCAGTATCTGGCCTTCTGAAGAAAAGCAGGTTGCTTACCTGTAACTGATGTTCTTCGAGTGGCCATCTGTGCAGTCACACATATGGGTGCTGCACCTGCACAGTGCCTATGGCCGGGAGATTGATAGCTAACAGTTTTGGCGGGAAAAACTCCCCTCCCCTCCCCCGCAGTAGTATATATGGAGCGGAGTGTCCGCCATTTTCCAGTCTTTGATAGACTGGATGTTCGATCTCTAGAGAAAAAAATGTAACTAAGGAAAAACGTTGTAGGTACCGATGACAAGTTAGGAAATACTGTGTAGGTACAGAGAATAAAGAACAGTATGGTACCAATAATAAGTTCCACCCAGTGACACCAAGCGGGACCGGCGGGTGGGTTGTGTGACTGCACAGATGGCCACTCAAAGAACATCAGTTACAGGTAAGCAACCTGCTTTTCTTCGTCGTGGCCTCTGTGCATAACACATATGGGTAGATTAGCAAACTTACCCTGACCGGAGGAGGGAACGTGTCATCAACGAAGAACAGCTGACAGAACGGCTCTTCCAAAGGAACAGTCCTGTCTTGCATGGACACCTAGACTATAATGTTTAGCGAATGTGCATGGAGTGGCCCAGGTGGCCGCCCTGCAGACATCGTCAGTCGGGACCCCCGCCGCAAAGGCTGAAGAAGCAGCTACTGCTCGAGTAGAATGACCCCTTGGGGTTGTAGGTAAGTCAGTCTTAGCCAACTGGCAGGACAGAGTAATAGTGTGAACTATCCATTTGGAGAATCTTTGAGGGGTAACAGGAAATCCTTGGTCCTGCTCATTTAACAAAGAGCTGATTGGAGCGTTGAATAGATTCAGTCCTTGATCTATAAAAGGCTAAGTAGAGCCATACATCGAGCGCATGTAAGGATCTCTCAATCGGATTCAATGGAAATGGAAAAAACGCAGGTAAGACTATCTCTTGACTCATGTGAAAAGAACTAGCCACTTTTGGTAGAAAAGACGGATCCATTCGCAGAACAACTTTCTCCCTATGGAAATTCAAATAGGGAGGGTCTACCCTGAGGGCACAGAGCTCACTAGCTCTTTGAACTGATGTAACCGCTACAAGAACACCTGTCTTCCAAGAAAGAAGGTGTAAATCGATAGTCGCTAAAGGTTCAAATGGAGCTCTTGTTAGTGCTTGTAATACCACTGAAAGACTCCAAGTCGGCATAACTGGTCTGATCGTCGGATGAAGGTTATGCAGCCCTTTAAGGAATCTTTTTATCAATGGTTGAGAAAAAATGGAGGATCCCTGAATTGTACCATGGTAATAAGAAACTGCCGCCGTGAACACCTTTATGGAAGATGGCTTAAGTCCTAAATGGTGGAGTTCTAAGAGAAACTGAAGAATATTCTCTATGGAGGCTGAATATGGAAAAAACGAACGAGACTCAGCAAAAGTAGAGAATCGTCGCCATTTAGCCGCGTATGATTTTCGGGTTGACGGTCTTAACACAGATGTGAGAATGTTCTGAATTTCCAGGTGGAAAACTGTCAAACCCAATGGAAAACTCGTTGAATCCAATGAAGCAGGGTAAGCAAATGGATTCGAAGCCTGGACTCGAGTGTATACGAGTGGGACACGATCGAGGGACACGATCTGTATAAGAGGTAGATGCCGTCGGTACCGAGTCAGCACCGACTGTTATCGAATCTGTCAGGCTGTTAATTTCAGCGATGTTAAATCTGAGTGGCGAACTGTGCCCTCTCGCTGAGTTATGAGATATGGGAAAGATGGAAGTTGAAGATATTCATCATGAAATATTCGAAGAAGTTTTGAAAACCATGCTTGGTGTGGCCACCATGGGGTTATCAGCAGTCCTGTGGCCCCATCGTGAACTATCTTCAATATTACTCTCATAATGAGAGGAATCGGAGGGAAAGTGTAAAAGTTCATATTGTCCCAAGGGATCATAAAAGCATCCCCTGATGATCCCTGTCCGATTCCCGCTCTCGGAACAAAAGGTCTTGCATACCCTGTTGTTCCGGGTAGCGAACAAGTCCATGTCTGGATGTCCCCAGCGATGGTAGAGTTGGTTGCATATCTGCCGATTCAGCTCCCATTCGTAAGATGTCGACATTTGTCTGCTTAGAAGATTGGCCTCAACATTGTCCGTACTGGCTAGATGTACTGCTATGAGAGCAATGTCTCTCGGGATGCACCTGTCCCATATCTGCATTGATAGCTGAGCCAACGTGGGCAACTTTGTCCCACCTTGTTTGTTCAGATAAAAGACTGTGGCGATGTTGTCCGAGGTTATCTGAACGACTTGGTGCCGAAGAACGTCCTTGAATGATCGTAGCGCCTTGAATACTGCCAGAAGTTCTAGGAAATTGATATGATTCTTGGACTCCTGTCGATTCCAAACACCTTGAGTGCATAGATCGGAACACACTGCTCCCCATCCGAGCAAGGACGCATCGGTACCGAGAGTCACTGAAGGACACCGGGGTCGGAATGGAACCCCAACGATCAAGTTGGCTGGAATTGTCCACCATATCAGAGACTGTAGAATAGAGGGAGGAAGCCGAATTAACTTCGTGGGCAAGTCCACTTGTGGTCGAAACATCTTGTTGAAATAGAGCTGGAGAGGGCGAAGTCGAAGCCTGGCATGGGGGACAACAGCAACCGATGCAGCCATGTGTCCCAAGAGTTTTTGGATGGATCAAGCAGGAACCATCCCGTCTCGTCGCATTCGATGGATGAGTCGGGCAAGAGTGTGCTACCTGTCTCGCGGAAGGAAAGCTTTTGCCACCGTGGAATCCAGACGGGCTCCGATGAAATTGATCATCTGTGCAGGAACAAGAGAGGATTTCTCAATGTTAATGCAAAGTCCAAGATCCTGCAGCAGGGTACAAGTCATACGTATAGAGGAAAAAAGTCCTTCTCTGGTCTGAGAGACCAATAGCCAATCATTGAGATAAGGGTAAATTTGAACACTACGTAGTCATAAAAATGCACAGACCGGGGCCGTACACTTCGTAAAAACCCTTGGTGCGGTAGCCAGCCCGAAAGGTAGCACTGTGAGTTCAAAAATTTCAGATGCAACAGCAAAACGGAGGAAACGCCTTTGACACAGATGGATTGAAATGTGGAAATAGGCATCCCTCAAGTCCAATGAGGCAAACCAGTCCTCTCTCCTCAGCAACAGCAGGATATTTTGAAGGGTGGTCAACCTGAATTTCTTTGTTGTGATAAACCTATTGACGTTTCGTAAGTCCAGTATTGGGCAGAGACCACTGTCCCTCTTCAGGACTGTAAAATATCTTGAATAGAATCCATGGAGTCCTTCAGATCGAGCTATTTGACGAATCGCTCCCTTACGGAGAAGCTGTTGAACTTCATCGAGTAATGCCGGTGAGCATGGTGTAAACCGGATCGGGCTCGATGGAGGAACGATGTTGAATTCTATCAGATATCCGTGCTGAATGATGGATAACACCCAACTATCAGATGTGATGGACTCCCAAATGGGGAGTTGGCCTTTCAGTCGGTCCCCAAATGAGAGAGGGCTGGGTGGGGTAGGGACTAGAGGAAAGGTTTGCCTGTCCCATCAACGTTGTCGCTTGTCGCCATCGAAACGGCGACGGCCCTGTTGGAAACGTTGCGGCGGCTGTTGTCGGCAGCATTGTTGTCGGTGTTGAGGCTGCTGTCTAGATTGGTACAGCTGCCGATATGACAGACGGGTCCAAGACCACTTACGTCGGGCTTGAGGCTGCATCTCCTTGCGCCGAGCCGTCATCCTGGACTCATGGATTTTCTTCAGTTTGTGGTCGGTCTTGGAGTGGAAGAGCCCGGACCCGAAAAGGGCATCTCCTCGATACGCCTCTACATCTCCTCCAGGAAGTTGCAATTACGCAACCACACATGTCGCCGGAGGGAGATGGCACCAACCAGGGCCCTAGGGTCGGTGTCAACATGATGTCTCGCCGTGGAGAGCTGTTGAATTGCGACCTGCATAGCCTCCTTTATGAAAACTTTTGCAAGGTCACCTTGGTTGTCTAGGAGAGCGGAGATCACATTCTTTAGGCGCTGCATAATAAAATATTGGTATCACGCCAGTGTCACCTCGTAATTTGATATTCACAAGCCGAGTCCAGAGGCCGCATAGACTTGGCGTGCTAGAGAGTCAATTTTCCTCCCCTCCTTGTTGCGGGGTGTGGTGTGACCCCTTGACTCTCTGCCCTGTGAAGACTCCACCACGACCGAGTTCAGTTTAGGATAATGTAGGAGGAATGGAATGTCGTCCTCCCAAACCCGGTACATGGCTTCATACCTCCTCGATGTTGGTTGAGGATGGGTGGGCAGGTCCCATGGCTGGGTCATTGCTTGCCGTAGGGTGGTAATAAGCGGCAATACCATAGACGTCGACTGCTCTCCCCGAACCACATCATAAAATGTATCAGTGCTGGGAACGGGCCGTTGTAGGGCATCGATCTCCAGTGTCTGAACCAGGCGAGACATCAGCTCCGTGAAGGAGATATGCGATTTGTCGGGGGATCCAGGGCCCTGAGATGTCACTGCGACATCTGGAGAAGTGGAGTCGACGTCGGACTCATCTGAGTCCATCCCATAGCATGGGGCAGCGCTGGAGGAAGACTCTCTGGGTGACATGGACCGACTGCTCTCCCTACTCGGTCTCGTTGGTATGTGCCTCAGAACCAGATATGTCGGACGGACCCGAGGAGCTGGTGGAGAGGGATGGTCTCGAGGAGCCGAATAGTGTACAACAGAGTGGTATTCCCCCCATCCGTGATAGAATGAAGATCGGGGATGGTACCAGTCATCAGATCTTCTGTCAGATGAACGGCTTCTAGAACTCCTCGGAGGAGACATCTCAGTCTCTATGTCCAGTCTTGCTGGGGGCATAGGTGTGGGAGACCTAGCCCTGGGCGGGGAGTCTCAAATCTCTCCATCAGAGATTGATTCCCGATGTGGAGCTTGCAGAGACTCACTTGTTGGTCCGCCCACACGCCGAGGGGACCCCGGAGGGGTAACCCTCATAGCCACTTGAAGAGTCGAGCCTGGTGGGGTCGGTACCATGACAGCTGTCGGGACCAAGGGAGCCAATGAACCCGAGTCTCAATGCTTGGGATGCTGAGGATTCTTCGGTTTGAGAAGCGATTTCACGGCCTTATCTTTCTTGGCCTTCTTATGATCAGACGGCTTTTCAGAGCCGCTGTGCTTCCGCTTTTCACACCGTTTTTTTGGCAGGGAAGCAGGTCGATCGCCCATGGTGGACGCACCTTCATCTGAAGGGCATGAGGGTGGGGCAGCGGAGGAAGAGGCCAGTGGCGCAGACGAAGCTGGATGGGTAGTTGCAGCCAAAGTCGAAGCAGGGCGAGTAAGCAGTGGATCTGATTGCAAGAGTGTGCAGTCCCACAAGAGCCTACGTAGGTGATTCTCGTGGTTCTTTCTAGCCTGCTTCGAGAAGGCCAGACAATGGCTGCACTTGTCTGTCCTATGACCCTCTCCCAAACAGAGGAGGCATAGGTCATGTAGGTCTGCTGGGGACATTTGGGACCCGCACTCTGCACACTTGCGGAAAGCCGCTCATTGCGCCATCATAGAAAGGAAAGAGAGAAGACAGTGCAGAGGGAGAAGATAAAATTTTTGCTTTTTTGTTTTGTTTTTATACGAAACTAGAAGAAAAGTGAACAAATGAGAGAACAATGAAAACTATCAGAAGGGATATATAACTTGGAAAAAAGAAGAATCGCAAACATGAAAAAGGGACAAGAAACGGTCAGAGTGAGAGCAAAAGCGGCACGAGGCACAACGAACAGCTGTCGCAAAGACTGGGAAATGGCGGACACTCCGCTCCATATATACTACTGCAGGGAAGGGGAGCGGAGTTTTTCCCACCAAAACCGTTAGCTATCAATCTCCCGGCCATAGGCACTGCACAGGCACAGCACCCGTATGTGTGATGCACAGAGGCCACAACAAAGAACAGTCAGGGTTGATCTCCTCTAGAACTAACCGGTTTGATCGCCTTGCGGTCCAAGGGACTCGCAGGAGTCTCCTCCAGCACCACAATTCAAAGGCCTCAATCCTTTGGCGCTCAGCCTTCCTTATGGTCCAGCTTTCACATCCATACATTGCAACTGGGAAAACCATAGCCTTGACTATACGCACTTTTGTTGGCAGGGTGATGTCTCTGCTTTTTAGTATGCTGTCTAGATTTGCCATAGCTTTCCTCCCCAGGAGCAAGCATCTTTTAATTTCTTGGCTGCAGTCCCTGCCTGCGGTGATCTTGGAGCCGAGGAAAATAAAATCTGTCACTACCTAATTGCATACAAAACATTAAAAGACAGTAAAAAGACCTAGCAAGAATAACAGAAAGGCACCTGGAAATTGTGTCAGCCCCCTGAAAGACAAGTGCTTTATTGGGCCAAGAATGAGCTTTGTGTCCTTGTCCTTGCTTCTCCCCATCCATCTCCTTCACCTGTACCCTTCCTTTAGTGCAGATAACAGCTTCTTAAACCAGGACTTCCTATGAGGTCAGAACTGAGAAACTATTGCCAAGCTAAATCTTTCTTCATATGCCACCACACGTTTAACACTCTCTGTCAAACTTCTTGATATATTTACGGCCTGGGCTTTAAGTAGATGAACAGTGTAATGTATTGTTAGTTGGACAGTTTTAACAGATTCTACTTCCATTTTCTCAACTCCTCCAGACTCTGTGTCTATCTGGAATGTCATTTGCTCTATATCCTACTCCCTCCAGTCTAGTATCACACAGTCCCAGTCTCTCCTACTTCATCATGGGACATTAATCTTTCTTCCTTGCCTCTGTATAAACATTACTGAGAATTTATCAGTGGAACACCCACCCCTCAATTCCACTGTTAATAAATAACATTCACCATCTGGTGGATTCTCCTGCTGACTGAGTAAAATATAGAAGGCATTCCTGCCTGAAATGCCTATTTATCCCTCAACACCACCTTTCCCAAGGTGGTGGTGCCTCCAGATGTTTCGTCCACAATTCTCATCAACTCCAGTCGGCATGTTCCATTATCTGTGGTAATAGTTGTCCAAATCATCTGGATGGCACTAGATCATGGGATGATTTAATATAAGAATCCTGTAGGACAGGAAAGAAGAATGCATGCCTGTCAAGATGTTATTGGATTGCAACTCTCATCACCTCTCACAGTAGGCACAATGGGAGCTAGGGTAGTGAGATTTGTAGTCCAATGTCATCTAAAGGCCCACACATGCCTGGCTTCTGCTCCAGGGACCAGCACCTTCACTGATGTGGGAATTATTATAGCATATTTTCTTCTTGCATTGCTTGGCAGCGGCAATCCAAGCTTGCTGCCTCATCTTCCAATGGTAGTAGTATTCTTTTGATTCTAGAAAGAGAAATCTTGCTTTAGGGAACGACCAAGTATAAGCTTCATATAACTTTAAATTCTAACATTACAAGTGGTATGGGAGTTGTATTTCACCAGCTGTCATGGTACTAAAGATAATATTGTCAGGTGTTCTTTGATATCAGTTGACCTCATTTTGAGTTGGCTTAACTCACTAAAAAATATCCTACATTGAGCCTTAAAAGGAACAATGAATGAGAAGGCAGTTATTTCATTTTTATTGTTGTTTTATAATATTATTGTAATATTCTTGATACTGTTCCTACCTCTGCTCTTAAGGCTCTCTACATGAACTATTGCATATTGCATATTTTATGGCTATAGGTTTGATCATATTATTTATCTGTACTATTTTCTTAAATGGTCCCCTCTTCTTACATCTTCATTTTTCAGTTACTTACACATACTTCCAAATGTCTCCATCTTGTGCACTTCTGTATCTTCACTTCTTTTTCTGTTGGCTTTTCTTTAGACCCTTTGCTCTGCAGGTACCAATCTTGTATTTAAGTCTAATATTACCTTCTCAATTCCCTGCTGTTGGAAAGAAAAAGGAAAAGTGTCAGGTATTACAATGTGGTGTTCTGTGCAGCAGCTACGTTGAGCTCTATCCCATTCTCCCTCCTTAGAGTCCAGGCGTCACAGTTTTCCTACACTTTCTCTGCAGAACAGCTAGCCACAGAGGTACAAAATTGCCCAATAAGATTCATGGCCCTGTGGGAATTTGAACCCGTGTTTTCCTGCTTCAACACACTAGCTTATTTCAAGTGCACTCATCATGCACAACACCCTTTGTACAGCCTTAGCATGGAAGTGCTGCAGGGTGTGTCATGAATGCAGTCTTCTCTATATCTGGCCATCTGCCAGCAAGGAATTTGCATCGGTTCTAGTAGTCAGGTTCTCTTTTGGTCCTTGCACGTCATTGATGTCACACCTACAGGCACATAGGGATGCTTGGGGATGTTATGTGGCTCATCTTTAGGATTTTGTGGGATTCAACATAGTTTAATGTATCTTACTGTTATTAGCGTGTATGTTCAAAAATGATTTCATACTGCTAGTTGCCTTGAGGACTCAACACTCAAGAAAAACTACAGACAAGGTTAAATAATGATCCTGTTTCACAGTAAATGCATCAAACAGAGCACCAAATGATAGATTAAGAGGGAGGGGGAGTATTAACCACACAGTGAAGTGAGCTATAGGGTATTCTTACAGGTATTGTCCAGTGTTATCACACTAGTAACATTGTTTGTTTTCACAAACCAGGACTTCATAGTTTCAGAGTGGACAACTGCTGAGAAGAGACTTTAACCTCTTGATTTCAAAGGGGCCGTAGTTTTCACTGGTGCCTCCCTGGCTAATGTAAGAAAGGTGTTTTGCCATAAACGATTCTGAGATCTTTGGTGAGGTTGTAGAGGGGTCGGCCCAAGCAGGAAGCCCGTTGTCTGCCCTGTAAAGAAAATAGCAAGTTACAAAATGAAAGCATCAAAGAACCAACAGGATGCAGTCCCTGGAGTCTCTTCTGGCATGTGGGTCCTCCTTGAAAGTTAGCACTGAGTGAAGAGTGACCTTAAAACTCACTTTATTCAAACAGACTGAGCTCAGGTTTAAAGTTCAAGGCATTTTGTTTTTTCACCTGTTTCCTACAGTTTTCAGAAACTTCTGAAGAATTAATATGTAACTATATCTGGTCATTGAACCAACAGTGAGGATTTTTTTTTCTCAAGGGAAAATAATGTTACTGTATTAAAAAGAAGGAAAATGGGATGCTATACTGGATTGTGGTAAAACATTTCAATGCTTGCATCCTGAAAGTCAATGCAATATTTCATATAGAATCCAAGAGTTATCCAAAGCCTCATGGACCAGAACGATTTCTCAGATGAACTTTGGTTTGGGAGTCCAAAATAGCATTGTATGACTGTAGGCTAAAACACAATTTTTTCTGAGATATTTTTATCTTCACTTCAGGTTCATCAGGGATTTAAGTCAGTTCTCAACACACTACAAGAAAATCCAGGGTCAGGTTAACTGGGATAGGCACAAGTTTAATTCTGAGTAGCTCTAAGTTGCTAGGATTGAGGGGAAGGTTCAGGCTCTGCACAGTGGTGCCTCTTGAGTAGATCTGTTGACTTTCACATAAGTGAACAAGGCCAATTCTATTTAAACATGTGTTCCCTGACTTACCAGTCACAGTTTCTTGGGCACAATCTGATTTTAATAGTTTTAATTCTTTAATTCTTTATTACTGTTACTATTATTATATCCCCTTTTTATTTTTCCACAATCAGATATTTTACTGGAGGTAGAATGGTATATAAATATTGCAAATAAATTTTGCAATATCTGGGAAAAATAAAGCACTGCTCACAGCAGGTCATATATCCCTAATGGATTGCATTTGTGCATGTGCACAAGCATCTATGCAATGTCTTCCTGTTCACAGAGTGCTAGAGATAAACTCCACTTCCCAAGCCCTTTGCAATATAAAATGCCTTCCTTGGAGCACACACATCCCATCTGTCATAAAGATGGGCAGTTTGCTAAAGCATCACTATCACTCATTTCTTAGCAATGTTCCTGTGGAAACAAGCACTGAAACCTAGCACAGGTCTAGGCCATGAGGAAATGTCTCTTATAGAGTTCTTGGGGATATAGGAAATGGGATACCATCTGGAGTAAAGAAGGAGCAAATCCTTGTTTTTCTAGGGACCCCACGGGAGCTGGTATATCTACCATCAGTGGTGTCCCTTTACTTTCTACTATATATGTGAATGGCAGCCACAAGCACAGGGTTTAGGTATTAATCTGGCAGCTGCGGTGTGTATGGAGTGTCAGATACTATATTGCATCATGCTGGTAGGGCACTCTGCTGGCTTATGCGTAAATATAAATAGCATGTATCAGTCATTTACAACACAACCCTGTGCATGCTATAGAGAAGCAGGCCCTACTGTGTCCAGTATTGTTCTCAAATAAGTTTTCTTAGGAGTTCACATTCATGAGCTGTGTAAACCTCACAGCTTTGCAAGAAAGGTCAGTTCTATTTTATTATTTCAAATGTTGAGTTTTAAAGCTGAAGGTGTGTAGTAAATTTCTGGCAAAGACCAGACTGAAGCAGGAATATCCTACTGTGTATTCATAAGCACTGTGCTAAGCTGTCATTTTATGTTGTTTATTTACCTAGCCTTTCCAAAATATATGTTATAACATGCTGTAAACACCAGGACCCAGAGTAAACCCATTAAGCTGGTGGGTTAAGAATGGTGAGAGATTCAGGACAGTTGTGAGGAAGTGCATCACACAGAGCACAATGAAACTGTGGACATTGTTACTGCGGGTTGCAGTGACGCCTGCCACCTGAGATGATGTTAAAAGGGAAGTGGGCAGATTTACGAAGGATGATGCTGTCAATGGCTACCCTTCACGGCTGCTGTGTATTTCTTCCAGTTACCAGAAGAAGCATGCCTGTATATCTTAGTTGCTGGGAATGTGAGTGAGGTGGTGCTGTTCCCCCCCGCCTCCCCTTGCTTGTGGGCTTCCCACAGGCAGCTGGTTGGCTACTGTGTGAACAGCAAGCCGGACTAGGTAGTCCTTTGATCTGGTCCAGCACAGCATTCCTTATGAAGCTGTTGTCAGAAATAAATGCAGAGTATTAAAATGTGGTCCTAGCTGGTCTGGTTGTGAGAATCTTGCTGTGGTTTTCAGCTGTTTTCATCTCAAGTCACATCATGTACTTTATTTTCTGTTATTTTTGCTTTCCTGCTCTAAAATACCGTTCTAAGCTGCACCAACAATTGGATAGGCTGTCAGTCATACTTAAAAGAAATCGCTTGAAGAGATGATATACAGATTTCACTCATTTTCCCAGGATATTAAACTTTAATGGCTGTAGTATGAATATTTCATGACAGCATCTTTTGAATAGCTTGGTTTGTCCTGGAGGATATTGTACATTATAAGACCTGATTTTTGCCTAGGCAAACTGGTGAAGTGCTGGAGCATCAGCTTTTTTTCTGTTTGATTACAAGGAAAAGCACATTTTGCCACTAAATCTTCTATGTGTGTGCCTTGATATTTGTTTTTTTACAGCTCTCTGATTGAAACTATGTATCAGATATTATTCTTTACTCTTGCCACAAGGTGGCTAAATAGCCTATTAATACGTATTAAAAGGTTCTTCTCTATGGAGGATTAAGGATCATTGAAGTTTCAAGCTTGGTCAGGTTTGTTCTGTATTTGTCTGCTCCTGCAGAGGAACATACAGAAGACTTAGGTAGTCATCCAAAAGCCACAGTATGACAATACTTTGTTTCGGCCAACTAAAATGTCACAGAAGAGTGAACAATATTTAGAGTTCTCCAGAGTTTTGGAGCTCTGAGATAGAAGTGAGTCTTCGCACAGAAATACATTTTTAAATTGTTTTGGGCAGAGAAGATTGTTGGTATCTTGGAATGAAGGTGGGGGGGGGAGAGAGAGAGCACGCTGTGCTTTCACTTCTCTCTTTTATTGTTGATACCCTAAATTGTCTCGAAAGTCCTGCTCTTTCATGCAATTCCATGTTCTAATTTACAGGGTTTTATGCACAGATATGTTAAGGGATGCAATTACAAACAGTGACCTTGCTTTAAGCTGCAGTTCCCTCATTCGCTTCAGCCCTGGTTTACTGTTGTGAAAATGATTAAAGTAAGCACAAGAGGGGAGGGAGGTTTGCGGGGATTCTCAGTGGCATGAAGAGCCTTCATGGGTCCAGAGGTCTCTCCTCCAAATGTTGCCCTTCATGACCCTCCATGAGCGGAGGCAACAGAAATACGGGAGGGGTGGACCTAGTGCTCCTCCTCCTCAATGTTTACTTGAACTGCTTTCACAATGCCTGAAAAGGGCTTTTTCTTCCTTTCATTGCTGCAGCATGTCAGCAACTAGGAGCCATAATGGAAACCCTATTATGAAGGGTTATGCAGAACACTGGAAACCTCTGGGCTCTTGGAATCAATTGGAACAAAATGTTCAAGGCCTCAGTTACCTTTGATAGATGAAGACTTGAGGAGAAACTCCTGATTTCATCTGTAAGAAGAACTCTTCTCCCTGAAACAACCCTGCCCCCCCCCCCCCCCGCACCACCAAAAGCGCAGCTCCATATGTGCAGGGGAGAAATTGCTTAATGTAAATGAAGCATATCTTTTGCAGACAGATGCTCTGCTTTCTATGGAGATTTTAATGTGCATTTTCATTTTCCCTTTTATACTTTAACTTATTAACTCTGACAAGTAACCTCTTGGTTGTGAACAATTTAATTCACAATTCACTTTTTCTGATTCAAAGTGAACATGAGTGCCCTAATCCCCTAATGGGAATTAATTGCATGTTTCACTGCTTAACTCTGATCCTTTCTCCATCCCCACTGGGACAAGTTTCTTCCTGAAGGATCTGTGTTTGTTATTCAAAACACAATCTGAGAGGTAATGCTTTTTCTAGAGCAACTGAATATTAATGTTCTTTCCTTTGTAGGCAAACAAACTGCAGCCTCGAACCCATCTGATGCCATGAATGAGAAACATACAGACCTAAATGTTGATGAACTAATGGAGCAAAACAGTGTGCATTTTGAAAAGGCGGCACCACAAAAAAGGAGCATGTGGTCTTAAGGGGAGAGGCTTCAGTGTTCTGGGAAAATAGTATTCTCTTCTTCTCTTGGAAAGTAAATAACACAAGGCATGCTCCCTGGTCAAAGCAAGATGGCTAGTTTTAAACTGGCAGCTTCTGACAGGGTTCCTTTTCTTTAGGACTTTTAAATAGTGCATTTTGAACATGAAAGAAAACATTTTTGATAAACTTGCCTCCATCCTGAAAATTATGCAGGAAGTGCTAAGCTTGACAGCTTTTCTCAAGGCCACATATTTTATTTTGATCCCACCTTCCTTCCAAGAAGTAGAAGTGGGCATCCATGGTGCTCTCACTCTCCTCTCTACATGTTTATCATCACAACAGCCCTGTGAGTAGGCATGGTGAGTTAGGGCTGAGAGCTAGTGAAATCACTAGCTCTTAGCCTGTGAGCTGAGGCTAGCTTATAGCCTAAAACTCTCCAATCCCCAGTGCTGGACAGGGACCTGGGAGATTTGGGCTCTAGTCTCCACTCAGCCATGAAGCTCTCTTTGGGCCAGGCACAGAGTCTAACCTACCTCAAAGGGTTGTTGTTGCAAGGATAAATGGGATGGGGAACCTTGAATTGCTCACAAGAGGAAAACAGGCATGTCATAAACATAATAATAATCACCACAGTGGCTCTCGTCTAGTAATTTTATAGCTGAGCAGGGAGCTGGACCACGACTGCTGGCCTCACACATACTATGCCAGTCATTTCCAAATGCATGCCATGAGGGAACTACTTGTGTAGCATGGTAAGCAAATGAATATTGAAAGGCTTGTGTGACACCTAAGTACACTCCAGCAGAGTCCTGCTGCCTGCTGTGCTTCTCTGTGTGATTCACAACTTTAGTTTGGCTCTTCCTACTCAGTCTCCTCTGAGGCTCTGCATGTATTTATTGCATTTGTATACCTCTCCACAGTAGTTGAAGCTCTCTGATTGATTCAGAAAGGAACTGATGTTCTTCGAGTGATCGTCTGTGCATGCGCACATATGGGCTCCGTGCCTGCAGGGGCCTGTTGTCAGGGAGATTTTCAAAGCTAAGCTCAATTTTTGCAGGAGCCCCATCCTCTCTCCCTCTACAATAAATAGGAAGGGCTCCCACCATTTTCCCCAGTTCAAAAGAGACTGATGTTTTGGCTTCAGAACTGGAGATGGAGGAGGAACGGTTCAGTCCACATCACAATGGAACAGAACAGTCTGTATAGGGACTGAAGATTGACGACACCACCATGGGGGTGGTGGGTGGGTTGTGTGAATGCACAGATGACTACTCAAAGGACATCAGTTACACGTAAGCAACTGTGCATCGCACACATTATTCTGATGGAATGCACTCTTGGTAGTTGCAGGAGCTGTGGTCCAGCGAGTTGCTGCATCAGTTTAATTGTCTCTATGATCCAGTTGGTAAGCTGCTGGGAATCAATGGGGTCAACCCAGACCATTCACTGTAGGCAGCAAAGAGTTTCTGGGAATGGCAAAATGGTTTGGTAAAGGACCGATAAAAGCCCAGGGCTCATCGAACAACGAGGGTGTGCAGGGCCGATTCCGTGGGAGTGGATGGTGTCGGGAAGAATGCTAGTAATGTCTTGGTTTAGGTGGAATTGGGAGGCAACTTTCAGCAAGAATGCCTTGTCTGGTCAGAGAATTGCCTTGTCTTTGTGAAAGGTAAGGAATGGTGGGTCTATGCATAGTGTGCATAGTTCACTTGCTTTCCTGGCTGAGGAAGGGCTCCCTTCCAGAAGAGAAAGCACAGTTCTCCAATGGCCAGGGACTTGAAAAGGGGATTCATCAGCACCTGGAGTACTACAGATAGACTCCATCCCAGTGCGATGGATTGGGTGGTGGATTCAGATTGGGTACACATTTAAGGAACCAATGGGGCAGAGAATGGGAGAAGATGGAGAAATCATTCCATGAAATGAAGAAAAGGCCACTAGGTAAGCTTTGATAGATGACAGTTTTGGTATGGAGTGAATGTAGGAAAGTCAGGATTTGGTAGATGAAGGCCTGGAGTGGATTGAAGGATTCCTTCTGAGTGAAGCCCAGAAAGCATTCTATTTAGAAACATATGAATGCCTTGTGTTTGGTTGCAGTGCTGCCTCTAAAATCAATTAGATTTCAGGATGGAGGTAGAGATCCTGGTCTACTTGCATATTCTCTGTCATGAGTTGATGTCTTGATGTCTGGATGACGGATCATTCCTCAATTCTGGGAGAAGATGTCCAGTCTCCTCAGCAGGTGGATGAACTCATGGTTTGACATGTGGAGAAGGTGGGCAAACCATGGTTGATGGGGGCACCATGGAGTCACTAGAGTGCAGTAAGTGTTGAGCCTTCTGATTTTTTCCAGTACTTTGGTGATCAGCGGGGAATGGGGGAACAAGTAGAAGAGTGTTCTGTCCCATGGCTGGAGGAACACGTCATCCAGCAAGCCTTGGCCAAAACCAGCATGGGAGCAGAAAACTTCACATGCCATATTCATTGGTGTCGCACACAGTCCATGATGGGGTCACCCAGGTCTCAAAGAGGCTGCATAGGATGTTCTGGTGAAGCTGCCATTCATGAATTGTTTGTGGCATTCTGCTGTAATGTTGGTGGTTCCAGCAAGGTGGGTGACCACAACAGTAATGCCTTGAGCTATGCACCAGTCCCATCTTTGCAGTGTAAGGCAGGTCAGGGAGGCTGACCGGGTGCCACCTTGTTTGTTCAGATAGAACACCAGCATAGTGTTGTCCAAAGAGATTTGAATGTGTCTGCCCTCAAAGAGCTGCCAGAATGCAAGCAACACTTTCTGGACCACTAAGAGTTTGAGGAAATTGATATGGTTCCCTCAGTCCCGCTCAGTCCACAGTCTTGGGTCTTGCTGACCATGCAGTGGGCTCCCCACCCTAAGAGAGGCGCATCTGCTGTTAGAGTGAGGGGTTCTTTTGAAGGTGTAAAGGCAATCCTGCCCACTAGGTTGTGCTTGTTGTTTCACCAGGAAAGGCTTGCTTGAATGGAACAGGGAAATACCAACAGTTTTTTGATCAAGTTGCACTGAGGCCCGAAGGCCTGGGCAAACCATAGTTGTAAAGGTCGCATCCCTAACCTTGCAAACTAGTCAACAGCCACCATGGAAGCACGTGGCCAAGGAGTCATTGAACTTGTTGAATAGTCACCCTGGGGTCAAGCTGGAGGTGGAGAGTTGAGGCGATAAGAGTTGTTAACTTGATCCAGAAGGAGGTATGCTTGGGCTGTCATGGAATCCAGGTGTTCTCCAATGTACAGGATCGCCTGGGAAGGGACAAGCAGAGATTTATCATCATTAGTGCAGAGTTCTAATTGGTCCAAAAGATTACAAGTTTCACGAACAGATCCCAACAGATCCTTCAGGGATGGAACAATCAGTAGCCAATCATCCAGGTATGGGAAGAGTCAGAACCCTTGTAGCCAAAGATGTGCACAAACTATAGTCATGCATTTGGTGAACAACTGTGGGGTTGTGGATAGGCTGAATGGTAGGACCGAAAGTTCAAATGCCTCAGTCCCAATTTGGAACGTGAGGAAGTAATGGTAGTCTGGGTGGACAGACACATGAAAATAGGTGTCTTTCAAATCAACGGATGCAAACCAGTCCCCTTGGTGCAGTAGAAAGAGATGCCTTTGAAAAAGAGACTATGTGGAACTTCTTGTGGGAAAAGAAGACGTTAACGTCTTGCAGGTCTAAAATGGGATGAAGGCTGCCAAACTTCTTCAGAATGGTGAAGTACTGGGAGTAGAAGCCGTAATTCAGGTCAGATGGGGGAATGGGACAGATTGCTCCTTTCAACAATAATGTGTTGACCTCGCCACTAAGGCTGGGGAAAGTGGTGTTAAGTGCACAGTTCTTTGTGGTGGCAGAGTGTCATGTTCAATTAGATATCCATTCTCCAAAATGGAAAGAACCCACCAGTCTGATGTTCTGGCATCCCATTTGGGAAGGTAGTTGTTATGGTAGCCTTTGACCTATACCAGTGCCAAGGGAGGTAGACTGCTTCACACAAGGAGTCCTTGCTAATGTCTCTCAGTATCCAAGCACTTTTTGCTAGTTTTCTGGAACCATGAAGACTGGGGGTACCAGGTCCCATGATTTCTCTGGATGGTATACAGATGACTCCCACTGACTGTACTGTGGGTCCCAGGGCCTCTGTTACCAAGGATAGCTGGGGATGGTAGTGGTGGGGCCCAGTAGGCTTCCTAGTCCCAAGTCACTGGTGGGGACCTGGTCCCTTATGTTGGCCAACAGGTGGTGCTGTAGGACAGAGTTGGTCCCATATGGTCCATATGGTGGTCCAGTGGCTGGATAAGAGAGTGAGAGTGGTGGTTGTTAGTGTGAGGAGCCAGTGGATCCAGGTGGAGACAGAGGTGGTGGACTGGCATAGATAAGAGGATGGTCTGTTTCATGTCTCCCCTTCAGAGGAGTGGGAAGTGGTCAGTTCTGCTTGTGCCATCAAGCCCAATGGAGGACCTGGCGTAGGAACCAGTGGTGAGTCAGCAGAGAGATTGGTTGTGGAGATAGTGTAGATGTGGTAGCCATGGCTGCTGGTGGAATGGGTGACTGAATGCACACTGATGGTACTGATGGTGAATGGTATCTGGACCATCTTGAGGGTTTTTCTTTACACTTTCTGGCTGCCATCTTAGCATGGTTTACCATTTTGTGGGACTTTTGTGTCTATTTTTTTGTCTTCTCATCACATGGGCACGTGGTTCTTGTGGGAACCAGTAAATTGGCTGGAGGAGCCCCAGCAGCTGCTGATGCAGCATGAGAGGAGGCAGAAGCCCAGGAGGTTGACAGGCAGTCCTGAAAGCTTGTGGTGACTGATTGTATCATCATCAGGGCAATCTGCACACTCTGGTCTTGAGTTGCCCCACCCGGTTCTTGGAGGCCTACCGGGTGAAGGCCCAGCAGTGGCGGCAAGAGTCCACTTGGTGGCCTTCGCAAAATAGGCAAAGAAAATGCCTGTCTATAGCCACAATGGACACATTTCAGGAAAGCTGCCTTGAGGGCCATTGGGAACAGGTAGAAGAAAAGAGGTATGTGGAGAAAGAAGTGGTGATAGGGGAGTTTACTGGGGGCGTGTGGATAAGAGTAGGTTAAAAAACAGTATAAAATTGAAGGAAAATAGGTAAAAGTAGAGATGTACTTGAGAGTTTAGAAGATTCTAGAAGCTGAAGGAACGTAGAGAGCCAGAAGCCCAAGGCACCCCAGATGATGGTCAGAAAAGAATTGGGGGAAATGGCAGGTGCCCTCCCATTTATACCAGAGGGGGAGGGGTGGAGGCTCCCACTGAAAATTGAGCTTAGCTACAAAAAATCTTCCCAACAAACAGGCACAGAGTCCATATGTTTGATCCACAGAGGCCACGGAGAAGAACAATGTATGTCGGTTTAATGGTTATGGTTTCTCTAAAGCATCCTGGGAATTGAAATGTGCTGTGGCTCCAGGAATTTTCTGATAGTAGTAGGTTCTTCTCTGGAACTAGAGTCCACAGAGTTCCTTGGGGAGAAGGGCATGGAGAAAATGAAGGGCAGTTCAGCTGAAGGAAGTCTGCAGTGCAGATACATTTTGAAGAGGTTCAGGGCTGCACTGTCTCTGCTCCTGGCATGGCCGGCTCTTTTCAAGGACTGCTGGTGCACAGAGGCAGCAAAAGTGCCCTCAGGAGGTGCTGTCAGTGTGGTCTCCCCATGTGTCATTGCTGGAGTTCAGAGGGAGGTCCCTTGGTGCTCAGGAGAGGTGCCTGGTGACTTATGCAAGAATGGAGGGTGCTTATTTTAGTAACGGCATTTTTATTCGGCAGTTCCTTGCTGTCTTACCTTCTCCGACAGTAAACCTCTTGGGCTGTGGCAAGAGTGAATTTTGCTTCCAATTTGAATTGGGAAAAATACTTGGCACTACATTCGCTCTAAATAAATGAAACAGACTTAAGGACAAGCTTTGGAGAGTTCTTTATTTAAGACTGTTTAATGACCCAGCATCTACAACTGAGGCCAGGTGTCCTGCCCACCTTCTGAAGATTCTATACATCTGGTAATTAGAGACCAAACTGCTGTGTTGGGGAAAACCAGAGGCCCTCTCTCCTAGCAGTTCAGTGACTGATAGCAAAATTTGGGAAAGCGTCAGATGTTCTGGGCTTTAGGTAGACAGAACCATTACAAAGGGAGGGAGGGAGGTGCAGCTGGGAAGCAGAATACTTTGAACAGTAGCCAAAGGATGAAATGGGAACCTTTTCATTATATTAGTAAATAGGAGCTTCTTTTGCCCTATACTGGGAAAGTTGCTCCCAAAATGGAACATCAAAATAGGCAGCCAGGTGTATTGCAAAGGATGAGCTCCTCACTTGTGCCAAAAGCTCGAGTCACAATCTGTGACAGACGCCACCCCCCCAATGAGAAACATCAAACATGCTGGAAATGGTGTGATGGAATGACGGGTAGATCTTTGGCAGAATATGTGCAGCACCCATTGTGTAAGGCATGTTAACGGTAACAGATGTGAATAAAAGGGATGGTGAATATTGACCTCTGCTTTTAAAAAAGGAGGTAAAATCTGTACATTTTGCTTGTTGCATTCGGTTAAAGGAAGCATCAGTAGTTGATTTAGGGAACTCTGTCCTCCAGCACTGCACACAACATACTCATCAAAACCATCAGAGAACTTCTGTTAAGGAAGAAAATAAACACCCCTCACACTGTGTCAGGTGTGAAACCTTGCCTTAAGAAGTACAGTGACTCCAAAGCCATCATGTTATTTAACTTGTTTATTTAATTTCTACATTGCCCAACAGCTGAAGCTCCCTGGTGGTTTAGAAGACTCTTGCTGTAGGCATGCCACTGCATGATGTGTCCAAATATTGTTGTGTGCCAGGAAAACTGGACACACGAATTAACATACCAGGCTTTTGTTCAAGGGAGCAGAATTTTCTAGTGCTCATTTCCCTTGTAAGTCTGCAATCCTTGCTTTTCAAGTCTAAATTAGCATTTAAGAATGTAATTCAGGAACTACAGTTACAAAGCTGCTTCATAACACTAAGTGCACCTGCCCCATACATTGTTTGTGAGACATGGGTGCCTGTTCACTCTTCACTTTACATTTTGGTTTATTTTTTCCCCCCTACAGTTGTTTGATGTGATGTTTGAAACATTACCTCTCAGTTGTTGTAGGGTTAAACAACCTACAGTTAGTAAACAAGCCATGAGTTGGTATTACATCTAAACTTATTTGATTATGTATAACTTCTTTTGTTTTTAAAGGAAGTGGTGCATTTGCAATGTAAAGAATCCTTTGGTGATGTATGGTTTCCAAGTCTACGTCTAGTGTTTCAATGAATATTCCAAACCTATATGTATATCACAATATAGTGTATTCCTCACTGCTTGTTTTCATCTCACTCTTTGACCAAAGGAGGTAGTTGTTAAGGAAAAAAAAGTATTGTTCTCCCAATAGTTAACAACAATAAATCATGTGTTATGATTTCTGTCCTGCTTTCCCACCCATGGTTCAGGGTGTGATGGGCATAGCAATCGTGACAGCAGGGAAAGTCAGAGATGGAAGGAAAGCCACTTCCTAAGCCCAGCTTAAGTATTCCCCCCCTCCATGCAGAGCAGTTTTCTTTTCCTGCCCAATGGGAAATAAATTAACCATTCCAGCTCTAAGGCTGGCATTTTTCCTGGGCTTTGTTTTGGCTGTGTCATGGGGAATATCAGGTCCTGCAGCTCCATGGCCACCCTGTTTCTAAATCATATTAATATTCAATTGGTAGAGGCAGGTGCATGGTTGGTGGTTATCTGAATGTCTGCCATACGCTTTGGTAATTATGAAGTCAAATGGAATCTTTGGGGACACTGATATTATCAGATCTTCCATACAATTGAGTATTCATATATGTGGCTGAATAAAAAATTGGGCTGTACACAGCTGTTTCTGAGTGGGCCCAGTCACACAACAGAACAGCCCACCGTGGTGAGGCTGTGGCATGTGTGGCCACCATTTTGAATATACAACCCCTACCCAGGAGTGGTTTTGCCACGAGCACCTGGCAAACATTGGTTATGCAAGAATTAAACACCACTTGCACAACTCAAGGTCTGTTCTAGTATCACGTAAGGGTTACTTAACTCTCATATAACCGGTACTTCCCAACTTTGCATACCGTAACAACCCCAAAGTGGGGGGTTGGAGATGAATGTTGGCACCCATGAGTATCATGACTCGGTATGGGTTAAATGATGTATATTTAATGTGGGCTAAACCTGAATGGCTGTCGAAAACACTCATGAAAACAGCTGCTTAGATTGGTCAGCCCAGCTTGCATACTAACTTTTCCATGCAGCTGTATAACCGCATACTCTGTGAGGAGGAGCCGAACAGTGCAAGCCAAACCCTCGGTAACTAGAATGGTGTCTGCTACCTACTTCATAAAAATGATCAGTTATTTTTTATTTTTTGCTATGGCCATGGTCTGTCTTTAGGCTTGTTCTTAACTGAAATGTTATCCTGTTACCCAGTTGGCTTGGTTTTAAGCAAGTGTGTTTATTTTTTTGCTGCAAGAGCTGCACTGTTTTAAAGAGCAACATTTGTGCAAAGTACAATGCATTATTAATGCTAAATTTTCTTTTCTTTCAGTCCCTTCAGTTGGAAGAATGGCCCGTGTCTTTGTCTATGGAACCCTTAAGAAAGGCCAGCCAAACTATCCACACATGATAAATGGAGCTCATGGGACATCCAGATTCCAGGGCAAGGGACTCACAGTGGAGAGATACCCCCTGGTGATTGCAGGGAAATACAACATTCCTTATTTGCTGAACTACCCAGGAAAGGGGCACCGTGTCACTGGAGAGATTTATTCTGTTGATGACCAGATGTTGCAATTCCTTGATGAGTTTGAAGGTTGCCCGGACATGTATCAGCGTACCCCAGTGAGAATTGAAGTAGTTGACTGGGAAGGGAAAAGCAGTGCCCCTGAAGGGAGACCAGCTGTTAACAGCATTCTGGAATGCTATATGTATAGCACTGCTACTTATCAGCCTGAGTGGATAAATCTCCCTTTCTATGACGACTATGATTCCTCTGGGAAACACAGACTCCCGTACGTGCTACGGGAAAGCAGAGAGTAAAACTGGGAAATGAAAGATAACTTCCAGAACACATGCAGGAACTGAATAAAATCTCTTGCAATTTATACTGAAAGGAGGCACTAGTATTTCTGATCAGCATCCAGGTGATTTCAAACAATTGTTTTAGAGTGCAGTCAGGGTTACAAACCCTAACTTTCTAGCTATGCGAGGAGAATAACAGGTATTTTGTTTTTTTTACTTTTTGAAACCACACTTCTTTATTTAAAACTTGATTAAGAAAACGTTTTTGTGCAAGGCAAATTGTGCATGACTACAATTTTAGCAGTGTGCTAAGGAGAGAAAAAAGTAGCTCCCTCAGTATAAACCATTTTTTTGGTTACTGCGCAGTCTTCACTGAAGCCAGAAAATTACTCTTTGAAGAAATCCATCAATCAAACGCTGCTACCCAAGAAAGTTCACTAATGGAATTCAACCAGCAAAGAGGTCCCCTTAACATCAAGAATGATCAGAGCACCAGCTTTTCATGATATTAGACACTCTTCTATTGTGGCAAACCTGACATTGTCCTGCAGTGGCAAATTCAATCAATGGCATTACGTTGCCAAGAGTCACTGTCCCCAGTTACGCCACGGAAGCGCCAGAGAAAGTTGTGGCATATAAATTGGTACCAAGGTGGTGGTAAGAAAATGTGGTATGGAGGGAGGTGGGAGTGTCTGTGGAGGGGGAGTTGTATTTAACTTTCCCGTCCAATGTCTTTTTACTGCTGCCTAACTGACTACAGGCAGTGAGTGCTTCCAATTGGACTGCTCCTATTGCTCCCAGTCAAAAAGCACGTTTAGCTTCTTTTGTCTTTACACATTCCATGGTGATCGCACAACAATGCCTCATGTGGAAACACCCTGAACTGTTGGGTGTTGATTAAGTGTCAGGTTTTTGAATTGCACATGAATCAGCACCTTTCCACTTAGAGCCCATGATGTTGAAAGGGGGAAAAGGCAGAGATCAGAGTATTTCTTTCTGATGAAAGAAATACTGCCACATGCACGCCCAAATCTTTGACCCTGACGGATTCCATGTTCTGAGCTGATTATACTTTTAAAAGAATTAGTACATAGGTAAGGCCTTGTTATACCACTGAAGTGCAAGGCAGTTCCTGATATGATTAAACCCACAATACTTCCCTTTTTTCCTTTGTATAATTATTCTGTTCTTTAAGTTTGTATATATGCAATTCCTTGACTATATTTGTTCTACTTTCTTGCCTTTCTCATCCCTCCTTATCTGCAATATTCTGTTTGTTCATTATCTTCCTTTCTTATTTTTCAAGTAATACATAAACTTTCACAGGGATTATTTTAATTATGCAATTGCAATAATAATAAAAATTTGCAAAAGTTGATGTAGTTTATGTATGTACACACACACACCACGTGCTTTGATGTTATTTAAAACATTTCACATTATGTTTTATAGCTGGCTATACTGAAACATTTTGGCACTATCATATTTTGAGTTAAATCTGGGAACTTTCAAACTGTCTGATGAACTATAATAGATCTGGGTGAAACTTAGGGGTTTTGACAGGGAAAGAGACCTGACAGTGGGGGTATGTTATCACCCTCCAGGTCAACTTGAGACCCTGGATGATGTCCTGACAGGCCAGATTCTAAGATATCTCGGGGAAGAGACACAGTAATTATGGGAGATTTCAATCTCCCGGATATTACTTGGGAGACTCACTCGGCGGTGACAGCCAGGTCACGTCGCTTCCTAGAAGCTATAGAGGGAGGGTTTTTCACACAGAGGGTCGAGAGGCAACGAGGGGGGAAACATCCTTGACTTGGTCTTGACCAATAGGGAGGAGCTGATAGATGAAGTACAGATTAGGGGAGCTCTGGATGCGAGTGATCATCCTTTGCTTTGAGATCAGGGGACTGGGGACGTGCAGCAGGTCGAGCACTAGAAGCTGGGACTTCAAGAGGGCCAACTTTGGCCAACTGAAGGCCAGACTGGGGAAAGTCTCCTGGGATAGGTTACTGGAAGGTAAGCGAGTTGAGGAGGGGTGGATAGCACTCAAAAGGGAGGTTTTGGAGGCGCAAGCCTTGATGATACCTCTAGTCAGTATGGTGGGGAGGCAGAGGAGAGTGCCGCCATGGATGCGAAAGGAGGTGGTTAGAGGGATTAGATGAAAGAGGAACCGCCGCAGGAAATGGGTACTGGGGGAAATAGACAAAAGGGTATACCAGGAGGAGGAGGCCCGTTGCAGAAGGATTCTTCGCAAGGCTAAGGCTGATTACGAGCTGAGACTTGCCAAGAATATCAAGAGCAACATAAAGGGCTTCTTTCAGCATGTAAATAAGAAGAGGAAGGGGAGACAAGTGGTGGGACCACCAAATAAGGAGGAAGGAGATCCAGTGACTGGTATGAGGGAACAGGCACAGATGCTAAACAACTATTTTGCCTCTGTGTTCTCCCCAAAGCAGGACGGGGGATATCCGCATAGGAGATTAGATGAGGCTGGGGACTTACTTAGGGGCACAGATTAGAGTCACCCCCCCCTTGAAGTTGAGGGGCTCCTCAGGGCATTGGACATTACAAAGATGCCAGGCCCTGACGGGTACACCTGAGAGTACTTACAGAGTTGGCAAGGGTTCTCTCATGCCCGCTGGCCTCCATTTTTGAGACCTCGTGGAGAATGGGTGAAGTTCCAGAGGACTGGAGGGTGGCATCAGTGGTCCAAATTTTCAAACAGGGTAGTAGAAGGGATATGGGGAATTATAGACCGGTTAGCCTTAAGTCCATTGTAGGAAAAACAATGGAAAGGCTCATAATAGAGAGAGATCTAGTGATGCTAGATAGGAAAGGGAGGCTGACAGCCACACAACACGGCTTCCGCAAAAACAGGTCCTGCCAGACAAACCTTGTGGAATTCTATGACAAGGTTTCGAGATGGCTAGATGGAGGGGATGCAGTGGATGTGGTATACCTGGATTTCAGCAAGGCCTTTAACAAAGTGCCCCATGATATCCTGGTGGAGAAACTGAGGAGTTTTGGGATACACCAAAGCACTGTCTGGTGGATTAGGGCATGGTTGACTGACCGAAATCAGAAGGTTACCATTAGCGGGAATCATCGGGCTGGTGGCCAGTAACAAGCAGGGTCCCCCAGGGCTCTGTCCTGGGGCCGTTCCTGTTTAATCTTTTCATTAACGACATGGAAGGAGGGGTGAACAGTCTGCTGATCAAATTTGCAGACGACACTAAAACTGGAGCAGTGGCCACAACTGAGGAGCAGGTACTCCAGATCCAAAGGGATCTGGAGAGACTATGGAAGCGGGCAGGAGACAACAGGATGGCGTTCAATGTGGATAAGTGCAAGGTCTTGCACTTGGGGCATAGGAATAGCTGTCATAAGTACAGGTTAGGTGACAAGTGGCTGGAGAGCAGCACTTGTGAAAGGGACCTCGGGGTACTGGTTGACTGCAGGCTAAACATGCGTCAACAGTGTGATGCGGTGGTCAAGAGGGCGAACGCCACCCTTGGTTGCATAGCCAGAAGTGTGGCTTCTAGATCAAGAGAGGTATTACTACCACTCTACAAGACTCTGGTGCGCCCGCAGCTGGAGCATTGTGTTCAGTTTTGGGCTCCTCATTACAGAAAGGATATAGCCAGGTTGGAGTCAGTGCAGCATAGGGCCACAGGGTTGGTGGCCGGTTTGCAGGGGATGGGGTATGAGGCGAGACTGAGGGAACTGGGTCTCTTCAGCCTGGAAGGAGACTCCGAGGGGATATGTTGGTGACATACAGGTATGTGAGGGGATGTCACATGAAGATGGGTAGAGACCTGTTCTCCCCTGCAGAGGAAGGCAGGACGCGCTCCAACGGAGAAAAGCTCATGGAGCCAAGGTTCCATTTGGATGCCAGGAAGCACTTCCTGACAGTTAGGACCCCGAGGGTGTGGAATGGGCTTCCACGAGAGGTCGTTGAGGCCCCATCGGTGCAGGTGTTCAAGGATAGGCTGGACATCCACATGGTGGGCATGTCGTGAGCGGAGCTGGCTGGTGCCGGAGGTCAGACTAGATGGCCCAGGAGGATCCTTTTGACCCGCTCTGTTTCTATGAAACTTAGAATAACCTTTATTGTTTTGTCTTTTCTTTTTCAATATCAATATTGAAATATTGATTAAATATAATGAATGGGATCTCCCTCCTATGGAGAGAAATACTCATTGACGGGGCCTCTGCCAGTTTTCAGGTATTCTTCTCCTTCAAGCCCATCCCATATAGCAGGTTCCACAAACCCTCCAAGTAGAATTTTCAGGAAGTGAAAAAGACTGCTGGGGAAAGATCAGGTGGAACATCGAGTTCTACTAGCCTGCTTGCTTGCATCTAAATCTGGATCCAACTCATTATCTTTTAGAGATCAACTCATTTTCAGTCTATAATAAGAGAGAGAGTGTCTGTCTGTGTTATAGGGCAATATGAAACCATTATACCTGAAAGTTGGCATTTATGTTAAGGAACAACCTAGGGGTGAACACCTCAGAGTTGTTCGGTTGTTAGAGTACATCCATGAATTGTGGATCTGTGTTTGTAGCTTGCAGTACCATCTCCAACCACAAGGTGGCAGATTTCCCTAACCAGTGCACAGTTTTGCTGTCAATACATTTTGAAGGGGTGAAGAGTAGGCTAAGGAACAGTTATGTTGCTGCTTCCCTCCCTCCTCCTATAAGGAAATGGAGTGGACAGACTTACTAACAGTGGACACTGACAGTGCATCATGGCAGGGATGGCTTCAGTTATATCAGATAGGCACAATGTGTCTAACTGTGACACCTGCATAACTTTGGTTGAAGACTGCTTTATCTAACCAAGGGTTACTCTAACCCCATATGAAGCAAGATTCATCACTGGTATGCAATAGGTGAACTTTTGAGTTACACAATTCTTACCCAGACTGGATGTTCAGGCAGGAAAAGGTATTTCTGGGGCTCGGCGATTACATTCCGGTCATCTGTGTCTACAGGCTGGTCTTAAGAAAATGAGTACTAATAAATTTGTGGGCTTAAAGCCAGCACTTCAGTTTATAGCAAGGTTCTCCAGCATCTACTAGAGTTGTAAATGTTAAAACTAGAAGAAGCATTTCTGCTTCTTGCACTATTCAAGTTATAAGATCCTTCAAAGTCACATTCGGGGGAGGGGAAGATAATTTTGAAAGCACACTATATATTAAACTTTAAATTTATTTTAATCATAATATTTTAATTGTACTCTAAAAGGCAGAGTAGAAATATATCAAATAAATAAATACTAAATTAATTAACTAAATTAATTATGAACCACTTCAGCCTAATCCATATATGCAGTGCAATGAGGTGAACGGAATGGGCTTATCCTTTTGGATTGCATGTGAGAACACCATTTGTGAGGAAGCTCTGCTCCAAATAAACAGAAAACCTCTCTGGAAAAGTTACACTCTCTGCTGTGCTAGTTTACTACTTACAGGGAGCATTCAGAGACAACAAAACGTTGTGAATAACACATACCATTTAAAAGGCAAAATGCTTAGCTTTATTGATGTCTCTCATATCAGTGGAACCACCAGTGAGAATTACAAATCTCATATATACAGGTGTTTATAAAGGAGTGAAATCTGCTCTAGAGGCAATTTTAATTTAAGTCTGTGCAGGTTAAAGATATGGCCCCTTGCCTCTTGTGCAACACAGATCATTAAAAAAAAGCAACAATTGTGTTCACATAATTCTCTTGCTAGCTTATCATTCATGAATGAATGAATGTGACATTAAAGTGTTAACGCGACTCTGGAAGAAATGGTTTCATTCCAGTTGCACAAGCTCATCGCCTTCCCCAACTGTTTCACCAGCTTTGCAGTACACGGCTTTCACCTGCAGAACAAAGGAAGAAAGCATCAGGACCCAGCAACACGTCTTTTTCATTTCAGTGGCTTTACAAGAAGAATAGATGGTGAATTAAAACAAATCTGGAAGCATCTTCTGGAATGTAATGAAAAACATTACCCACATTTTTGGTTCGTGCTTCCATTCCTCTCCAAAACACTGAAGGAATACTTATTTTGCTTCCATTGTTCACACACCCATATGGTCAGAATTTAAAGCAAGGACATACAAAGCAGGGTATCTTTTTTTAAAAAGGGTGTTTTAGATTTTTAAAGGGCTTTTTAACATATAGAGCAGGGGTCTCAAACTCGTGGCCCACGGGCCAATTGCCGGGATGGGCAGGGCACAGGGGAGGGGCCCTGCGGCCTTCAAAGCGCCGGCAGCACCCTGGCCGGCCTCCGGGAGCCACGCGGGATGAGCAGCCCACCACCACCACGGGGGTGGAACACTTGATGCGGCCCAGCCTCACCGACTCTACTTCCAGCGGCTCCCAGGTAAGTTGAGTTTGAGACCCCTGATCTAGAGTCTCTAGAATATTGGTGTGTTTGATGCTGGTTCAGTTTGTTCCTTAACTTTGCTGCTGTTGCTTCACATTTTCACAGCTGGATTTAAGAGGCAGCAACTGACTAATTCCATAAAAAAATCTGCAAGGAAGGATAAGTCTTACAGAACATATGTGATCACAAGTATGCTAGGCTAATGCAGTCTGTAAATATAGGAGAACAAGACTACAGGTGTAGACATGTTTGTAGAACATCTGTGCATATCTGTATGGCGCACAGGAGGGCTACTTGCTTGTGCAGTGTGCACACAGCCCCAGCTGAAATATGGAAGCAACCCCTTTGAGACAGCAGCAGAGGAGGATATGCTGTGGTCAAGTGGCTCTTCTCCTGGACTGGGCCCAGTAGGATGCTAGCTGCTAAACAAGTTGTATGGTGGCAACTATCTATTTTGCAACATGCTGTAGAGATGCTGACTGATCCATTTTGGGGCCGGAGTGGTAGGTGAAGAGAAAAAAAGATTTTATGAAGAATGATGCTCTAGAGTTATAAAACGCTAGGGCCCTACAAATGTCCAGGGCATGAAATTCTTTGACAGGGGAAAGCTGGCTGAGGAAATAAGGACAATACTAGGTCTCGATTCAAATTAAATTGATAAATGATCTTTGAAAGGAAAGAACAGTTTGGACAAAGCACTACCTTGCCCTTATGAAAACTAAGTAATGGTTAATCATGGCATCAGTTGCACAATTCATTCACTCTGGACAGTAGTAATAGCGACCAGGAAAACCATGTTCATGCTGACAGGTAAAATGGCAAAGCTCTAAGCATTTGGTCATTCACTGAATCAGTACTATAGACAAGATCCAAGGAAGAACTGGAGACACTGTTAATGGATAAAGGTTGATGAGGTGCTTTAGAAGACATTTTATGCAGGAATGCAAGTAGACTAGATATTCTTTGACATTGGTAGAATTTGCTAAAATTGCTACTGGATATATTTTAATAGAATAAAAGGACAAGCCCTTCATCGTTTATAGAGAAGTCCAAAACAGAAGTTCACATGAGGCTGGGTTCTCCTCTGGCAGAGCTACGAATGCCACTCATGCATTGTTAAAGGTTGTGTGAGCCTGTCAAGAGACTGTTATTGCCTGGTCTAAGAATTTGTCGGGCTAATTATTCTCCAGATTAGTTCCTGGCATGGGGACTGCAAATCTGCATGTATGATCATCTCATTGTGCACTGAAAGG
Source organism: Varanus komodoensis (assembly GCF_004798865.1). Taxonomy (NCBI): domain Eukaryota; kingdom Metazoa; phylum Chordata; class Lepidosauria; order Squamata; family Varanidae; genus Varanus; species Varanus komodoensis. Next base: position 40,242,272 of record NW_025335568.1, read on the forward strand.
AGATATGGAAAGAGTGGAGGGTGGGGGAACATGCAGGCTGGGGGAGGAGGAGGAGGAGGGGTGTGTGCATACCACACTTGTCTGGGCTGCCAGGTAATGAGCAGAATGGAATGAGCCCTTTTATCATAGATTTCATCCACCACTCTAATAAAGTACCAGGGAGGATGGAAAGGTGTACCTCAGGTGCGATCCGCAGTGGAAAAGAAAAGCATATACCAAAGATTTGGGTCATAATCAATTTTGATACAGAAGAGATGGCATTTTGTCACTGGAACATGTTGGCACAACCTGCAATAGATCAAAAAGTCTATTGTAGGTTGTGCCAGCATTTGAAGGTGTCTTGTGCCGTGCTTCAGGTAAGTTCCCACTCATGGGGTAAGTTCCCATTCTGCTGAAGGAATTGACAAAAGCATTAGATGTCCCCATGAGTTATATGGTGATTGAGGTGCCATTATATGCACATGGGTGGCACTGGGCTCCCCGGCCATGGAGAGATGGGTCCATTATAACTGCCATCATTGGGTGGGGTGCAACATTTGGAGCCCTGGCGAAAATGAGGTAATTGAGACCACAAATTATGACTGAATCTGAGAGTGAGAGGTAACGAACCTCTTTCTGGATCAAAGGTTTACAGGTACTAAGAATGCAGGGGTCTCATAAAGAGATAGGCTAGCTGAGTGACCTCGAAACCTAAATTGAAGGAGTGGCTAGATTGTGATTGCCTGACAACATGGAGCAATGGAGAGATTCCTTGTTATGAAGCAGAAGCTGTCCATCCTGTCTCTTGGGAAATACAGTGGTACCTTGGTTCACAAGCTTAATTCGTTCCACGATTTGGGTCATGACCCAACTTGGTTGCAAACCAAGTCAAATTTCCCCATAAGGTTCAATGTAAATAAGGTTAATCTATTCTGACCCCTACAAAAGTGGCCGTAAACCAGTTTTGGTTGCGAACCAAGTCAAATTTCCCCATAAAGTTCTGTGTAAATAAGGTTAATCCGTTCTGTAAATATTTTTTTAATCACATAATTTGAAACAAAGTAACAAAGTACAACGAAGTACCAAAGTACAGTACAGTACAGAACACAATAATTTACGTGCGGGGGGAGATTATTGTTTGGAGGGAGAGCACCCTCCATAATGACATTGGGGAGATCTCTTTCAGGGGTTTCCTCTCTTCTTTGTCTCTTAGCTGCAGAGTCAATTTTGGCAAAAAACCTGCACGTTCTGGTCACCTTCATTACCGCTCTGCACATTCTTTTTACCACCATGCTTGCTCTGCACTTTCTTTGGAGCCATCATTCAATATAATTATTGAATAATACTTTACAGTACTGTATGTGCTAACAAGCACACAAAAAAGCTTCACAGCAAGTGACCACAGGCCTGTCTGCAGCCATGAGCAGGGAAGATGACTGCGATCATGTTCATCACCTGATGCGGAGTTCGCGAACAGAGGCAAATTTTTTCTGAAATTTTTGGTTGTGAACCAATTTGGTCGTGAACTGAGGTGTTCATGAACCGAGGTACCACTGTATGCTTCAGCTTAAGTCAAATTGAGAAACAATCCAAGAAATCATCTGTTTAAAGACTAAGTGAAGTAGGATTTGTTGAACTGAATGCTGAGAGATTTTAGAAGAGAAAGAGCAGTTGTATTGTTGCTGGAGAGTTGTTGGCAGAAAGGGGAGATGAAAATCAAGTTGTCAATACTACAATCCCCTTTAGGCTCACGTATGCAGAAACCATGCATCTGATAAAACACTCTTGGTGTTGTAGCAAGGCCAAACAGGAGGAACATGAATGGGCAAATCTGAGAAACAGGCGAGAGCTGGCCATTTGAAGGTCTATTATTGCAAAGTGGTCTTCTCAATGCAGGAAGGAGAGGATAGTTGTAAGCATACTCATTTTGAACTTTGGGTTGCATGTAGTTTTTGTATGTGATATAGTGGTTAAGAATGTGGGACTGGGACTCAGGCAATCTGGATTCTAGTCCCCACTCAGCCATGGAGCTCAATGGGTGACTTTGGGCCAGTCACAATCCTGAGCTCCTTGAAAGGAAAAAGGGTGGGATATAAATGTAATAAATAAGCTACAGTATCTGGGAGAGGATGTTGAAAGCTGGATGGAAAAAAGAACAGTCAGAACATTACCCCTTTTGTGCCAGTTGTGGGTCATTGTTTGGTTTTTCTATTAGTGGAAGGCAAGAGACTGTTGAATTAGGTGAGCTGCCAGTGACAATTGTATGGGTGATGTTGAGTCAGGAAATTTTCTTGGGATAACATTTTGAAAGAATTTGACCAGAAAAGGAGGGCGCAGATGGAGTAGTAGGCTTGTTAAATCGGGTGGAGTAGAAAAGCCTGAGCCTCTAGTGATTTGGATACCCTAAAAGAGGATGTTGGTGCGTACAGAATGCATACAGGTAAGTAGTTGCAATGCCCTCTAAAAAGCACGCAGTTCTTGTACTCATGGGGGTGGGGGGCATCTGCAGTAGAGGGCCACCTGTGGCTTTCCCCACGGCATGGCATAATGATGCCAGCCAGAGGCCTTTGAAGAGGCTGAGATACCGGAGAGGTTCGTTGGGGTCAATAAAATCTTTGGTTTGGGAAGATTAGGTCCCAAGGCAGATAATACGGCTCTTCTTTGTGGTCTCTGTGACTCTCCCGTGCGGGTTATATGCCTGCCTCCAAAGCCTCCTTCAACATTCGTACTTGTTGTCGTGGGAAAAGACTGTCAACTGACAGATACTCAGACTGCGTACTGGGCCTCAAAGAAGCCCACGGAGCATATTCTTGTTCCCATTGCAGAACCTCCACCAAGCGGGCCAAGACAAACAGGATGGCACATTTCCAGGCCCTGCCTGGGAGCAAGCACTGCAGCTGACAGATGCAGCAGCTCAAAGCTGGCCCAGGCATACTGCTTTGGCTGCCCTTAGTGGAGAGCCACTTCTACTTCCTTTGCCAACTCCCTTAGCTAACATTATGGAGAGTGCTTCTGGGCATCACACGAAGACATCTGGTGGTCCAACGGTTCAGGAGTGGCCCTTCAGTGTCTGCAGTTGATATAATTAGACTGAACAGACCAAGTCCCAGAATAAGCGACCCAAAAACGACCAGGCTCTACCACCTACGAACAAGGAGATAAGGACAACTCGCTGAATCGCACCGCTGAACCTGAACATACTTCAGTAGCAGAATGATGTCAGAAACACTACTGTAGCTACCAATGCTTGAGCAAAACTACCAATTCCATGTAACCCACCACACAATATTCAGTGCTTCAGCTAAGTATCAGGAGGTGAATCCCCAGAATAACCTCTCACCGGAACAATACTATTATTCACAATAAAAATATCCCTTTCTGGAAGACCAGAGGTCATACCTGTAATTACTTCACAGTCTACAGTTTCAGGGATCTTGTGACTGTATCAAACCATTTTAAAAATTTGGCGTGGGGAGGAGCAGAGAGCAGATCTCAATGTGAGAGGTGGAATCAAAAGAACTGTGGTCCAAAAATCCAATTGTGCATGGCATATTTAGGAGATTTCTAATGGGTAAATGAAAACAGTTGAATATAGTTAGATGGCAAAATTACAAAGAAAGGCAGTATGATTTTTAGGGCTATTATTTAGTATAAGTCTTTTTAACTCAAATGCACTTAAGTGTATTGGATTGTGGCCTGTGTCTAAATTTGAACAGAATGGTTGCAGCCAAACCATTCTGAATAACTGATAAAATGCTTTAGAATCCACACCTTCATGTGACACCACAGCTTCAATTAGTGCCATGGTTTAAGACTTGATGCCAATGTTAAATTTTCCTGAAGAATAACTTGCACCTATTTTTGTTATTGTTGAAAATGAGATCTGTAGTCAAATTGACAAATGCCACAACACTTCATAAGGCTTACCTTGCCAGTTTTAGCAGCAACCAAACTGTTCTGCATTTTCATAGCTTCAATCACACAGATCTCCTGACCTTCTGCAACCTAGTGAAAGCAAAAATATTACATCAGAATGCTGTAAGACTATAATATAGCTTAAATTTCAAGAGAAAAATGTCCATTAAGAACAGAACATATAACGAAAATGGCATCTAATACCCTGTCTGCAGATCCTTTACTCTCTGGTTCAAAGTGATACTGTACTGAAAATACGATGTTCTCAGCTTTGATGGAGACATGAATCCAGATCCTATAAATATTAAGAGAGCAATCCTAGGTCCCTAGACAGCATCTAAGAGTTCATATGGTATTTCAAATTCCTAATTCCAAGGTTGAAGACAGAGCTCCAACTTCAGAGACTGGAACTGTAGCTCTGATTCTCTCCCCATCCCCTTTTCAATCAGCATGGAAATAACTGGTTTGGCTGTTCTCCGTGGTCAGGAAAGTGACCTGAAGGAGGGCATTCCAGGGAATAGAAAAGCGAGGAGACTGAAGAGCCAGGATATAAGTTGCCATGAGGCCTCCTTTGCTCCCTTTCCTTCTCCTAGCTGTTGCTAGATGGGTGAAAAGTCTGCCCAGTAAAAGTGAAGGTTGGGAGGAAGAGGAGATGGAGATCAACCACAAACACTGCTCTGTCTTGCATAGGATGACCATAAGCCTCCACATTTGGGGGCTTATGATCATAGTGATAGGACTACACCCTACATTCCTCATATTTAGGTAAACATCCCAGAGACCTTAGGATTCTGCAGTGTGAAGCCCTCCCTTGACCAGTGATGAAAAGCACAACCACCATAGCTGTTTCAGGCAGAAATGGGGTTTCCAAAAGGGGTTTTGTGTGTGTGAAGGGTGGATGCAGTAAGCTTTAGATCCACCAGAAACAGGGATCTTGTTGCCAGGACATGTCCCCAGAATATGGTGAAATTATGCCAGTCCTGGAGCTGGAATAGTTATTCCTCTTCCCATCGCTACAGCCAATGGGTGGGGATGGAGCGGTGAAAGAGAAGACAAACCAGCCAGGATCTCTGACACAGATTCTCTCTCTCCTGTCATCACAGGATCTCTAGGCTGGATTTTAACAACATCCAGGTCTCAGTGAGGTGTATGGGTCCTGACTATGAATAGGGCTGAATGCAAGTCTAGGAAAATCATGTTCTGGAACAGGGTGTCCCAGGAACATAAGATTTCCATTCATTCATTTGTTCATTCATTCCAAAAGCATGTTTTAGTATTTGGAGCTGTAAAGAAAAACTTGAAAGTTGTGTATGCAAGGGCTGCTGAAATCTCCTAAGAGAGATGACTTCATTAGGATAACCAGGTATCAAGGGGTAAAGCTTTAATGCCCTACATAGCTCTATGTCCTTCCTATTATTATGAGAAGCAGAATTATGCAGACCACATCTGTTTTCCACAGAATTTATAGAAGCCGTAGAATTCAGCACTCCTTGATACAGAATTTGGCTTATTTTCCTTCTAGGGCAGAATACAAACATGGCTCTGACATCAGCAAATACAGGTTTCAAATTTTGACCAAAACATGAAGTAAAAAAATGGAAAGTAACTTTTAACTTTAATGTTACATATAACTCTTGATAATCAAGTAATTAAGGTCTTTCGTAAAGGACATAAGTTCCAATGCAATTTGTGGATTTTAGTCCAAGTACAATGCAATCTGATACATGCCTACTCACTGTGTTCAATAGGACTTGCTCCCATGCATAAGATTTCAGTTTTAGGGGGCAATCCTTTGCATATTTAGATAGAAAGAAGCCCTACAACTCCCGGCATTCTTTCACTATCCACACTGTAGTTGCAGGACATTTTCTGGATAACTATACACAGGATTGGGCCTCGACTGCTGTCAGGAAAAGGATGTAGAAATACTTTCATATTACCTGACCTGAGCGAATGTTCACAGACAGCCAACCATTCAGGTAACTCACAGCATGCCAGTTCATTTTTTCTAACAGCTGTAATTCAGTTGTGTTTCCATAGTGGCAATACAATGATAAACTAAACCATACTTTTTACACAAAGCATTAATTGTGTGCTCATCATTCTTCACTCAAGGTACTTTGCAAGTGCTTTACACAACCACCTTTTCATCCTTCAGAGCCTTTCCTATTCTTTGCAGCCATTTTGTGGCTTTGTTTAGATTGAGGAAAGCTCGGTATGATCTATAAATGGTGGGACAAAACCTTTACATGTTTGCACAGTTCTGATGTACCACACTGCCACTTTGTGGTTGTGTAAAAGCATAAAGACAGTCAGAGAAAGAAGAATCCCATTAAACATAAAACATATATAAAGGATATATATATTTAATTATGTATGCATGCATGCATGCATATGCCTGGAAACAGAAGCCTCGGTAAATGGCAGGTTAAAAACTTATGTAGAAGAACCCCTTGTTGAACCACTGCAGTTGCTAGATCTTAACTAGTATTCCCTAGAAGATTAGGGGCATTGTGACAAATCTCTAACACACATTCTTGTTTCATCCCTTCCTATGAACCAAATCCACAGCTAAGTCTCCTGCTATACCACACTCATCATTTTAGATAAAACACTTCCACTCTTGCTTCGCCTCATGGATTCCCCTCCCAGAACACCTGTGTGTGAAATCTCCCCCGCCCCCCTTTCCTTCAAGGTATTTGTCAAAAACCATTTTCTTTTTGGTGGTTTTGGCTGGAATCTTAACCATCCTTCCCAACCAAACGAAAACCCATGAGCATCTGCTCATGTTCCTTTACATCCTTTTTACCTCCCCCTTCCTTTGTCTCTGATGCCACATGTGATAAGCACAAAATTCATCACATGAGGAACCATCAGAATGTTCTGCAAAAGATACATGCAGTGAAACAAAGTTGCTTATCACATGTGATGTTATATACGCAATATACAATATCGATGTGAAACCAAAAACAAACATAAAAAAGAAAATTTGTCATGTGTCATAACTGTCATAACTCACAGTTATAGCCCCGATGTAGAAATGCAGGTACTCTTTTCATTAAGATGACCTTATATGGCTGGCAGCCATGTGCGAATGGCATAAACAGGGCCACTTACCTATGTATTCCTATTGAATTAGCACTCCTTGTTCTAGAGAGAGTTAAATTCTGTACAGCCTATTTGTAGACTTAGCCCAATGCAACACAGACTTGAAATTGCATTGACATGGATGGGTTCCGGCATATTCAACTTCACTGGCCTATGAATTGTGCAAGCAGCAAACATGGTATCATGGCATTAAGGTAACTAATGAAAAAGTATCCTATCATCCTAATTTCATTTACTGATGGGCAAAATCTCTAGCCTCATTTTGGAAATGGCTTTGTATTTCCAAACTAGGCCAGAGAACTTTCAGAGAAAACTCAAGATTTTCCCGAGTTCTCGGGAAGCTTGGAAACATTAGATTCCACTAGCCTTCCATTCTTCCCAGCTGCCCTGTCAACATTTCCCTTCTTCCCCCACTCTTACAAGATATGTTTGGAAAAATAGGGAGGGAGGAAATCCTTTGCATGAACATGAACTAATTACAAGGCAAGGTTGAGAGAATTGGTTTGCCTCATCTCATTGGCAGGGGCTTTCTGAACTAGAATGTGTGTCTTCAGTTCCTAAATTCTACTTCATGGTTAGTTTGGCACTTCAACTCTGACAGCAACTTCTAAAACAGGGACTTGAGTGTATGCTTAATGCCTACATACATGACTGTTCACAGACCAACAGAATCTTCTGGATTTGGTTCATATTGTATGCTCCATTCCCACCCCCAAGCAACACTCTTCCAGAGACTCAAGAAGCTCTTCTTATTACCCCACAAAGGTTGCTTTTAAAGCTTATCCACCAAGACCGAGATTTGGCGGGTAGGTTCCTCTATGAACTGTGCACCCTTCACTGTGTATTTCTGCTTTTCTATGGGGCTGTAAACTTAACTATTATACAGGGTTAAACTGGGAAACGTATTTTAGAGGGAAATCTTCTAGTAAACCCTTGCAGAAAAATTAACCTAGTTAGTTCTCTACTTTAGAAGGAAACTTGTATTTCCGTAGATACCCAATGTTTAAATATTGAAACATTACTTCTAATAATAGTCAATTTGTTTAAAAAGGCTTTAGTGGAAAGTATCTTTTAAGCACCCACATTTAGTAATTGTTCTTTATGTCAATCCTTTGTAGCTTTTCCCCCTACTGTGCTGCAAAAGAGCAAATCCTAAAATTAGTCCCCAATATCTCTCCCTTTCCTCTTTCATTCATTCTCTTGGGCTTTGCTGATTTTCTTTCACTGTATAATTGTGTGTATCTTTTTGCCTGGCTGCATTATTTAAGCCGGAAAATGAATATCTAAGCGATCTCTAAAATATCCTCTTTCCTCATTTAAGGATTAAGTTAGGCTTGAAAAATTATTCAGTAACTTTTCTAAAGATATTAACCTGGAATAAAACACCCACATAGTACAGTCTGCAGTAATGAAATCCAGTTCTGATTAAAAATTCACTTTACAATTTAATTGCAGCTTTAGTGGTGACCTGAAATGGAAAAAGTATCAAATAAAACCCTCAGGATTCTTACTTAACTGAACCCACTGTAATCAATTTCATCCTTAAGTTCTTTTACTTCTAGAAAAGGCAAATTAAAAGCACAAAACAAAATGCAGATTTTCATTAAAATGGATTTTCTCTTCAGAAGAAACAAAATTGAAACTGCTGGGATTAAAATTAATATGAAAAATAATAATATTTAATTTCATTGTTCATTGACTAGGAACGAAACAGCATTTCATTCCAAAAATGAAGTGTAACATCAGGTAGTCAATGGCTTCTTGTATCACTTTAAAAAAAAAGATTACCATAACTTTTTACTTAAATAAAAGAAATTAGAAAATAAAATTTGGGTTTAGATTCAATTAATGTACTGTTTATACCAGAAACCTAAAGGACCTGCCTAGTCTTGAAGGTTATACACAGTGTGCTAAAGAACATGAGGCTTCTTGAACAAAATAATTCTGAGAAAATGGAGGAGCCAGGGAAGCAGCTACATTAAATGTATTTTCACTGTTTGCAAGAAAGCAGGGAGTACTAATTGTCTTCTCTTTTAGAGGTACAAGGAAGAAAGCTCTTGAAGAGAGTGTAGCCCACTCCCTTAAGACTTTTGTGAATCATCTGATAAAGACTTAATGATTGTGACAGGATGTCTTCAATGTTAGGCTTACCAAACAGTCACAAGTCTTTTTGATAAACCCAATCGGCACTGATGTATTTCTCCACTCTGTCTAATTGGTGTAAAGTTTGCAGATCTGAGTCTCATATCTTTCACCCAGCTTGCTGCGTCCTCTCCTTTGACACCAGGTCAAGGTTCACATTCGCATCCGATTATCAAAGTGGCATTCATTAAGCAGCAGCCTGCCTTGCACCAAAACGAGTTAGCTTGGAGGAAAGAAAGCTGGGCCCATTTACTCAGCAGATTTTAGCATTTTAAGGAGGCCCAAATGTCACACAGTATAGCTACGTTCTGAAGAGTTTCAGACGTCTCCAGCTGATGATTAATTGTGAGTGATGGGAAATAAAATCCAGTAAGGCCAGCTGCTTGCCATGGTCGGCAAAATTACTATAATGGATATAGGCTGCCAATTTTCCAGTTTTACTGGCAAGTCTTCCAAGTGTAATTAAGGGAAGTTATAAATGATATGGAAATCTATCAAGTCCCATTTATTTTCAGAGGTCTCTTTCCCCAGGGACTTTTATCTTCAAGCTTATAGTTTGCTTTGTTGTGCTAATGATTGCAACTACTTCTTATTTCTGTGAAAGACCCGTAAGAAGTTAGATCCACTTCCTTCACAAAGATTTAGAGAAACCGAAACCTTGTAAGATCATTTGCTTTTTATACTGCCTTTAAAAAAAAGTTGGGGCCTTGTTTGCTTTGTGAAAATTTCAAAATGCTGCATCTTTCCTGCCTTTTAAATCATACAGGGGAGAAATAACCTTGAAGAAATGACCAAGCTTTTGAAAGAAGGGGATGGGTTCACCCACCCCTAAGAAAAGAAATAAAATGTCAGCATTGTAAAAAGTGGCCTTTGATGCTAGGCATTTAGCAGAGGGTGGTGTTGCTCACTAATGTTGTTTGATTTGGAATAAAAGCATGAAAATGATGTGCAAGGGCCTAAAATTGGAGAGGTAAAGGATGAGTGCACCGTATTCCATTTCTCAATTTCATCCTTCAGAACCACAAAATGGGGGGTTATACAGTTACTGGATGAGATTTACGGTAACAGCTGTGGTTCTCCCACACAAGGGAGGACCTTCTAATGGGGTAAGGTCTGTTTTGAACAGACGGGGAGTTACAAAACAAGGTTCCCTGTTAAGAATGATCTCTAATATCCCTGGATAAAGAACACGAGAGCAATAGTCAGATTGCCTTTCAGAAACCCTAAACCCCACATTTTGCTGCCTCAACGAGACACACACACAACCTGGAGCTATTTTAGAAAGTGCAAACTGTTCATAAATGACAGGATGCAAATGCGAGAGAATTCCACCCCCACCCGGCTACTCTCTAGCCACTGTAAAGAATGCACAGGAAACTGTGCCAGTGGCATATGGCTTTCTACTGCGCTAAACATTCATACAAAAGACAGGTTCATCAGTCATTGGCATATCTGGGTAAAAAAAAGGAAAAAATGAGCTCCTGATGGATGTTATTTAGAGCTTACCTGCTGCTAATACATTACCAGGGCTGGAAACCCTCATGACATTGGAACGGCAGACCATGAAATACAGCACGTGCAAGAACATGCCATGTTTTCCAGCTTATCCAAAATAAAAAATAAGCTATTTAAACCCCGTGCCTAACGCTGGGCCTGCTGCAAGGAACCCTGGGTCAGTCCTACACAGGCCAATTAATGCACAGCATCTGCTGCACAGAAGCAGCACACGAAGCACTTCCGAATGATTTCAGCAATTAAAAGAAAACTGTTTCCTGCCTGTTCCGACAGCAACTGTTTCAATGCAAGAGTGAGCATCAAATCATTGTGTGCAGCTGAAAAAAATTAAGCCTCTTCTTTGTGGTTGAGGGAGGAGGAGGAGGAGGGTTGGATGGAGATTTCTTATGGTACAGGATCTCTCTTTTGTTGCTCTACATTGTGTTTTTCCAGCCAAATTAGACAGGAGGCTCCGAGGACTCACAAGGCCCTCTACTGCATCACCTTCTGGTGTACTGGCGCTCCCTAAAAAGATGGATCAATATCGACCCTGCTGACTTGTCTGCAAAAGTAAAACCCCTCCAATCCCAGTTTAGTAGACCATTATACTTTAGAGCACAGGTGCTTGAACAGAATATATTTAAAAGCCACACCGTGCTGCGGGGCGGGGCAGTGGCAGTGGGAAATACCATGCAGAACCTAAAGCACGAAAACACACGCAACCAAATGTGGGGTGTGGAGTGTGTGGGGTGAGGGGGGTGGATCAAGGTATTGCATCTATGAGTCAGCAAAAAGCACAGCTAGATTTTTATTTTGGTACCACTTTCTTTTCCAAAGGAAAATGTACTGAATGGAAAATTTCTATTTTTCATATACTCCATATTTAGCTACTTTGGGAGTAATGGCAGTAGACTGAAAGAATTTTACTATTTGCAGTCATTAGTGCTTGCAAATGATCACAAAATCTGACTACAAGTTTATTAAACACAACACTGAACATGATTATTCTTCATTCTCTGAGTTTGGGGAAACATCTTTTAAAAATAACAATGTGTTTAAAGAATCAGGGCTCTGCTTTGAACATCATGTATTTGCATGTCTTAAATTTATATCCGTCTACCAAGTAGCCATATGTTTGTTGAGGTTTTTTCTATCTCTGTGACTTGTTGGCATCAGACGCCTGTGTAGAAAACAAAATCAAGAGGAACTGGAGATTTGACATTGTCCAAATCTGTGTTAAATAATTAGTGCCATTTCCCCCTTCCATCCAAATTAATTTTGAAGCAGGAGCTACAGAGCTTAAAATATAATTAACGGCAATTAACAGAGCTTGACAGAGAATGATTAAACTTTTTATGCCACACTCCTTGAAAGAATGAATTTTGGTAGAGCACATCCCAGATTTTCTGACCCTTGATGAATCAAAGGTCAGTGACATTCCCTTGACAGCAATAAGCACCAATCATTGTACCCCCACTTATCCAAAACACAAGTGCTCCCAGAGGTTCCAGAAACATCCAGATTTCCCTTTGGGATGATGGGCACGCAGAGAGAATAAACACTTTTAGATCAGAAATATTGTGAGCTATCATGGTCTGCTGTTGCTGCTGCTAGACATGCTGTTTCTTCACCATACACCTGATCATCGCATTTGAAAGCAAATAACCCTACTCCTGTGCCTCTATTCTATAATATATAGAATATATATTTCAGTATATGAAATATATATATGTATATGTGTATATATATGTAATATATATGTGCTTCTGTAAGCCCCGAGGTTTATGCGAATTGGGCGGCATACAAGTATCCCAACTAAATAAATAAATAAATATTCTCTCTCTCCCCTTCACTCTCCTCCTCTGTGTGTGCATGCACGCACGTGTGCCTATGCAATAACTCAAGTGGAATTTGTTTGAAGTCAGATCTGTATATACTCCATAAAATTAGGGCTGGACATTTTCCCCAAAGAACTGAATGCCTATTTCCATTTTTCAGGCATCACCATCAACCTGTGTGCGTCTGCTTTACTGTGAGAGTGGCCAGGCACCTTGGAATTTTTAGCATGACATAAAGTTAACACCAATGCCCTAGAATTTCATTTGAAATCCTAGCTCCGCCTGAACTGGAGAAAAGTAAAGGAGAAATTCAGGATAACCTTCATGAGAGTGACAAGTGCAGCTAATCAATATCTGGTGACTATTAAACTGTATCACAATGCTACATTATTTGTAAAAGCTTGGCTTAATTAACCATTCTGTTTCCATGCCTTCCCCAGCTTTAAATGTTTTACAAAGCACTGCTAAAGGCCATGAGAATGTATTTCAGAATTTAAGAGCAAGGCGTTAAAAGAAAAGGGAGGAGGTTACAAGCAACAAGTAGTACATTAAAAAAATATAACCTTACATTTTACAAGAAATCAATTTCCCATGGTGTGCTTGTTGAAGTGAAGGAAAGAGAAAGGCTCTAAGTTTTTTTTTTCAGTTTGCTGGATTTGAAAATGTTAAAAATAGCCCAATGGCTGGACATTACTTGTAATTTCAGCAAGACCTATTTTTCTTCAGTTTTTTAAATTAAGTGATACAGAGCAGATTGGTGCTGGTATAAAATTAAATAGGACTGAATGCGTACATTTTCCATGTAACTAATATATTTGCATTTCCTTCTGAACTGATGTAGAATAAATTTGCATGTTTTATTTTGGATACTGGGCTACTAGTACATTTCAAAAATGTGGAATAACATTTCTTTCAAGTCCACTTTAAATTAAAATTTATCTGTGCAATAGTGCAGCACAATGTTGTTCCTAATTATAGCTTCATTAGACTGAAACATGGTTATACATTTTTTTAAATAAGCAACTATAAGGACACATTTTCAATATAAATTGGAACTCAGGACAATGTAAATGTAAACATAATATTGAGTTTTCATTATAAGTTATATTTATGACACAAATATCAATAAAATAAGAATTATCAGAGCAATTTTAATATCATTTATTTATACAGTAAACAGAAATAATTAGCTCATAAGTATTTACCCATTTCAAACTGTGTTATTAATACCTTGCTGTTAATGGTAACGTTCCAACTAGAAAAAAATAATGTGGAAACTTGACATATTTCTAGAAAATCTTATATCTAACAATCCAATGTACAAACAAATTAATCTGTACTAAGTGGATTTTTATGAAAATAGCCAGCACTCCCCTTCACACAAGCTACACACCTGTTTCACTGCTGAAATTCAATTCTATTCTCCTGGCACAGAGAGCATAATTGTCTCTGCACATGTGCAAAGGGACTTTTGAACAACTTCCGTTTCTTATTCTCATTGCCCTGCCCCGTGATGGTGGTGATGTCACAAAGCAGCATTTTAAATTTATAAACATTTCCAAAGCCTTCTGAGATGCTGTGGGAGAGGAGAGAATGCCTCACAGTTATGGGAAGCCAGCACACATGCCTCATCACAGGTATGCCTCGAAAATGGACCAAGGGCTATCATCTTCTCACTGTCACTCTAAGCAGAGTGATCATCTTCTGCTACAGGCCTACACGAAGGTGAGCAAATTCTTCAATACTAGGTAAAATTCCTCACAAAATACACTTTCCATGCACCTTCATGGCTGTTATAAGAGCTGCATGGAGATGGAATTCCACAATTTTAAAAAAAGCATGTTGCTATTCCATGTTAGGAATAAGTGTTAACCTAACGAAATGGCACATTGGGGTAAGTGGTACATTAAAGGAATCATTTGAAGGATTGCTTTTTATATAGAGATGGGATCCTTAATTAGTTCTGGTATATTAAAAACTGGGGAAATGGACACTACTATGCAGGGATGTCAGATAAGCAAATAATATACTTGTTTCAAATATATGAACAAAATCTAGAGTAGAAAGAAATGGTAAATTTGTACTCTGGTCCATGTATGCAGTTGATGAGGATACAGAGGCACATCAGAACATGAATTCAAACTCTACCAAATCGGCTGGCAGCCCTTTTGTTAGGGATGCACATTACCCCCAGGAGCCCTTCTTTGTTGCACAATGACCAATTGTACACAACCGGAGCTAGAACGCTCCCTTGGAATGCTGCTGACATATTAAACTAGGATAGGAAACAGTTTCATGTGATGACCAGAACACCTCCTTTTGAGAATCTTTTAACCCAACACCTTAACCCTGAACTCACTGGTCAGGATCCAAAGAACTATGTGGCCAAGAGAGTTCAGAACTTGCTTTTTCTCAAACAGTACTCCCCCCCCCCCCCGCCCCACACACACACATTCCTCTTGCACAGCAAACCAAATTTAAATCTAGGAGAGCATGGGGATCCTCTACTCAAAGAAAAATCTGACTTGTGGTCAAAGGAGAAATCCCCTCTTCACATGTGAATCACAGGAATTGTGTAGCTACTGGGAGCAAGGCAAGGCTGCCCCCTCCCTATGGCAGTCCGTCACTCAAATAGCAAAATGAACAGCGTAGTGAAGGGGTCTGCATGTGACTTTCACATCTCCATGTGATCAAGCGCCCTGGTGGCAAGGAAGCCTCTGTGCAGGCTTCTTCATGATAGGCAGTCCCCATGAATGGGAAGGGCGGGAGCTCGACTTGAATTCAGGTAATTTATGTGGGAAGGGGGCTGAACTCAAATTCTCCTCTGGATCTCCCAAAGAAGGTCCCACTGCTAAAGGACTTGCCAGTGGGTAATTCTGGGCTGAATGGGATGAATTCCTCAAGTGAATATTCATTTTTTGTGTTCGTTTGTGTAGGCAGCCTACACTTCTTTGCTCTAAGATAAACTTGGAGTAACTAAAAAGCAAGTAGAATTACATATAATTCAACAATTTACTATGTTTTCCTCATTGCTCCTAAGTAGATACTACTTTCAAAAAGCAAACTTTGTGAAAAACAAACAATTTAAAACTACCTACCTACAATTGCCAAACACCAATCGGCTTTTCAGACTAACAACTCTGAACAAAAACAATTTAGCAAAAATCATGTGTTTGAAGGGAGTGCAAACACAACAGACACCTTGATAACCTACAAGCACCACTATACAGCTGAAAACCCTTGTTAGGACTGAAGAAAGATTCCTGCTCGTCCTCTGCACCTCCTCTCAGAGTCTTCTTTTCATAATTATGCTGCATTCTAGAAACTACAAGCTTCCTTGTAAGGCACAACCCAATAATGCTCTTGCCCTCAAAGGAGTTCGCAAACAAAAAAATTTCTAGTACTCTCTAGTTTTAACTTTCAGCTTAAAAAGAGTTTTGCCATTTTCAAGTAATATTGTTTTACACCTCATTATATTATTAACTGGTAAACACTCTAGAAAATAAACAGGCTACTTAAGTACTCCTTAGGTTGTCTGAAAAGTAAAGGAGAAAAACACAAAATTGGGACACATTCAAACAGTGAGACAAAAGCGAGTGTGTAGGAGTCCCGTCCCTTGTTCTTTGAGGCTTTGAACAGCCATGATAATGATCCTTGTCTTGATGGACAGCCAAAACATGCAAGCTGAATTGTGCCATCTCACCGCTCATTCAGTCTGGATAGCTGATACAACCTCCTCTCCTTTCAAAAAAAACTTTTTGACATCAGTTCTGGAAAGGAAGGATTTACGCTAAACTCCCTTTCAACACCACAAACGTGTTTCTGCAATTAAAGCTGCCCAATTACCATTGACAAATCCAAGTCGGCAGAACATAAGCTTGTGCTGTTCAAACGCTCTGCTTCTCAGTGCCTCCAGCAAAAACCCACAGGCAAAAGGATGTGGGGGGAAGGGAGAGAGCAAGAAAGAAATCTCCGCTCATTATTTAACAACTTGTTTGGTATTGGACTGCACTTCTTTTGGAATGTTTGATTGTATGGGAAGAATGTTTTCTCCATTTTAATTTCCTGGCTGGAGGCCCATCCCGTCATGGTTCTACTTCTTCAAGTAGGTAAAAATATACACTAAACACACTCATGCAAAGATACCTCACAGTATCCTGTTACTTTACATTTGCTATAATGTCATGAAAATATAAAACATTTAGTACAAAGGCATGGTTGATCTTGAAATCTCTCTCTCTCACACACATACACCCTCACACACAAATGTATTTGCTCAGCGCTCTTTTTCAACTTATACTGCATGGAGGAAGAAGCAGAGTTCACATTTCACGTTGACAAGGCAGGCAGGGAAGTCAGTGGTCAGTTTTCTAACCATCACTGAGTTAATAGGAAAAGTATTGTCAAGGTTGATCAAAAAATTTAACTGTCAGTTCTTAAAACTCTTCTTCATAACTTGAGAAAGAGCATTTAAACTTTGAAAGGGGGAAAAACCATATATTTTGGTCAGCAAAACTCAAAAGTAACAAAACCTGCACACTGTTTCATGCATGATGGGCTTGGGCTTTCAACTGAGGCAAGATTTTTAGATTTATAAGTGCAATACATTAATTTTTGAGTAAACTCAACTTTGTGTTATTCAGCATAATTATCAATGTCCCATGGTCCCAACGGCATCCAAGTGCAAGTTTTAAAATTTCTTTTTGTAATTAAAGAATACAGTAGGCAATCAATGTTTCATATATTGCAAGAAAGAGGTTTTATTGGCTACATTTTAACAGAACTTGAATTAGCTCAGTGATCATTGGGCTTATCTCTTTCTTTTTTTCTTTGGTAAGCACTGGAGAAGGAATTGTGCGTAAGTCATTATTTTTGACACACAGGTGTGTGTACCTTTACACAGCAACATTACAAAAGAAAGTTGGCCTATGAGTAATCAGATTGTGGTGAACCTTACAGATGACAGTGCATCAAACCAGGTTTGCCACCAGATATACACAAAACAGATAAATGCAGTCAATCAGGACTTTCTGATGAGTGTACCTAAGGGACAGTCATATTTATAAATATATGTTTGCCATATTGATCAGTGCACATTTTAGGCATGCAAAAAAGCATTTTGTGACCTCCCCCACCTTCCCAAATCAGTGTGTGAATTGCCCCTGTGAAGACTATTCCTAAACTTAAGCCAATACAGAAAGAAGGAAACCTCTTACCATATCGCCAGGCTTGACAGAGACTGCCACCACTGCACCAGGCATTGGTGATCTCAGGATGCTAGTGGAATCTTCTGCTACCTTCTCTGGCATGTATTTGCTCAGCTCCGCAGCAAGCTTGGGCAGTACACGTAATTTGTACTTAGGAGACAAGAAAAGGGAATGGAGAGAAATGTTACATAAGCAAATACCATCAAAGGACTTCTGAAATGTAAATATATGGATTAATCAAGCAGACACAGTGTGTATGTTTTACTGACCATCACCCTATACACACACACACACATATATGTGCGCACATACACTCACACATCTATATACACATATTGATATCTAGCTCATGTTCTGTATATAATGTGTATAGTATTTGTCTTTTTAAAATACTGGAAGTAAACTGTGTGGAGAAAGTATTTGGACAAATTTACTAATTCAGTTAAAAGAAATGTAGTGTTATCCATAAGTTGCAAAATAAGGTTTGCATACTTAGTAAAAGGAGAACAGTTTTCTGTGTCTCTCTGTGTGTGTGATTAAAGGTTTTGACATAACTTAGAGCTGAATTAGTATAAAGAGCATAGCAAACTAAATCAAATCCATCCTTTTACATACATTCAGCAATTGTTAATATAACATTTTGTAATCTTTCCAGCTACCTTTCCTCATTCCCTCTACTCTATGCATCTTATTATCTAAAAATGCTTGTGAAATTTTAATAATATCAGAGATATGCATTGTGGTCAACTTTTTAAAGTGAGGGATTTGAAACATACCAATCATGTTTAGAAATTAGAGTGATAAAATCTGGGGAGAAACTGATAGAAGCAATCCAAAATGTATACCATAGTAGATAAGAAAAATCAAGATGCAACTCCGAGTATAGAGGCTAACTGAAAAGTATGAAATGCAAGGAATTTTAAATTTAATATTTTCCTCTGCAGTATAACAATAAAAAGTCCCCTTCTATTGTCCAGTTTCCCTATATGAAGTTCTCATGATTCTGGGAAGTGACTTCCATTCAAACAGTATCTCAAAAGTATATTGAATATGTTTTTTAAAAAGTTTTAAAAACCCAGTAAAATCAATTTTAATTTTCTGAGCTATGTATACAAAATTGTTTGCTTCTATATGAAATCATAATGCTCAAGAATTACACCAATTTTAAAGGGGAAGAAAGCCAAGGAATACTTTCTTCCCCTTAAACGGCTCTTTAAAATACCTGCTCTTACATGGTGTGTTAACAAAGGCTCTGCCATCTGATCACCACATCAAGATTGTCTAATTTCATTTTACTTTGGAAAGAGAGTGTATATGCTGTAGTCAAGTAAGGCACACATTTGTAAAACATGCGCAGGGCATCAGTGATCCAGTAGATGGCAGCAGGTCTCTGAGAAATGCAGCCTTTGGGCATCCATGAACAAAAGAAAAACAAATGTGCTTGCATCACTAGTTTAATCAACAGTGTTGATAATAAATGTTGTCATTAGAATGGCATATGATCATCCAGTTTACACTCAGGTCAGCCAGCATCAGTATCTTAGCTTGTGTGTGTGTGGCTGGGGGTGGTCAACTTGAACTCTTACAATTAAAATTCTGAGCACTTCTGAATCTCACATGGTTAAACAACATTACTTGACTAGCTTTGATAAAATCTGGCAGTGAAGTTCAAACTCCTCAAGATTTCCTAGATTAATCCATCTGCCATGGAAGCTATGCACACTGTGGAGGGATTAGTTTTAAGGGGATATTATTAGGGTTAATTCTCAAACTTCTTTTAATGTGAGAGGGCTTATCAACCATATGTATTCCTTCCCCATTCCACCTTGAAGTACTTCATTTGCAGAAGGTGCAGCTGAAAACACAGTATACCTTACAATCTCTTTAGAAGAGAATGATGGACTAACTATCAAGACAACTTCCTCATCTTTTTTTGGATTTCTCACTGTACAACTCCTGGGATTGGAAAAGTCCACTTAAAAACAACTGCCAATACACTTAAGGAAAGTGGAGATACTGAATCCAGATTTGATTTCCTCTCCCCCCCTACCCCTGGCCACCAGAATGGACCGAGGTCCTATACACTTCTTGGTTGCCTGAAGAGCAGAGTATCTAAGATACTCAGAGCATCCTTGAGGATAAATAGTACATAAAGATTTGCAGCATAATCCTCCAAGAATGTACCCAATACCAGACTAACTGATTTTCATGGTGGCTTTGATTACAGATCCATGCCCTAGCTAACACCCATTTATTTCAGTGAGACTGGTATATAGCTTTCTAAATTCACTACATATTATTTTATTAATCGGAACTGTTATGCACTATTGGTGGGTTACTTGAGGGTTCTTCCCTCTCAAACACCCGCGCTGACCAGGTCTGAATGAGACGACAGGTCATGCCCAGGCAGCTACTTAGGCAAATGATGCCTGGCACACACTGGCATGAGCCATGGTGACTGCATGAACTGGATCACTGTGGATGTACACAGGCAAATAGAAAAAAACAAAGAGCCACCCAGGCAGAGCAGAAAGAAAAAGATGCATAATTTTTAAAATAAAAAAATACAGTGCAATGATATCTGACTCTAATGCCAAACTTTCCAATCACTTTCCAATACACAGGAATAACATTTGCATACACTAACAGGGCAACCTGGTTGGTTATGACCAAAGAAATAATCCAAAACATCATGCAAAAATAGCCTTCCATTCATCATGTCTGATTATGATATTTGGTGATGCCACATCATAGCCCAGAGCTAATTATCATTATATGTTTGTCTCATGTATGTTTTGGCTTGTACGAGCTCAGACAAAAGTTGGCCACTGCTCAAATCCATATGTATCTACATTAAAAGCCCATTTTTAACTGTGCACTGATTTGAGGAGGGCCACATCCTGGAAGGAACACATGAACGAACACACAAACACACACACACTCTCAAATAACCATTTCTGCATTAGTTTAAATTATACTGAAATACCCTGTATATTGAGATTTTACAAAATGGAACGTTAGATGCATGCAGGACCAAAATGGGATGCATGCATCAGCAAATCATGTTGACAGGGTTCACACGATTAACAAACCCACAGCCTAGGTTTCCTCATCATAGTAATCAACCCTGCGCTGTTTCCATAATGCAGAGCTTTCTGACCAAACGTACCAATCAGACAATCATGTCGTTCCCTGGACAGCAAACTTTTTGTGCACCCCCTATTCTGCTATCCTGCTCTCACCATGCATTCCGGTGCCACTGTGGCCCAATCCCCTTCCTTATTGCATTGTTCCCTAGGACCCGCGCAGCCTCATCCTGATTGGTCCACTGAGGTTTTGAGGCAGGTGCTCCCTCTTCCTGTACCTGAGTGTTCCTGACTCCCTGCAATGTTTCCTAGCTGTTCCAGCTCCCAAAAAGATGTTTTGTTAAATCATAAGAAACAATTTTGCTACAATTCCCTTCTCCTTCTGTGAATTTACCCTCTCCCTCTTTTTGCAGGATTCAGTGATGTTCTCATACCAGCAATGGTAAAATGGAGATCCAAGTTTTGAACAAACAGAGAAGCTGCAGTGAAGTATGGAAACCTCACAATGGAGTGTTGATTCTTTCCATGTTTTCAGAAAACTAAAAGTACCACACAGAAATGCCACAACTGGGACTGGATGCTATGACAGACCAACAAGGGTAAGAAATCATCTTGACTTCTTATGGCATGCAAACCCAGCTGCAGTTTGTTACCCATCGGTTGTCTGGAAACAAATGGGAGCGAACAAGTGGTGTGCTGGCTCACTACCATTCAACTGCTTCTGCTCTGCTCTGCTAACTCAGGGATGCCCCATTTCTGTATTTTACTCCATGGCATCCAAATATAGGATTCTGGATTGCTGAGGGAGAAAATAACCCAGAATTTTAACCCATGGTTTGTTCTTGGGTTAACACTGTTGGTAAAAAGTGGGTTGTTAACACATGCTCATGCCCTTATGTGATCTCCATTCATTTCAGTGAGAGCTTTTAAACATTCTTCTAAATAATTAGGCATTGCCTTATTAATCAGACTGATGCAGCAACAGATACAACTTTATAACATGTGCTTTATATTTGATTAAGAAGGGAAAATGCTATTTATTTCCTATAATAAATAACTCAAATGATTCACTTTTGAATCTCTTTCAGATAAAGCACCCAACACAGTCGACTGGCTATTGGGTTCAAAAAGGGAGTCTGAGGAGCTCTGATAGCAAAAATTAACAAAAGAATTGCTACACTCAGTGAAGGCCAAATAACAACAGCTCCTGCTTGTTTCTTTGCTCTTGAGTATGTGTTTTGCAATCAAGATGTACAAGTGTCTGCCAGTTTTTAAAGGATATGATCCTCCAGTGAAATTACAGTGCAAATAAAAGCTTTTTGCTCCTATTAAGATTCATCTGAGTCATGTGGGAAGACAGAAAGCTTGCAGAGTACATTCTCCTGTCAATCTAATAAACATTCTGTGCAGAGGGTCTATTTATCAAAAGATAAATTGTGGTTTAAAGTCCTTCATTAAACCTGGGGGGATGTAATTACATCAAATTGCACAGTTTCAGTATCCATTGCAAACGTCTCCCTTCCGCACATACTTTGAAAATAATAATAAAAAATAACCAGCATCTTGGAAGGAAACAAATACCAAGTTAGCTTTCCAGATCAACATATGATATATTATTTGGCTGTGTACTGTGAAGGGTACATTTAGTTCCTACATTATTTCTGAGGCACTTTTTTCCATTGTCTAGCTGTAAACCTAAGTTTTTTTGTTCTTCCAAAGAACAATCACACATGTAGTACTGAGCGTAAAATAATTAGAATTTTCCAAACCAGCCAAGGACCTGGAGCAAGGAATATGTGCAAGGATCTTATGGTGGGGAAATTATCACCAATTGTGCAGTAAAATCTTCCTTCTTTCCATCAGGCATCACAGGCTCTACTAAGCATTCTGCTTTTTACTATTTTAATATTTCCCTATCTTCTGGATTCCTGTCTCTGCAGGACTCCTGCTTTGCTTGGAAGGAGATGTGAGAGTCACTAAGCCAAAAGCTTTCAAATGCAGGCCTTTGTTATTGATGAGCTGTTCCCTTTCCTTCTGTATTTGTTTATTGTTCTTTAATCTGGTTTTTTGGGGGGGGGGGGGAGGGACTGAGCTATTGTAATAAAAAAGCATGCAACCAAACAAATGAAAAACACCAAACTTCTCAGGAATGGTCCTTTGAGACCACAGTTGGGTACCAAATTAGCCCTCTGAATATAGGATGGTGAAGTATAGAAAAGGATCCCTTTTTTAAAAGGTCCTATCTGATTGGCAGTTGAACCCCAGTAAATATCTTTCCAAAATGCATTCCTTTGTACAATAGTTTCTCAGCATTAAGAAATAGCTTGTCCGAGGGGTGCCTGTAAGCTGTACAGCACATAGCAAGGAGGTTAACATGAGGGCCAGTTTGCGAAGAAATGTGAAGGGCTTTGGAAAACCAAAACAATGAAACAATGCCTGGCTCAGAAACAGAGATGACAGAAAGCTTACAAATATCACCAGATCACCACCACTGAACCTTTACTCTGATCTGAAGATTAACCAAACCTAACGCTGGTCTGGTATTGCTTGTGCATGGTCCAGTGTTGAATCAGGACCATCTATATTCCAGGTGCAGTTACTGAGCAGGAGTCCTGGAAGAGGTTTTGCACATCAGAGAGTCACTGAAAGAATAGTTATTTCAAGGGCTGAGTGATGCTGTGACAGATACATTCTTATTAACTCAGGCATTTTAAATTGTTTTAATGTTTTAGAAGATTTCGATACGTTATTTTCGGATTGCATTGCATAAGAAAGGGAAGGGGAAGTATGTAACTCTGTGGGTCTGGATGTGCCCCCCCAGAAAGAGAGCTTCAACATGATTTTAAATGAAGTCTGCCCTAGCCTATGTGGAAATGCCAGCTAATCGATCCTGGAACCATTTTGCTATGGGATCCTTTTGCTCTAGGCCAAGTGACAGCTTTTCCCATGAATAAGATTCTGCATTCCTGGCCTTATGGAACACAGACAGACAATAGTTTCACTATGCTAGTCTGTCACAACAAAACAATAGTTTTCTGGTACCTTTAACAGGTTTATTGCAGCATAAATGTTTATAGATGAGATGCATGCAATGTTCTCCTTCACTTACATTCCTATATACATATGGAAAGAGGATAAGAACATGGAGCCAAATTGCAGTGAAATGCACAAATTACAGTCTGTAAAATATGTATCTAGAGCTTATTCAACAGCAATAACGGGTGAAAATACTATCATCCTAGCTATCTATGTTAATACCTATAGGACAGGAAGCTACAATCTCTGTGTCAGCCTAAATTAATAGAATAAATTGATTAACTGTAATTCAGTCATTTTGTAGGAGTGCCTTTTTGAAATGCCTTTACCTGCCAACTAAGGATAATACATCAAGCATATCCAGTCTAAGGAAGTTCATGGTACAATAAATCTGATAACCCTAAGATGCCACAAGACACTTTGTTACAGCACTTTAATTTTAAAGAGAAGAAGCCCAGCTTAATAAATGTACAGAGGCTAAAAGACAATCTTTGAATGGCCAACATCTTAAGTCTCTGGTTCAATTTGCATACCAGTGGCACCCATTTCTGTTGGTTCAGAATATTCCCAAGCACAATACATATATTGGTCCATAACTGCCTAGGCACTAACGAATTACTCTGAAGTAAGTCCTTCTAAGTTTGATGGGAGAGTATTGAGCATTGTGCTCATCATCACCGCCTAAATTCTCATGAAGCAGTTCTACTTACTAATAATCCCTCATCCAAGCAGGAAGAAACAAATTGTTTATGTAATAAAAACTGATATTGTATGAAAGGGACCTGCTAAAAGGGTGGATGGGGGAGGCATTTAACAGAGGAGGAAAAGAAAGAATGTCACCACCATGCGGTAAATGTCCCAACAACAAAAACTTAATTAAAATAGCAATTAATTTTGCTCACACTTCCCACCTTTAAATCCACCACATAATCTGTAACACTCTAACAGGAAAAACTCTCCAATAAGGATTAAGCCTCACAAAACAGATTCTTTCCACTTTAGGTTAAGGTTGAGCAGTCAGAGTCAAAAGCATACAGAAATAAAGCTTGTAGCTGTCCTCCTTGTGTAGAGTTACAACACAGCCGGACAAGGTAAAATGAGCAGATAACAGTTAGAAAGCGGTCTGAATAGCAGAGCTCTGTACATCTGCAGCCACTGGAGAAGCCTGTTAGCATAATGCTTTGACAACTCCATCAGTAGAGTCTCAAGGTAGCTGTCAATCAGGATGCATCATTTAATACAACAGCACTCAGAGGATTTTCCTCCTATAAGCCACATGACAGCGTATCTACAGCTCTATTTACAAGGGCGCCTTCTTCTGTTTACAAGGCTCTTGTAATTAGAAAGCATGCAACAGGCAGCAATGTTATTCGGATCTCCATTTTGCCTGCCTGCCATGCAAAGTGTGATCTTGCTTCACAGAGTCATGCTAAATGACAAAAGAGCTATTTTTCTTCAGCCTGGGTGCTCAGACAGCACTTCATTTGCAGCTATCTATAATTAGATTAATGGTGTAGTGCAGCACAAAGCAGGCCCACTTCACATCAGATAGCATATGAATTAGGACAAACACTTATTTCAATTCCAGGCAGAGAAAGCAGTGACTGGGGTATTTAGCATACCCTTTATGGTGGAATGAGATGTTAATTGTGTACCATTTACCTCTAAACTGCTTGCTTGTTGTATAAATCACTGGGCTAATTGATGCAGAGATAGAAATGTAGCCACAGGCAAGAAAGCACGGGAATGAGAGCTGAAGGTGGTGGATAAAGGATTATCCAGTAAAACCATATGGAGATGAGGCTCCTTTGAAACCTGTTCATGAGCCAAAGACATCTTGAAAAAACTACCCCCCAAAAAGTGCCCAAGTGCTGTGTTGAGAACAATTCTTTACTTCATATCTTGGGAGGAGTATCTTGAACTGAGAGGCTGAACAGAAAACTAAATTAAGACATGTTCAATTATTCCAGCAGGACAGACATGTTGCCTCTTTTAGCGAAATCAGCAAAGAGTCCTGTGGCACATTAAAGACTAAGAGTTTTATTGTGGCATAAGCTCTTGTGGACTAGCTTGTGCCTACCTTGTCAGATGCTTGAGGTATCCTCCAGTCCCTAAGAGCTTTTTTCACAATAAGGTTGATTGTGTATCTTGGATTCCAGACATAAAATTATTCCAGAAATTATGCCAGACAATGGCTAATAGGCTGAAGTAGACAAAGTTGAATTTGGAATAGGAGAGAAAAAGATGTAACCGAGCAGATAGAATAACACTAGAAAGTAACAAGTACAAACACTTATAAACAGAAAGACAAGTTCACGAGTTTCTATGAATGTCCAAGATAAACCACTCCCAACTTACATGCAATCCAAAGGCAAACTATTCAAGAAACTCCTCTATATACACATCAGCTAGGATGGCCACTTACAAATCATCAAAATGGGGTAATGTATCATTCCTCCCCCCCCCCAAAAAAAAAGCAAGAGAGAGAGAATATAAATTTGACATGCTGAATGTATGCATATTTATTTTACTTTTACCCTGCTTTTCTGCCAAAAACAGCTCACAAAAATGCTTACAGAATAATTAAATTATTTTCAAATAATACATTACATTTAGAGATAATAATGATAAATAGAGATGCAGTACATCTTACCATAGCCTGTGGAACCCTGCAACCAGGTGTCCTCGGTGCCCGCCTGTTTCAGTCTTTGTCCAGGTACTAACTGCTGATCAGCAACTTTGTCATTTTTACCTTTACAACAGCACTGGACAGGACAGCTCATTAAAGGCAGGATGCCTCTGAATAAAGAACAGACATCTGGTAGCCCATCTAACAGAAACTATCTTCTGCAAAAGTGAACCCTTCCTACTCAAGATAGTCCAGCAGAAAAAGAGAATTAAAGGGAAGCATTAACACCAGGATTTTGTCAAACCAAGAAAAGCCTGCCATCAGCTCTTAGCCAGCTGAATCATTCTTCATCACTTTTTGAGAAGTATGTGCTGCCTCATATTGCATTTTTCTGTTGTGGAAGTCTCTGCGTAGAAGAATACAGGTTTGCCATAACAGCTCAAGTATGGTATGTTTCCTGCCTCATTCATGGACATTGAAGGGAGGGAACAGGCACAGATGCTAAATGACTATTTTGCCTCTGTGTTCTCTCCAAAGCAGGATGGGGGAGATCTACATGGGGGACTGGATGAGGCTAGGTATTTAGGGGCACAGATTAGCGTCACCTCCCTAGAAGTCAAGGAGCTCCTCAGGGCACTTGACATTGCAAAGGCACCAGGCCCTGACAGGTTACACCTGAGGGTACTTCAGGAGTTGGTGGGGGTACTCTTGTGCCCAGTGGTCTCCATTTTTGAGGCCTCATGGAGAGTGGGTGAGGTTCCAGAGGATTGGAGGGTGGCATCAGAGGTCCCAATTTTCAAAAAGGATAGCAGAGGGGATATGGGGAATTACAGACCAGTTAGCCTCACGTCCATTCTAGGAAAAACAATGGAAAGGCTAGTGGGAGATCTAGTAACCCTAGATAGGGAAGGGAGGTTGGCAGCCACACAACACGGCTTCCGCAATAACAGGTCTGTCAGGCAAACCTTGTGGAACTCTATGACAAGGTTTTGAGGTGGATAGATGGAGGGGATGCAGTGGATGTGGTTTACCTGGATTTCAGCAAGGCCTTCAACAAAGTGCCGTATGGTATCCTGGTTGAGAAATTGAGGAGTTTTAGGATAGACCAATACACTGTCTGATGGATTACGGCATGGCTGATGGATTGAAAGCAGAGGGTAACTACTAGAGAATCATTGGGATGGCAGCCAGTGATGAGCAGGATCCCCCAGGGCCCTGTCATGGGAACGATTTTCTTCAATCTTTTCATCAATGGCCTGGAAGAGGGGGTGAGCAGTCTGCTGATCAAATTCGCAGACAATATTAAAATGGAGGGGCAGTGGCCACAACTGAGAAGCAGGTACTCCAGATCCAAAAGGATCTGGACAGACTATGGAAATGGGTGGGGGACAACAGGATGGTGTTCAATGCAGATAAGTGCAAGGTCTTACAATTGGGGCACAGGAATGGGTGTCATAAGTACAGGTGAGGGGACAAGTGGCAGCACTTGTGAAAGGGACCTCGGGGTACTGGCTGACTGCAGGCTAAACATGAGTTAGCAGTGTGACACGGCGGTCAAGCGGGTGTACGCCACCCTTGGTTGCATAGCCTGAAGTGTGGGTTCTAGATCAAGAGAGGTATTTCTGCCACTCTATACGACTCTGGTGCGCCCACAACTGGAGTATTGTGTTCAGTTCTGGGCTCCACATTACAGAAAGCATACAGCCAGGTTGGAATCGGTGCAGTGTAGGGCCACAAGGATGGTGGCCAGATTGCAGGGAAAGCCGTACGAGGCGAGACTGAGGGAACTGGATCTTTTCAGCCTGGAGAAGAGGATACTCAGAGAGGATCTGTTGGCAACATATAGGTATGTGAGGGGGTATCACACGGAGGTGGGTAGAGACCTGTTCTCCCCTGCAGAGGAGGGCAGGATGTGTTCCAATGGAGCAAAGCTCAAGGAACCAAGGTTCAATTTGGATGCCATGAAGCACTTTCTGACAGTTAGGACCCCGAGGGTGTGGAATGGGCTTCCATGGGAGGTGGCCAAAGCCCCACTGGTGAGAGTGTGCAAGGATAGGCTAGATATGCACATGGTAGGCATGTCACAAGCAGAGCTGGCTGGAGCCAGGGTTGGATAGATGGCCCGGGAGGCCCCTTCTGACTTGCTCTGTTTCTATGTTTCTATCTGTGAAGATATATTTGCACCACACTGCATCAGTTGAACATACATTTCCTGCTTAAGTACTGCCATGTATATAACAAGCTTTCTGGAAAGTTAAACTTAATGTGTGTAAAATCAAGAATGAAGAGCTTCCAGTCTGTGGGCCTAATTTGGTGCATGGAGATTGATAGCACATTTGTGGCACCTCCCTGGGTTCCTCAAAGATAGGGAGGAAAACTGTGCAAATAATGTGACAAAAACAGAATTTAGCATTTAGGCACATAATACTTACAAATTTCTGTAAAGTCATTCTTTTTTGCCTGCAACAACCAGGTCAACAACCCGGACCTAAGGTGAGTTGCACAAGACTTAAGAACAGCAGAGATGAGGCCAGTGGGTGGGGACATGCACCTGATAAATGAAAACTGCTCTAAAACCACTTTAACTATCAGGCCAAATCCAAAGAAAATCCAGATTTTGTGGGGAGGGGAGTTTGATAATCTAGTCTTCATACATGCAGTGTGAATAATGCTGGACAAAGACGAAGTGGGAAAAGATGAGGCCTGCGCAACTCACAGTGTAGCAAGATAAAGGCAGTCCAGTAACTACACACTGAGGCTTACCAGTAATTTGCAAACAACCAAAACCCACTTAAACAACAACAGGGTTGCTCAGTACCTGACTTTCAGCTTGGTGGGTCACTAGTGGTAAAAGTTCTGTTCAACTTGAAATAAAGCAACAGAAGGTAACAGATACAGAAAAAAAATTGGGAGTCCCTTACAGTAGGTTGACAGAGTATTGTTTTAAATGCATGTACCATAGGGTCATATGATTATGCTTCTCATTCCAGGAACAGGAAATGCACTGAGCAAACCATTTGAACTTTATTCTGAAGAGCACCACTATACAATAAAAAGAACAAATTCAGTACTGAAGCTCAACCTAGTCAAAACTCAGATGCTGTTGGAGGGAAGTTTCTCTGAACAGATGGAGGATGCTCCACCTGTCCTGGCTGGAGTTGCACTCTCCTTGAAGGACCAGGTTCATATCTAGGGGGTACTCCTGGGGCCATCATTGTCACCTGAGGCTCAGGTGGCTTCAGTGGAACAGAAGTGCTTTCAATCAGCTTTGGCTGGTGGCCCAGCTATGCCCCTATCTGGACAGACATATCCTAGTTTAAGTAATCTATATTCTAGTAATCCTTAAAATGGAATACTATAATACAGTCTATGAGGGGTTTCCCTTGAAGAGTGTTCAGAAGCTGCAGCTTGTGCTAAACATGACAGCCAGACTAATAACCGGGACAAAACCATCTGAACACAAAACTCCAATTCTGGCCCACCTGCATTTTCTGCTTATATGCCCAATGCAAGGTGTTGGTTTAAATCTATAAAGCTCAACACAGTTTGGAACCACAATACTTGATAGAATGCCTCTCTCAACCACAATCTGCCTGAGCACTACACTTAACATTTGAGGCCTTCCTCCAAACGCTTTCTCCTTATCTCCAAGAGAACTTTGGTTGGTGGCACAAAGAAGAGGGTCCTCTCTATGGTAGCCCCCACATTATGAGAACTTTCTCTAAGAAAGCTTACCCGGCACCAACTTTACTATTCTTTTGGCATTGGGTTAAGACTACCTTCTATGCTGAGGTATTTAACAGTTCTAAAATAGCTGTTACGATTAGGATGAGTGCTATTGTCAGCTCTTTCTAACAGGCATAGCTATATGAACCTGTCCTAGCTGTTTAAGTTGTTAACAATTGGTTTTAAAGCATGAGTGAAAAGTTATGCTATTTTACTCTTATTTATATTTTATATTGTATTTTGCACACCACCCAGAGAGCTTTAGCTTTTGAGATGCACATCACAGCTATTTCTCCTCTTCTCTATGGTGCTTTCATTCTGCAAAGTGGGGATGAGGACACACAAAGTGTAATGGGAATTTGCCATGAGACTGAAATACAAGGATGAGCTCTGTGGAAGCCAAGGGACTGTCCTGTTCCCCATTTTGAGTAAAGCAGCCAAGCATGCCCAAATTTTACTGCTACCACACCTGAGTGTTGACTGTATCTCTGATGAGCAGCAATGAGGGAGGATAATCGAAGCAGGTTGCCATACCCTCCTGGTTCACTCGCTGATCCCAGAACCTTAAGCTGTATCTTGACTATGGCTCAATCCAATGCAGGAGGGGTTGCTCCTGGGCGCTTGACATTCAGTCTAGATCAAGGGGTGGCAGTGCAAGGCCCATGGGTGCCCTATCACCCTCCATGACTCTCACAGATACTTGCCAGAACCTGTTGGAACTCAAACCCTTCCTTCCTGCTACTACCTTTTCTTCAACACCCCCCCCCCACAGCAGCCATGCTTTCCACCCATTGCAGCAGCTGCCAGCACATCCTTTCCTGCCCCAACATTCCCAAACTCTCTACTTTGACACAAATGCCATGGCATTTCCTTTCCCCCTGAGCACTTTCTTACCCTACCACTGCTGTTCTTGTTTTCGATAAAGGATATATTTCCATGCTTGACTTAACTGGGTGGAGGGATTGAAAACTTGGGCACATGCTTTGAAAAGTGTGGAGCTTTCCCCCTTTTCAAGGATGTACATTTTTCCTATCATTTTTAACCAAAACATGGTCACACTTGTGAGTGAGAATGGGACAAAATCAGCATTGGGGTGGGAAAAAGAGAGCCTTGAGAATCACAAAAATAATTTGTTTGCCCACCCTTTCTCCTATGCCCAGGCTTTCAACAGTTAGTAAGCTATAAGAGGACCTGTCTACTTATCCTGACAGTTAAATTTAAACAGCTGCCACTCATGAGTGATTTTGCTGAAAGCTTTCTGGAAACTGCTGTATATGTGTACTCTACCAGATCATCACTACCTGCATTATTATTGACATTCTCACAGAATCCTAAAAGGTTAGATGAGGGGTCCAATGAATGCTAGATATATGAAGCTTATTAACAAAAGGGCACTAATGTGTATTACTGTACATGCAATTTCTTGATAACAGAGCAATTATTATTATTACAAGCTGACAGCTTAATGCTCAACCAATTTCAGTCGGCCCTCCCAGATGTATCATACTGACCCAGTGTTGGTGAGCAATAAAGAAAGGAATCCCCTTGTGTCTATAATGACACTCAAGTTCAATGGTTGAAATGCTGGTCACCAGGCTAATAAAGAGTGGTACATAATCCTTTTTATCATTAGAAAAGCTGACGACTCCAAAAAAATGTGAGCTATTGCTGGGCAACCAAAGGGACTCATGAAATGGAAACAAATAGTACCAGAAATAAACTATGTTGACTACATGGAAATAACACCTCCCAAGTGTGCAGCGAGTTGTCATGAATGGAAATGCGTGGAGAAAAAAGAGCCGTGAAGCTGCATAACAGCCCTGTTCCTAATCATTAATCACTTTTCCCCCCCTCATGACCATTCAAAGTAGCCTATTACGGCCTGCAGCAATAGGGTAACAGTCCAATCACTTGCATGTCAGCAGTGCCAGTGTTAACAGGAGAAAATATATGGTTTCCTCACTTAGGCTCAAGTCCCACAGCATTTGCTACCTTTAATTGAAAAAGGCAGTTAAACATGAAGTAAATCATTCCATTAGCTTAAGCTGTTTGATAACATCCAATTGATAATGTCAATATGTTATGCTGACACAATCCATCACTTTAATCGCTCCTGGGCTTACATAGGGAGGCTGGCTCTTAGAAAAAACACTTGCTCACTTGCGCGCTCGCTCTCTGTATCACTCACACGCTCTCATTTAATGAAAGTAAAAGACAGTGAGGTCAGCCTCAAGTGATATTAGATGCTTAACTTGTAACTACTTATACTAGTTACAGGTAATCAGAAGGTCAGTTAATAGAGGTTCATTTCTGCATAGCTCTGATATAGGAAGTGTATACAGTGAGATGTGGAAGTGAGACTTTCAGGCTTGTGCATTCTTACGCCACTCTCAAAGAACCTTTACCATGAATTATGCAAGCACAGCTGATATAGTCTTTTTCATAATAAATTAGCTGCAAAAGCAACATCTAGTCATATAATCATGTTAGGATCTGGTACATACAAAAGGCATATATGCACAGTGTGCAATGGTACAAAAGGCCAAGGGCTTATTTCAGGCTCTAGTGTACATATAAACTATGCACTGGGGCTGTGTGTAATCCACCTCTCACATAGCAGAAGATGCTGGGTTAGTAAAAATATATCTGCCTGATAGGGGAATTAATGAACTGATTAGCCTGGACACATGGTATCTACTGGTGAATTGAAACTCTGTCAAATATAAGTATGCCTCATATGGTCATGCTGATGTTTCAATACACAACTATATGCTGGTTCAGTACAGTGTTGGTACTTTCTGAAAAATGAAGCTTGGCTAGATACATTCAAGCAACTTATGGGCATGTGTCCAGGAGCATGTACATTGGCTATG
Source organism: Varanus komodoensis (assembly GCF_004798865.1). NCBI lineage: Eukaryota > Metazoa > Chordata > Lepidosauria > Squamata > Varanidae > Varanus > Varanus komodoensis. The sequence goes on from NW_025335568.1 coordinate 40,275,305, forward strand.
AAGAGGTAATGTCATCTACAATCCTAAAAACAAAAACCATATATGCTATGACAGAGTAGTGAAAGTGGAGTTTCAAATACTTGCTCTCTATATACAGTATACTAAAAAGTATAAAATGTTGCAATGCTATATAAGGCATCAGATGTACTGAGGCCCTAATATTTTAAGTGCACCTAGAAGAAGGATTACACTGACAGGGTTCAGAGCACTCAACATGGCTTGTCTTGTGTGTGTTTTTTTAACCCAGAACAAGCTATACTGCCCACAGGTGCTAGACTGCAGATGCTGTGTCATGAGAACCTGGCAAGCATAGGCCATAGGAAAGTTAAACTCTCCAGATTTGCTTGACACGATGACCACAAAGCAGGGTTGCATATGCAATCTGGTGCCAGTGGAAGCTACAGCTAATCTTGGGTTAAATAAGCCATGATGAATCTCATTTCAATAACCCATGGCTAGATGTTGTATCATGCAAACAGCCCAACTATGTGCAAGTTTCTAAGTGACCTATAAAATGCAATTATGTCAGTCACAATCTTATAACTGTTAGAAACAACAGTTTACCAATCCTCTGATGAAGTTTGAAATGGGATAGAGTGGGCTACACATTAATTCTTCCGTTTTCCACAGCCACCAAAACATACATGCAAGTTCTAGAAGGATATTTCATTTATCTTCCCCTCAGGAGTTTTATATTGAAAAGCTGAGTCCTCTTTAGCTATAAAGTGGGCAAGTAAAATTAGGCAATGCACAGAATGAACTTTTCCTTTTCAGACAGAAATGAAGTTGTAAGATAGATGCTTACAAAGACCAATGTAACCTAGTCACATATCAATGAATGGGACTACAGTCAATCTTTCTTCCATGTTACAAACATAGCCTATGTATGATGATAATATTACCTGAAACTGACTGGTTAGTATGTTCTAATTGAAATGATGACATCAAACCATAATCCATTAATGTGATATTCTTCTTATAAGCAGAGGACTGGACCTGCTTGACACAAAATCTGCTGCTTAAAGGCAGAACTCAGCTATTTTTTACTGCCTTGGAATATTTAAAACACCCTGAATTGGCATATTCAGATTCCTGACCACCACTAGGCAGAATACAAGTGTTTCACATGTAACATTCTGGGACAAAAATGCTCTAGATGTGGGTAAAAGCAACAGGGAGAAACAGCTGAAAGATGAACCTCAGCATCCATGAAAATAGTTGGATGAGCCAGGAACTGAAGTTTCTATATATGAGCATAAATGCTAACCTCTCCTTTCTGGTCCACTTCTTGAAAATCCTCTTCTTACAAAGCTTAGATTTTCTAATAGCCTCACAAACATTATTTCAAAAGCAACCCATACCAGTATTGCACTGTAGAAGTACTGAAGCCCATTCCGTCTTCTAATTCAGGGTGTTGAATGTCTTTAAGTCTGAGGGTCAAATTCCATTTTGGAGATGCTTCCGGGAGTTGCATCCCAGTGGCAGGGAGGCAGCAGAGCCAACAACACTCCTCTTTATCATCATTGCTACCATATGCTTGCTTTAGCAAGAGTCAGGTCAGCAAACAAACTGCAATGGGGAAAAGGAAGAACAGCTCTAGGGTGGTCTTCCCTGTGGGCCCTGCTGGGGTGTGGCTCCATAGCAGGTGCCTACCCATGCCTATCTCTGACACTAACCCTACATCTCTTGCCCAAATGTTCAACATTTCCTCAAAATGGCAGCTTCAGGTTTCTAAGGACTTGGACAAGACACCCTTGGTGGGTCCTCCTCCCTCCTTGAGTAGTCTACCTTCTCACCCGGTTATCAGGGGTTGCCCTTGCTCTTTCTCCTCTTACGCAGCATTGCTTGCCACTGGATTGCTTAAGAGGCAGAGAGCCAATGAGCAAGCAGGCAGGGGCATCTCTGGCTCACCCTTCTCACCACGGTTGTCTGAGCCAGAGTGAGAAGTGGCTGAACAGGCAAGCTGCAAATGGGGAGAGAATATTCTTCTAGTCAGGTCCGCCATCCGTCTTCCTACCATAAATCCACTTTGACCTACTTAACATAATTATCATTGTTCCCAATATTTTATGAAAAGAGTATCAAAGAATAACAAATCTAGTAACTGCAGCAAGATTAATAATAGCAAAGAATTAGAAGGAGAAACTGCATTTCCAAATAAGCAAATTGTATAAAGAAATCTGGAATACAGCTGTTAATGATATGTAATTAAGGTGAAAGGGGGCTGACAAATAATGAATTTAATGATATTTGGGGGATGCATATTGAACACGTGTTAATAAAAGGAAAAGGTATCAAACCTTCATGTGACTTCATGGGCAATTTTGGATGGAAGGAGGTAGTCCCAAAGAGAAGAAGCATAGAAAAAGAGGTTAAGATGGACATGAATAATGAATTATTATGTAGCCAAGGCCCTGGTGGGTGGAAGATCCATCAGTTCTGTTTGTTTGTTTTTGCTGCTGCTTTTTTGTATTTCTAGTGTTTTTAATAAAAAAAATGAAGAAGTCTTTCCAGAAGTTCCCCACAAAGTGATTAGAATGAAAACACTGCATCTGTGGGCAATTCTCACCTCATCATAGCGGAGGAATACCTGTAACACTGAGTTGAGTAAGACTCATTCAAAAGTCCTGTAAAAAACCTGCAATGCTGGCAAGCTATGTTTGAGCCCAGCTCTTGACAAACAGTTAAATGAAAGCAAAAAACACAGGGAATATACTTATCTGTCTCTCTCTCTCTCTAAGTGTATCTGAATTCATTATGCATGTGTGTACCATCACTAACAAAGACTTACAGCTGCAGAAGCACCTTTGCCATCAACCTCCTCTATAAACATCTGTTGAAGCACAGTATTCCTCAGATGGGCATCTCCTGTCTCTCAGAGCCTTGTCTTTTTATCGTCTTCAATCCACAAGCCAAGAGTGCAGTTCCTTGTGTTTCTCATTGAGAACCGGCAACCTGCCTCATCAGCACCTTCATATCTCAAACTATGTTCCAACTGACAAGCAGATTTTTAGCTGTGGCAACAGAAGGTGCCAAAAATTCAGTAGAAAAAACACCGAAGAAGGTAAGCTGCGGAGTGAATGTTTGGGGTTGGGTGGGGGAAAGTAGTGTGACTTCAATGAGATTGCCGGGTCAGAAGCAGCAAGGACAGGAGGGAGGATGAGCAAAAGTTTTGTTGACAGGCCTGGGGGTGGGTGGGGGTGGGAAAATTTGGATAAATCCTGTCTGAAAAGCATTACTCCTGTGTGCCTGTGCATTGTGAGATCAAATCCTGTCTTCCTTCTCAAAACCAAGCAGTCACTGTTTAAAATGGCATTTCCTCGCTCCTTTCTCTCACCTTCAGCTGTGGGCCACAGCAGACAGGCCATTCAGTCCAAATATACACTGTAAATAGTCATTGTTGGAATTCAGTTTACAATGAAGTATCCTTTGATAGCCCAGAGGCTCCATGTGCCCTGGCCAATTCAGAATGTCTAGAGTAGATAAGAGTCCTGAGTTCATGCATAGTTTCAGTAGCTTGAATTCACATGTCTAAGAAGACCTGGAGATGGGTTCAAGCTACTGAACTAAAGTGTCAATACAGGCAATTAGAAATACTGTAATCTCATTGTTACTGTGTGATTGACTGACATTCCTTTATCTGTTCTGCATGTGATGACCTCAGAATCTTATTGTAATGTCTACATTCTGTCATCAATTGCCCTGTACCTGTATGTGACTGGGAGTGTATAAAAACTCTAGTTGTGTTGAAGTTTTGCAGCAGAGTTCATCTCTGCCTGCCCGGTAATGCAGCCTGCATTATCGTGAGTGTACCGCGGGAGCCTTGGGGTAAATACAATAAAGCCTCAGATGGTCTGGACACTTGGTCTTTCCCACGAACCCAAGTTTTATTCCCTCTTCTCAAATTGAGATTCTGGGATTCTGACAGTGGCAATGAGTGCAACACTTATTACTAGCCATGTAGCAAGGGAGTAAAGGGACAAATACAGCATGAAAAATGAGAACCATTTTACAGAGGGGAGGGGGAAAGAGGGTGATTGGATGAGCAGAAGGAGCAGCTTGGGTAGATGCAATAATTTTTCAAAATAACCAAAGAAACACAAAAAGCATTACGGTTTTATTAGAAATACAGGTAGGTATCAGCAGGCACAGGGCTGAGGAGGGAAAACTTTCTAGCAAGAGCTTTCAAGGGCAAAGTATGTCCCAAATGCATAGCAATAGTCAAAATGCTGCCAACATAGCAAAGGAGACAGATTCTGCTGCAAAGGTGCCTAGGATATGTGTTGGTACTAGTTGGAGGACCGAATGAGATGGAAGGGTAGAAGAAGCCATGGCAAGCCCAGTTCTATGCCATGCACTTATTCACGCAGTGATTAATGTGCTGTGCTAACCTGCCCAATCTAATAGGCATGACACAAAAGGAAAATGAGAGATGGAGGTACCAGTTCTTGTAGTCACACTGCTAGTAGCAACCAGCTGGATTTGCAAATACATATGCTATATTTCAATAATAGGTGATTTCGGGGCACAGAATGTGTATGTGTCCAAATGTTTCAGGTCTGGGTAGTTTGCCACTGTTAGAATTAAACAAGAGTCCTTTTCTAAGTAATTGTAGTACATTTTTCATAAAAGCACCAAATTCACATTATTTTTGGACTAATATATAATGCTCCATTTCAGATTGTTGGTGCATTTGATACTGCACATTGTGCGCCTTTGAGTATGGCTGACAATGAATAACTAAAAGCAATTCTGCACTTTTTCATATAAGCACCACATTTGCAGATGAGTGCATTTTGATCATTTTCAGACATTGGGTCTTGTGTAAATGCATGGTGTTGTGCACTTAACATTCCACAATTGCTCTGAGAGGCACTTGTGTATGATGCCATGTTCAAACAGCTGCACATGTGCACACATATGTAGTACCATGTGCATCCGTATGTGAAAGTCATCTCAATGAAGTAGCTGAAAAATGGTATAAACCTGGTTCTTTTGTGAAAAAATGCACAATTGGTCAGTTGTATCATTGCACTAATACACAATTATTTGTGAACAAAATTAAAACATTAGAAATACTTATTTTTGGAGAAAAGTATGTAAAGTTGCAAATATAAGTGTTTGTAACAAGAGAGTTTTCAACTCTTTCCTCCCTGCTGAGCCAGTCTTCAAATTGAAGCTCTTTCTGCCAAGCATTTCACATTAAATTATGGAGTTTTCTCAAGGGCTAAAGAAAACAGTTATTAAGAGTGTGAGCTTTGGCCGTTATTTCACAATTGAGTTAACCTCCATCCTCAGGGCAATATTTTGCAGCTGTTGTTTGAAGTGAATCAGATTTTTGTTTTTGTTTTCCAATTAGACTTAATTTTAGTGTATAACACAGTTAAGAACACAGTGCATAGAGAGACAACCTATTTTCAAGGAGTCATCTTATTCCCCAGGTAATTATACAATTACATCTGATACTGATTTAGTCAATCAAAAATGGAAAGGTATTTGTAGCACAGGGTGGTCGAGTGTGGGGGGATGAGAAAGCTGGCATTTTAATATTTAATTGAGTTTGAGATATGGTTTATGTATTCTGAAACAAAAGTGTAAGGGCAAGAATCAGTTCTGATTTATGCATTAGTGCTTTTCCAATGCATTTATTATTTGTTTTACTGTATGGCATTTTAACATGTATTTGTGTGCATATTTTTATAATATTTTACATAAATGAGATGCTATCAATTTTCACATCCTTCACAGTTCGTAAGTCAGCACCTTAGTGTTGAACAGGCTAGGAGATCTAGAAGAAAATGAACTTTCCATAGTCATGGAAGGAGCATTCAGACTACACATCTCTAGTTCTCTGAGCAGCTCATTCATGTTTCCTTACATGGAGGTCTAAAATGTACATGTATGCTAATAAGTTAATAGGAATAGTATATCCCACCAGCACCAGGAATGTCAAAAATTTTACAAGATGTAGTAAGTTGTTTTTAACAAGTACATGAATATGTTTACCATGTTTGGAATCTTAGAATAATTCCAATTTTAGTAAGTTTCAACTTCTATTTGACTAGTTTTATTCCACATCTGATTAATTCTCCCCTCACTTTACTTTGCTAGCCAGTTATATACTAACAAGTTCAATCGCCTGAATCAACTGAGCTTTTTAAAGAAAATCAATACAAGCCTTTTCATTAAGTTCAACTCTCAAACAACAGACACACAATTGAGAGATTATCCCGACAACTTATAATTAAGGGAAATGAATACAGTGCATCCCACTTGAAACTGATTCATTGCTCAGTAGGTTAAAACTACATTGCTGCAATACAGCAATCAGCGAACCTATGTGGCCAACCACTTTGTTTTTCTGTTCCCTCCTCTATCATAGGGATGGGTAATGTGTGGCCTTCCTGAGTCACTGGACCACAGTGGCTTCATCCTTCATCATTGGCCATGCCACTGGAAGGTGCAGCTAAACATCTACAAAACCACATATTCCCTTAGAGTATGATGTATACATTAAGTGCCAATAAGTTCCCGATAGGATGGATAAGTGATGGGTAACATTAAATGGTGACCTAGTTCACATGATCAAAATAAGCCAGTTATTTATTTAAAATCATGGCATATACAGGGTGTGATATGAATAATCATTGCTCACATGTGGGTTGTTGGGTCATCTGATGCTGGGTAGCATGGATTGTTGGAGGTGGAAACAACCTCCCAATAACTTGTGGTATGAAGAACATGTGGCCTTATCTCAATCATGAAAACTGGAAATTGTCTTAGCAACATTACATTACCTTGTCAGCAAATATTAAAGGGGAATTCATAAGCCAGGAGATTAGTAGTGCTTAAGAGAGAAAACTGACATTTAGCTACTAAGTGTGACACTGTCTTTAAATGACACTGTCTTTGTATGAGAGAAATGTCTAGTTCTCATATACAAAGAGTATAGCTTATGGAGATATAAGAAATGCCTGCCAGCGTGGTAGAGGAGTGTTTCTAGGAGAGGCTTACAATGCCAGTACAAAAATGGATCTTCAAAGCACCACCTGCAATCTACACAAGTTCATCAACTTTCACATTGTTCTTCCTTTCACTCCCATGCCTGTGCTGTCTGTGCTGTGTACATAGAACCAAACCCTCATTTCTGAAAATCCTTTGTCTTCAACAGCATTTTTTTCAATGACTACTGACAGTCTCACCAAGTCTACTCCTCCAATTCTAAATCATCTCCCAGCCTTTGTCCCCTAACAATCTGGCCAGTTCCCTGCAAATATTAAACCTTCTAAGTAAGGACAATTCCAACTAGTATAAAGGAACCAGTGTGTTGTTACAATATATGTGCTTAAGAAATAACTACTAGGTAATTACTACTATCTGCAGGATCTACTGCTGCTAGGTTCCACTGCAGAAACATTTTTTACTATGCAAGAGGGAAAGTAATCCAGCTGTACAAGTGATTCCATAGGCAAAAATGCACAATGTTCTTTCACTGAATTTCAGGCAGTATGTGAGAATCTATTACATAATTACCCAGAACCACAGGGAAAAAACTACAATAGCAATACATTTTAAACATTGTGCTCTTAGAGATTGTGCTGAAGAATAAAAATGCTGTATGGTAAAGTGGTAAAAAACCGAATAAAATGCAAATAAAACCAGAGAAGTGAAAATCCTTCTCACCAGTAATAATAGCTACTAACATCAAATATTGAATATTACTGGACAGAAAAAAATACAATAAAAGGGTGGTGCAATATTTTTCAAGTGCATTCCATAGAAATTACTTTTAAACATATGATTTCTAACCTTGGGACAGCTTGAAATAGTTCATAAAAATAAAACCAAAATGAGATATACAAGAAACTACTATTTAATTATTTATTACAATTGTCACTATCAAAAGTAGAATTCATAAAAACAAAACAAGTGAAACATATTTAAATTAGATAATTAAAAGCCTCAACAGAACACTTCCGGCAAATTTCTTGAGGATAAGAGGGGAGAATTCATAGAACTTCAAGCACCATCCAAAGAAACCTATTTCTGGTCACAAACAATCTCCCTTCAGATAGAGGTGGCATGCAGAACAATGTTCTGAAAGCACAGGGGGACAAGGTTCCCTGTATGGGATCCTAAATTAGTAATGCACTGTAAATGAAACTCAGCACCTTTAGTTTAGTCCAGAAACAAAACTGACAACAAAAACTGCTCAGGACATATCAGTGTTGCATACTGCTGATACCTGACCAAAACTGAGCTACCATAGATAAATTTTTGAACTGCCTTCAAGAGGGAACATTAGTAATACTGGATTGCATCCAGACCAGATTAGTCACCCTTAGGTCCCATGAAACCACTCTGAATAGTTAGTCATGACTAACTCAAGTCCCCACTGATTTCAATAGGTCTTTAGTGTGACTAAATTGGGCTGGATCCAGCTTACTGTGTCTGCCAACATGATTTGCTAAACATAACACAATGCCTGAAAGCATGCTGAGAACTACTGGCTCACTTCTGTGTGTCCCATTTCACATATTTACAATTCCTCAAAAAGAGTGAGCTCATTTTTTTTTAACAGGAGAATCAATCATTCTTCTTCCCCTCTACCCCATTTTTAGATGAGATGACCATATTTGCAGGGCAGATCCTGTTCATCATTGCTTATAATGAGTCAAAATGTCAAGTCTTTATATGATAAATTCAATTGATCCTTGAAACACATTGTGGACCTGCTAATAATCTAAAGAAGTCACACGGTTCTTTAAAGCAGCAGCTTTAGTTTTACAAACAAAAGTGAGCCATCTGAGACCAGAGGAACAGGATATGAGCTACTTATAGCACCCAGAGAACAAGAATAGCAGGAAGGCTGCTTATTTTGTTGTTGCACAAGCCTTTGAAGCACACTATTTATTAAACATCATAATACTCAAAACAAAATCTTTGAAGGCAGGTTATCCTCCTCTGCACCACGTCCCGTTGTGAGAGAATTGCTTCCTTTTCCTTTTTGGATTTTTTCATGCATGACACTGACACTGAAAGTGTTTTTCTGAGCAACTTGGGTGAGCTGCTGTTTCTGACATTAGCATGAATAAATGAATCAAAGCAGAGAGTAACTTTATATATACACACAGACATGCACACTCTTATGGTGAGTGCACTTTTTCAGCAACAAGTAAACCTTGTTTTAGAAAGGTAGCATGCGAAATATAATGGAGGAGTGATACTATTTCAAGACAACTCCAGTTTTCATTTATTAATAAAATTAATAAAACACATTTAAGTTACTAATATACATATTTTGTTTGTTCTGTTGATTAAACTTTCTTTTCTTTTCAGTCCTGTTTCATAATCTCTTGGATAATGTAATACAATCAGCATCCTTTACAACACCACTAGTATAGCAAACCTTATCAAGAAATGAGTAAGGATTTGATATTTGAAATCAATGTGAAGGGACATACCTTTTAAATGTTTATTAAATACAGACATTCTGTAAATCTGTTATTGGGTTATGAATCTGAGGAGACTACAGAAACATGCAAACTCTCAGTGTACACTGGAAGAATTAGGAAAATGTGCATGGATGTATTTAAAAAAACAGTTCTGATTCATAAGGTACCGAGCTCCTGTTCTGAAATAGATAAAAACCACTCAGTCCTGTCGATTGATTTATTTTTTGCTGTTGTTGCCATGGAACACTTTGCACTGGCCAGGAACAACTTTCACAGTTTACGTAGAGAGCATCTTTACACACTTTAGAAAGGGAAGGACTTGTCTGTTGTGACACATGGGGTATGTCCTCATGAACTACCGCCTAGATCAAAACCCAGATACAAAGTGGCTTTTATTTATACTTTCGTAAGTAGTCAGCATAAGGTTAGCTGTCATATGTAACGGCATGGTCATATATTTTAAGTTCGTATAACACCCCTTCACTAAAGTCACTCACAGAATCACAGGGCAGTAGCTGATAGCTCTCTGCATAATTCTCTCAGAGGATAAGCTTCTCCAGCAGGTGAGCAAGTCGAATGCAAGACAATGCTCTTGGGTATGGGACTAGCAGTGTGACGCTGCTACTTGATCGGTGAGTCCTAATTTTGTTAGCAATGCGTGGAGTGGATTGTAGAGGAACAGCTATGATGTTCTGGTGCATGGCCCGAGTCAGTGGAAGTGAACGCTGAAAATCTTCCTGCATTATCCTCTTTGCTATTACAGAACATGAGAGTGGAATGCACAAAAAATGTCTCCTCATAGCTGCTCCCCTCCCTCTGATTAGCAGAAATTCAATTGTCAGTTGATTTTATGGTATGTAACAACAGATTGCCGGGAGAAATATCAACAACCTCAGATATGCAGATGATACCACTGTAATGGCAGAAAGTGAAGAGGAACTAAAGAGCTCCTTCATGCGGGTGAACGAGGAGAGCGCAAAAGTTGGCTTGAAACTCAACATCAAGAAAACTAAGATCATGGCATCTGATCCTATCACTTCATGGCGAATAGATGGGGAAGAAATGGAGGTAGTGACACATTGAATTTTCCTGGGCTCCAAGATCACCGCAGACGGGGACTGCAGTCAAGAAATTAAAAGACGCTTGCTCCTGGGGAGGAAAGCTATGGCAAATCTAGACAGCATACTAAAAAGCAGAGACATCACCCTGCCAACAAAAGTGCGTATAGTCAAGGCTATGGTTTTCCCAGTTGCAATGTATGGCTGTGAAAGCTGGACCATAAGGAAGGCTGAGGCCTTTGAATTGTGGTGCTGGAGGAGACTCCTGCGAGTCCCTTACACTGCAAGATCAAACCGGTCAGTCCTAGAGGAGATCAACCCTGACAGCTCTTTAGAAGGCCAGATACTGAAGATGAAACTCAAATACTTTGGCCACCTAATGAGAAGGAAGGATGCACTGCAGAAGAGCCTAATGCTGGGAACAATAGATGGCAAAAGAAGAAGGGGACGGCAGAGACTGAGGTGGCTAGATGGAGTCACTGAAGCAGTCGGTGTGAGCTTGGGTGGACTCCAGGGGATGGTGGAGGACAGGAAGGCCTGGAAGAATGTTGTCCATGCGGTTGCGATGGGTCGGACACGACTTTGCGACTAACAAAAACAACAGGTTCTTACAATTTTTCCAAAAGAGAGACATAATCATAAAAAGAAAAATGAGGAAGGGGAGTTGAACAAGCCAATCAAATTAATTCATTATGTATGTAACAGTATTTGTTGTAACTTTTCAGCAGCTACTGTGAATAAAACTGCTTGATCAGTTACATAATCTACAAATAATTTACACAATTGCTCAGCAAAAGATCTATCTTCAAACAAAAGTGCACAAAAACTTTCTGAGACTGGCATTACAGCTTACAGAAAAATATATAATGAACCATTTTCTCCATGTCTGGAACCCTACATATAAAATATGTTGTAATATGGGAATATTTCTATATCTCCCATCCAGATATGCAGATGGCACAATAACAGAAGCATAATTTCAAAAATGGTTTCCTTTGTTCTGAGAGAATCAGGGAATAAATAGAGAAAACTCATCATAAAGATAGTAGCAATTAAATCCTGTCTGTTGGATGATTACTATGTTTTTATCAGCATTTTGTGAGTATAACCCATCTCTAATGGACACTGTGTACCCCAAATACCCCTTGACAACATAGCCAATTGTGAGGGATGATGGGAACTGAGAATTTAAACATCTAGAGGACCACAAATTTTCCCTTTCATTCTTCAAAAGGCTGAATAATCTGGATTTTCCATGAAAGTCTGAAGTTGGACTACCACTATCTGGCTCAGTGCCTGATCCAAGGAGTATTTGCAACTGTCTAGTAGTTTTTACAATCACTTGGTTACAATGAAACCCTTTTTAGGATTGTTTTTACTCGTTTCCTTCATAGTGGCCAGGTTTGTTAAAAATTAACACAAAATGGGCATCTAGCTAAATGCCAAAGTTACACACTTTCAAATGGAATCCTATTGTAAGGCTATAAGCCAGAGGGGAGGAGGTTAACTTCCACCCTCAGGAAAATTTGGGGGGATCAATCCATTTTTCTGAGATTCCATGGATGGCTCTGCCCCTTCCCATGTCACTGTCTTCTTTCCCCCAAACACTGATAGCTGTCAAAAATTTAAAAAGAGGAAAACTAACCTTCCACATTCTCCTTTTCAAGCTTTGAGTATAAAAAACACAGCCGAATGGTGACTATTATTGTTTTGAATCTTTCTTTTTAAATACTGCCTTCTTACAGTTTGTTTATTATTGTTCAACAAGTCTATTGTAAAATTATTAGACTACTAATGAAGACACTTGAAAAAGTGTTTGACTTATGCTGCAGCACAGTTCGCACAGTTATTATTTGGTGTCAACTATTATTTTACATACAGAAATTTGGACAATGTTTATCTATTTGTTTTTCCTTTAGGTTCAATACAGATTTGTTAAGGAATATCTTGTACCTTTTGCTTTTTGTATTTTTGTTGGCTATGCCAGGCCGTCCTGACCCAGGAAATGAGGGTGCTTTGCAAAAGGGTACACCTCCAAACGTAAGGAGTACATCCTGTTGCTACCGTTCATATTCTTATGCTGAGTCCAGTTAAGAGCAAATGCCAGTATAGGAACAACCCAGTCTCCTCCATGACTCTGCAGTAATGCCTGCTCAGTAATTTCACAGTTGAGGATAAAAGGAACCTACCAATCTACTGTGTGTATCCTCTGAGGCAGACACAGAGGAACACAACAAGGCAAAGGGTGTTCTTGGTGGTAGTCCTGATGGTGGAATGTTCCCTACAGTGAGGCCTGTCTGGCAACAACACTGTTCTTTTTATGGCACCAGTTAAGGCTTTCCAATACTCACAGGCATTTGATAGCAGGTGATACGGTCTTTAATGGGTTCTGGCCTTTCTGTTAATTGCTGAATAATGTCATAGTTTGTATGTTGGTTCTGATTTCTTATATTGTATTTTAGGGTTTTAATCTTTGTAAACCACACAGAGGGTTTTAGCTATTGAGTGGTATAAAAACAGAACCATGTGGAATCCAGATCAATTGCTCTTACTAGGAGACTATCATGTCTAATGGTTGACTGTGCAACAGAAATTCCAAATGTTTCCAAGATTCTGACCAATATAGTAATGTTTGATGCTTTCATCAACAATTTCATCATGAATGCAGGATTTTTCTTCTCTTAATCAGAGAAAAAGAACTCTCAACTAGATGAAATGTGATCTCTCAATCAAGACTCAATACCTACTCTCTTGTTGTCTGTGGGAGGCCTCATGAGGATATTGTCTAGGATGGAAAAAACTCCTGCAGACCAAGGAGTGCCATAAACTTTCCATGAACTTGCATAAACTTGCACAGGACTGAAAAAAAGATCACTGGAAAGTTTTTATTTTGAAAACATTTGTGAAGCCTGCTTTTGAAGGATTAACCCATGTCAGAGGTATTTGAAGTTGACTATCATCACTCCAAAATTAAACACTGCAATAATTCATTTCTGACCAACTTCAGCAACAAAAGACTGAGTGTTACTATTCTTAGGGGTCCCATTAATTGACCACTGAGTGCTTTGAGGCGCTTTGCTTCTGGGTTCAGCAAGTATCAGAATGCTAAAATGATCTGCTGTAGTTAAGGACAGGAAACCTATTTCCTGGAAATGCAGCAAAAACTGCATAATTTGCATAATCAGGCAACTGCAAAACACAGTCCTGAATCTACTGACCAAATATTTTCTGATGCTATTTCTTTCCAAGATGCTGAAAAGTTCTCATTTCTGAGTCAGGAACAGCACTGAATATGTCAGTTATTTGGATATGGAGAGCATACATATGTATGTTCAGCTTTATTTTATTTTATGCTGTGAGCCGCCCCGAGGCTTCGGCAAGGGGCGGCATAGAAATGTTTTAATAAATAAATAAATAAATAAAATATTAGAATGAGAAATGCCTTTAATGTGTTTAATTAGGCTGAAGGAAAATAATTTTCTCAAAACTACCCAGAATTTCCAATGAACAACTACCCTAACCCTCCAGCAATGGTGCTACATGCTGCCTACCATTCACAACTGCTTCCTGTAGGGTTGCACTATAAGGATAGGCTTACCAGTGTGAAATATAATAGGAATCTGCCACTCGGCCAAAAAGCTGTTTTCCGATCAGTATATGCTATATTAATAGACGGTCAATCTGTCTTTCCTTCCTTCACTTCTATGCCACTCAATGGCCAAAGCTCTCTGTGTGGTTTACAATAATCCATTAAGACAAAGTATAAAATGCAGCAAAATCTAACAATTCTTAGGGAAAAATTACCATACAGAAAATTTAAAACCTCTTTTAAAACACATATAAAATTCCAATAACTTAAGCAAGATAAAACCTGATAAAACCTGGACAAAAACACTAACCAAGCCCCACCTAATTAAATGTCCTGTGGTAGAGGAAAGTCTTGACCTGGGGCTAAACAGATTCTGAGGTTGGTGCCAGGCGGGCCTTGGTGAGGAGCTTGTTCCATAACTGGAAGGCCACCACTTAAAATGTTTTTTCTCCTTGTTGCTACCATCCAAGTCTCCCTTTTTTCATCTTCTTTGTAGTGTAACCAGATTGCTATAAAATTGAGAATGGTTGATAGGTCCCAACAGTTCTACTTCCAAAGTCTTAATTCATTGTACTTCAAATCCTACCAAACTCAAATATATATGGGTTTGAGAACTAAATTCTCTGAAAGGAAGGCTATCTCTTCTGGAAATGCTCATCCTTCTTCAGCAATGCAGTTTTTTCCTCAAAGTTTTACAAAATGTAACCAAACTACACTAAGAAAGCATGGTTTGTTAACCATGAATAACCCAGAAAAGTTTAACACCAACAGACTATCAGTTGTTGTAAGCCGCCCCGAGGCTTCAGCGAATGGGGCGGCATAAAAATGTTTTAATAAATAAAATAAATAAATAAATAAATGTTTTGTGAGCAGCATTTTATAGGTTATTCATTGACAATGAAACATAAAGTGACTGGGTTTGCACAACATGAAAAACCAGTTAGAAACTATATGGACATCTGTTTTCCTTTCAAGCAGTTTTCTCATCCAACAGGTATTGATTAATAACAAAATGGAGCAACTTCCTTTCAATGGTCTTCCAGATTAAACCACATTGGGGATAGAGGCACTTCCTAGG
Organism: Varanus komodoensis; assembly: GCF_004798865.1. Taxonomy (NCBI): domain Eukaryota; kingdom Metazoa; phylum Chordata; class Lepidosauria; order Squamata; family Varanidae; genus Varanus; species Varanus komodoensis. The sequence continues at coordinate 40,290,485 of NW_025335568.1, forward strand.
AGATCCATTCCTATCAACTTAAGCAGGTGCTTCAATTGTATGAGAAATTTGTTTTCCATAGCTCTGGAGAATACTACCTAGCTAGGCACTTAAAATCATCTACTTGCTATTTACCTTTAATAGCTAAATGCTGATCTCATTAAGCCCAGCACCTTGGTCCTGTTAAGAAGTATTCCAATAAGAATTATTATGATCCATTAATGTTCAATTAGTCCCACATGTTTACATTTCAATAGGTATAATGCTGTCCAGCTAATGTCTGGGTCCTTAACTATTCCCCCACCCTAATAATGACAATCAGCTCAACCTCCAGGTATATTCACTGGCCATGAGAGGAAATAAGAGAAATTATCAGCCCATTGTGTGCAGACTGAAGCATTAACGTACAACACTTCTATCCGAGCAACCTCTGAGTGTAAGAGCTAGTGCCCTTCCTTGAATATTTTATTTTGGTGTTTTTACAGCTGGGACATATTAGATCTAATACTAATATGCCCCTTAAGCTGTATGAAACAAGCAAGTTGTATAAATATAAATGGATGTGACTAGGCAATAGGTTTTTACTTTTTAAAAAATCAGATAAATATTTTACAACCTTTTGTGAAGATATTTATACTAGCTGCATTTTCAAAGAATAATGTTTCATACTGAAGGACCCCATGCAGTAGCTGCCCAGCATATTGCAACAAATTATTTCAAGCCCTCATTTGGAATGAATCTCAACACATTCCAGGAACCCCATAAACAAAGACAATATGTGCAATGTTAACTTTCTCTTTTATGCTGACAGCTCCCCCTCACCCCCAGCATAATGACCTTCTTGCACAGTGTGTGTTGCCATAAAAAGAAACAGAGCCCCATAAAATTAGAGGAACTGTTTAATATCAAATCGTTTTATCTAAGGAAGACACTGACTCCAAGGTAAACACCAAAGAAAAAGAACAAGAATTAGAAGTATTTGTTTCTGCTGCAAATTCTTTGATTTTGCATTGTTCAAATAAACCTAGCCAGCTTTTTTAGTCACTGTTAGGTATACCTTCCAGAACATTAAAATGTTAGCCAAAAAAAATGCTTGAAAGTTGGGCCGGAAATGCAGGACACTTCTGATATTCTCCATTTTTTAAAAGGGAAAAAATCAGCAAATACAATGAGAGACTGAAACAAAGCCAGAACAGCTTTGCAAACTAAAACAAAAAATGGTAGAGTCTAGTTTATCAGTAGCCAGATGGCCAAATTAACTGTGCCAAAGCAAAGATCAAAATTTTACAGATAATATTAAAGGAAAACTGTGGCTCAAAATTCTAATTACATTCAGTTGAATATGATGAACTATCAGAATGAAGTTGATGACATAATTGCATTTTATTGTGGTCTCAGATCTCCATTCAACTAGAAAACCCCTTACTTGCATCAAAAACATGCATTAATAGTATATACTTACCAACATTAATCATATAAAATAGAATCATAGCTTGAACACTTTAACCAACACTGACTAATGCAGCGACAAACAAAAGAATTAGAAATCCAGCATTCTGCTGAAAACACAGAAGCTTCCCCCAAAACAGCTGATATTATCACACATTATTGAAAAGGCAAATCATAGTCACTAAAAACAGTATACTGGAATGTTGATATTTTCCACACCTTAGATACTTTCCTCACAGACAACTTTAAATCTAACATGACTTGTGAACATCATTGACACAGCTCACAGGAGTTAACATTATTTAACTATTACCAAAAGAGATAAGGGCGATCTACATTAGGCATTATCAGCACTGTAACATTTGGCTTCAGTATTTGTTGTGGCTTTCTCCTGGTATATTTCTCCTGTGAGCCAGCCTAGTGTAGTGGTTAAGAGTGCAGGACAGGGACTCAGGTAATTTGGGTTCTAGTCTCCCCTTGGCCATGGAACCAGTTGGATGACTTTGGGTCCAGTCACAGACCCTCTGCCCAACCTACCTAACAGGGTTGTTCTTGTGCGGATAAGATTGAGAGCAGGAGTGAATAATGATGTAAGCTGCTTAGAGTTCTTTAATAGAAAAAGGCAGTATATAACTCTAATAAATAAATATATCAGTGTGTGCTAAACCTGTGGTACTGCTAGGAAGCTAGGTATCAGTAGGCTGCTGGGCTGCAAAGCAAACAAAGAAATGCTCTACTGGGGCTTCAGCAAAATTGTCAGAGATCCTTCAGTTGTTTTCTCACCTCCTTTGCCTTCTCCACAACCTTTCTTTTTCCCTCTGCCATGCGTCTCCGTTGCAGTGTCTTTTTAAGCCTACCCAATTGTCTACTTTGTCTTCTTGCTCAAGAAACAACTGACTGAAATGCCTGCCTACTCAGAAGTCCACTGGATTATCTTCAGTAGCGTTACTCCTAATAGAATCACATCAACTTCAGTGGGATAGTCCACATGGAAGATGCTTGTTTCTGCTTGCTTTTGGGTGAAGGGTAGTGGGTATTTATCCACCCATAGCTTCACCCTATGTGGATTAGGAAGGGAAGAGCAACACCATGTTTTCCTTTCCGTGCTTGTTTGTAAAGGGGAAGGAGACTGTCATTTTTTCTCCTTTTTTAACATACCTCTGTTCTTTCATTCCTGCATACCTTCACAAAGCTAACTGAGCCAAAAAAATTTTAAAAAGGGCAAACATAAAAACAAAGGAAACTTAAAGGTCAATTCTTAGCACAAATCCCTTTGAGTTTCTCTGATTCCTCCCGGAACTACATTTGAGTGTAGTTTAAATTGTGCTTCTACACTTTATTAGCATGTGCCCCAGCGTGATAAATGCATTTTGCAGAAACAGAAGGGGCTCTAAGGTACAGCTTTGCTTGGTACCACCTATTCCTAATCTGGAAGATTGTCTCTGGTCCAGCTACTGATAAATGGGTGCCCAGTGCACTGCAGAGACTAAGGACGGTCAGACATAGCGACCCGTGTGGTATATGAGGAAGTAGCAGACATTCCCCAGATCAGTGCAAGTTCTAATGGGCTGGATGTTTCATGATGGTCTTTGACTTTTTAAGTGGGATACAAGAGGTGGAGAGGAATATATTTTTCAACAGGCTACAAAATGCTGTAACAATAATCTATATCCTTGTAACTCTAGCAAAAGAACTTCTAGCTCCAGCATTCATGGGAACTGAACAACAGCTTTGTGATGTCAGTAGAATCAGATTGAATTGCTCAGCTAAGTTCCCTGAGCTGGCTAGAAACCCGAGGGAAAGGAACAAGAGTGATTATGTACAGCTGAGCAAGCACAGTGCTGAGAGTACTAGCTCTGATACGATGCTCACGGCTGGTGTTCTGCAGTAAAAATGTTTAGCATCTGTGTCAGTCCTAAGCAGTTATGGAGCTTTTAAAGCACTGTAAAATAAGAAGGCTGGGCTGGGTGGGGGGGGGAATTGCTCCTAAATTAAAATATTTTTGAAATTCAATTTCAAACACACATCATGAAAAAACCATCACACAAATGGAAACACAAAATATGCATGCTCACATTCACATGTATTTTGCATCAGATTCCTTCATAGCTGGATATAATAAGACCACTTGATGAAGGAGGCAAAAATGCCCTTAGACAACTAATGAGCCCAATTTACTATTTAAAGTTATACTTGTTAACATAGTGATTCCATAGTCATACATGAGTAAAATCAGGGATTTAACAAGGTTTGCTGGAGTGGATGGTTTCTTCCACAATATACAATATATATTCAGTTTTGGCAAGGAAAGGCACTGAAAACCACCATACTAATTTGTGACATCAGAAATTAGTCTAGGAACCATGTTACACACCCTTTTAATGTTTTCCTGGTTGCATGCCAAGGCAAAGGCAAACAATACACTGGGTTTTACTGCTACCTGTTTGCTCAGTAAATGCAGCTTTGAAGTTTGCCAAGCTAAACAGCACCCCAATAATCCACAGTAGAGTCCATCAAGCCAAACTGTAGGAGGCCACACCACTCTGCATAATTAGTAGGTGAGATGAGAACCATCTGTAGTCCTTTCTAGAGCAGCTCAGAATGGGCCTGTTCCACCAGGCTAAATGCAAGTCTATTAGCCTTCAAGGGCTCAAGAAACGTTCTAGCTTTTTGTTGCTTGAGACAATGGCAACAATGGCATTGTCAGGTATCTGCACAGTACATAACAGGTGATTATTTTGCAGTGTGGTTTGTTACAAGTTTGCAGGACTGTACCACAACCTGTCCTCTCCTTCTAACCTAAGTCACATCCCTTGATGTGCATAAAAAGGAGCATGTTTACTCAGCTCCATGACTGTAATCCTTCCTTTCCAGGGCAATTACCACCAACAATGTAGAAGCTTACAGTTCTAACCCTTTGATCCTGCTGATCTTGAATGCTGTGCAGCTGTCAATTTAAAAAGGTGCCACTGTAAGTATGTTGCAGGACTGGACCTTCACAGCATCTGTTGCTTTGAAGTGTGCCTCCTGGTTCTCTCATCCTCAAAGACTCAATTAACTGATAACTGCAGCAAGCCCAAAAGAATGCATATGTTGTTCCCCAGTGGTGCATCAGTGATAAAGGAAACTCCAAACAAAGTCAGGATCGCTTGCATTAAACTTGCAATAAACTTGTCTAACATAGGAGGCGAGTTAAGATCTTTTAAAACAGATTTTTATAAGAGTTCCCTAAATGTAAAAGGAATTTACTTCAAATGTAGATTTAGTTTTAATGTTTGCTTACATTCTTAGCAATTTTGCCACCAACATCCAATTATCTATTAATGTGGAAATCTCAAGTTGTTAACACCAGACACTCAATTTCTTTAAATTCCCCATTATGTTTTCTTGAAGACTTAAGAAACATATGTTGTTTTTACATTATTGAGCACTTGCTATAGTGAACAACAATAAAGGAAATAGATTGGTGAGGCACATCTCAAAATAAATTAGCACCTCGAGTAACTCAAAATAAATTAGCACCTCGATGCAGCAGTATCTGCCATTGAAACTATGAGGACATTCTAACCCGGTGGACAAGGCAAATATGCATGACTCCATGAACCTTCCAGACAAAACTGCCCTGTCATGAGCTGGTGTACACCTGCACTGGCTTTTAGAACTGAAATGCAGGGGTGCTTACCCTCCACCTTTTCACAGTAACAAATAAACACATAGGTGCCCTACTGGTTCAGACCAAGGGCCTATCCAATCCAGTGTCCTGCTCCCACACCAACCAACCAAATGCCTGTGGGAAGCACAACAGAATTTTCCTGCTCCTGTTTTCCAGCAACTGTATTCAGAGGATATGAATGAGACAGCAGAGGTAATACAGAGTTTCACCCTCCATAAATTTATCTAATCCCCTTTTGGAGCCATCCAAGTTGGTGGCTCTTACTATACTGTGGCCACAAATTCTACAGTTTGACTAGGTGATGTCCTCCATTTTGCCTGCCCTGAATGTCCCATACATGCCTGAATCCCACAAGAATCACTACCTGAATGCCCCCAAATCACACATTGCTGAAGGATATCAACTGGTGCACAATGCATGATGCCTCATGGCCACTGTTTTGTCCATTCACGTGCTAGAAACTGGTTCACAGCCAAGCATTCCCCTTCTGCAATAATAGGTTGTTGGAACAATTAAAAATACTGCTCTTTTTTAAGGGGGCTCATGCAAATGCACCTGTGCATGTCCCCAAGCCATACACCAGTGAACTGCTAAAACAGAAAGTGCATGGCTGAGGGGCTACAGAAGCTGTGTATTTGATGGACATCTTTTCATCTCCTTCCTGGAAGATGATCATGCCCCTCCCCTTTAAAGATCATGCAGGAAACAATTCCAAATTAGTGCTAGGGGTGTACCTACTTGCCATTAAAGATATGAATCCCATTTGATCAGTGCCTCAGCTCTATACTTATTTATTTCTTTAGGAAAAGCTGACAGAATACATACACTACAGAAATCCACTCATCTCTGATGCTAATCTGTGCTTAACCTTCTCTACAGCTTCCACTGCCCCCTTCCAGCTGGATTTTGACAGGTTAAGAAGTATCAGCCCTGTCACAACTCTTCAATTCTGAATAGTTTGTACAATCTTCCCATCTCTTCTAAGAATGAGACATTCCTGTTTCTTCTTCACCCCATGATTCCCCTTACGAATCATTTTTTTTACAATAGGGTATCCTTTACTTTCCCCATGCCCTCTATTTAATTCTACCCAAGAGGTCCTCAAAATAAGTAGCTATATCAAATTTATCTTACATATTGCTGTCATGTATTATCTCTGAAACTGCAAGTGATTAAAAGTTCTCAGATCCCTATAGGAGAGTATACGTTTTGAATTCAGGTGTTTAAAATCTTAATACCATCTCTTCTGTTATCTCATTTGTCTTAGAAAAGGACATAGCACACATTTATATAAGGAAAATTGCTAGAAAGGTGTACAAGTTCTATAAGGATTTTGCACCTGCATAACATCCTCATGTACTGAAGTACTGAGGTATTAAAACACTCTCATTTCCACCTTTTTTGTGAACCAGCCAGAGAATTTCATCTGTTGAGCTGTATTCTATTTAATTAATAAATAAAATATTATGGCATTTCTTTCTTCTGTCTTCATTGTTCCCTTCTTAGTTCTTTTTTTCCAGGTAATCAAGCAAGTAGCCTGATCTTGTATGGATCTGCAGCTCCTTCTACTATTTGCTATGGCGATGTGCACTGAACCTTGGATGCACACAGAGGAGATGCGCCACATGTCTATGATTCTCTCTGTATTTATCAGAACCTACCACAATAGGTCTGCTTCTTTTTACTTCCTTTGAAAAAACACTGGACTGCACCGCATTCTGTCCAAGAAATATGAAATGGCAAGAATAAACCCAGTCAAGCTGAATAAATAGTTAATTAATTTTTTAAAAATTCTACATCCTGCCTTTCAGTTCTATACCAGAACCCAGTCACATCCCTGGCAGTTCTCCTGAACCAAGCATATAGTTTGGCCATAAAAGTTACTCTTGTTTTAGAATATTCTAGTATTAACTCCAGTAGTTTCAGTGGAACTGGTTTTTCCTGCACAAGACTCCATAATATAATATATGCCAGGGAATTAAAGAAAATTTCCATTCACAGACCATACATAATAAGACTGAAAGACAACAGAATCACATGTGCATATGTATTCCCCTTAAGAAATGTAGTTGATGGCAAATACATAGTATTAGATACTGATTGCCCTGTTATTTTATTCATTATTTCATTTTAATACTAACACAAATAAAAATACATGTGTGACTACTGTAGCTGAGAAAAACAACCACTCAAAACATCATGGATACCACCATCCCTATGCGTATCTAGAATAAATAACTAGCGCCAATTTCACTAATTTACCTGGCCACTATTCACTCAAGATATGGGCCTGAACCTTCCTCCTGCTTCTCATCATAATTGTTCTGGGGACATGAAGACTTGTTTTCACTTTCAAAATGCTAAGTTTCTAAAATAAAAACATTTCATGCCCCCACCTCTATATCCTTTTAAAAAAGTTTCAAAATGCTGTGTCCCTTGAAAGAAGATATTTCGAATGCTATAAGCAACAACAACCATCACCACCACCCTGGCAAAAATTAGAAAATAAAAAGAAAACCAGGTATAATTTGAGTTTAGGAAGCAACATTAGCTTCACCTAATAAATTAGGAGCCAGAGTAGAATTATATTAAAATTATGTATTTCCTCCATATTCAAATCTATTTCTCTCTAAGAGTAAACATAATACATTATTTTATTCAGAAGAAGCCCCTAGGGAAGCCCAGCATTCTCTGGCCAGACTCACGCTGCCTACTGGACATTTTGGGCAAGCTCATTTCATATCTGGAAGGGGAAAGAAGCAGGGGGTGGAACAGGGAAGCCATGCAACTAGAACAGAACCACAAGGCAGATGGCCAGTTTTATTAATCTGATCTTATTTGTCCACAACCACATAAACAGAACTGTTAAATACACTGATGCTTCGAAGTAATCCACAAGCTCTGTAAATCTTAGATTTGCATATTTAAGATGGCAGTGCCAAATAGACCTGGTATTCATCAATGGGTTCTAACAATTCTAAGATGTCTAACAATCTTACAATAATCTCTTTATAACGAACACAGAGCGAGTTGGAATGTTCCTGCATCTACCTAAAAGCACCTGCTTTACAGTTCTAGAAACTTTTCATTGACTATGTATAGTAACTTTGCAGAAACATGTGGCAAAAACTGTCTTTGTGTATCATCTTGCATGATCTCAGACGACAAGATGCAGCACAAGCTTCATCTCTTGCTAATTAAACGAATCAATTAAGAGACTATTGTTGCAACTGTGTAACTGCTGTTCTATAGTGGCAATAACAACCCCACAGGGAGGTCTTTTACTACATTAAAATGCTGTCCTCCACAACTCCATCTGATATTATTAGAAACAGTTATTTGCGCCTTGCTGTCATATTAGTAGTAGCAGTAAATTATGGAAATATGCAGACCAGAATGGTCCCAGTATGAGATCAGGTTTGGTTTTCAGCCTCCAAGGGAACAAATGCTGAAAAATCCAAAGTTCCCCAAAGTTCATTAATGGAACTGATAAATTTATCAGCACAGCAGCCATTTAGATGCTAGGTAAGGGTCACATATTTGCATACTTTCCTGCTAAGCTGATACAATTCAACTAGATAAATTATCATATTAAGTTTACCCTCCTGAGTTAAACTGATGGAGTTCAAAATTGTTTTCGATGGTTGTCATTAATCGCTGTTACATCTAAAATGCTTGCTTTGAAATCTAATTGTAGTGGTGTGCCAAGGGTCATATTAATAGCATTCTATATGCTAAAGCCTTGTAAAAACATGTTTATTTTACTGATATCACTGAAGTTTAAAAGAATAATGAAAAATGAAGTGTATTTATTATCAATAATTTTAAAATTTTAAAATGTACTTTTAAGCTTTAAATTACACTTATCTACTTCATTTTTAGCTTCTTTCATTAAGACTCCTGGTTAAGCTTCAGAACCATATGAATTAATATCCTTCTGCAAATTTTGATGAAATGTAAAATAATGTGTAAAAACAAACAAATGAAATACCACAATTGCTATACACGTCTTTTCCACTAGCTCCCAAGGAAAAGAAAAAGGCGAGCAAACAGCCCCCTCCTCCACCACCTTTCTGCTCCAAAGGTCCCCTTCAAAAATGTTTCCCGCACAATCAGAATATAGGGTTTTGTAACAACCATTTGCATGTAGCATGCAATTCTAAATATTTAATTTCTGAGCAGGTCACTTTCAAAACAAAACAAGCCAGATTGTAGTCACTTTATTGTGTGAGGCCATGCCAAACAGGTTGCTCGCATAAGGACTTTCAGTTTTATCTGTCTGACTTCCAGAAATGGAAGCTTCCACTCTCAACATTGAATTTGGAGTCCGCACCTTCATCCTGGGAGTTTTCTTTCACTTTTCTTATCATGTGACCATACCACAGGAGCAAGTCAAATGATGCTCTTATCTATCACTGCTCTTACCCAGAAGACAATGTTCTACCATAAAAAGAAGAGCTGAAACATTTTGGGCACAATCCTACATATGATTTGACCAAACAATATCTTCAAAACCCGGCAACCGAACTGCTAACATAGCTGGCTGGGGAATGTTAGGATCTGCGGTACTTTTTTCTACCTAAATATACATAGGATTGCACCCTTAATCAGTTAGTGAAATAGATAAATCCCTTAAAATATGTTGAACAATTTAAGTTGTTAAAGCTGCCCTCAAACTAACCAAGCAGCTAGTTTTCTTTTTAAAATATACTGTTTCTGTGAGTCTTTAGCAGTCCAAACTGGTGCCATAGTAAAAGAAGCATTCTTCCTTCTCTTCAAAACAGGAGGAAATGCCTCTCAGAGATAAAGGTTGTTGTAGATTCTGTATGAGTTCTATAAGAACAAAGAATCCACAGGATGGTGACATGGAGGCACTGAGAAAAGACTGGCCAATCAACTGAGCCCACTGAGCTTGCTCCCTTTGGACCGGTGGTGGCACAGGGTGAAGATCATGCTCTGTGAGGTATCCTTGCAAGCCAAGGTGTGGGAAGCCAGCTATTCCTGCCCCCCCCCCCGCCATTTGACCAGTGGTGGTGAGGAAGGAGGGAACTTAAGTGCTGCCTTGGGGTCCCACAGGATATTGAAAGGGGAAGGACTGTGTTATGCAAACCCTTCTCAATATGAAAATTTATTCCATTTGAACCATTTATTAAAAATCATAAAATTAATGAACTATGATTTCCTTGCTTCGAGTCACAGTTCTAATAAATAATTACAAATATAAAATAATAACAATGGCAATACAAATAACAGATTGATACAAATTTCAGTCCTGTGAACTTGAGATGAGATAAATAGTGTATGAAACATTCAAAAAGTCTGCAAAAAATGTTGAGAATAAGAATTTGCACTTTTGCAAAGAATTTGCCATTATTTGCACTTTTTTTGAATTCTGTAAAAAGGTAATCTATATTGGCATAATACCTTATTTTATATTGCAAAAATGACAGGCTGCAAATATCTGCCAGTTCTTTAACTGTTCTGTTAAATTATTTTAAAGACTGTAGAAAATAGCAGTATATAAATATGGTTACTCTATCTGCTGCTGCAAAAATCGCTATTATGATGCAATTAACCTATAATATTCATGCATGGAAAAATCAGATGATTGAGAATAAATTCATTAAAATATGCAAACATTATACATTACATTTCAGAACAAATCAGTTTGGGATATTGACTTGATTTTCATGACTTACTTAAGCCAGGCTGGGCTTCAGTGAATGCAAGGCAGTTTTAGCATATGTACACCACAGCTTGTTGTATAGTCTAAAGCCAAATCATGTGTGGGTTACATAAGGAATAATCCTAGATCAGGCTGTTTAACTCTCACACAATCCCTGCAGTCCACACCTGGATGTCACAACAAGCCACAGCTTGAATATTCACAATATTCATAATTCATGCTCCAGCAGACTCTGAAGGCTATCATGGTTTATTTAAACCATGATAGGTTTTATTTAAGGTTTATCTAAACCATGATAGCTTATTTGATCATGGAAATAAGCTTAGTATTTATCCTTATTTCCCCCTCATTATTCTGCAGTAAATATTACTAAATAATGTAATAACAGAAAGTAAGATTTACACTTTTATTAATTATATGTACACAGGAATAGTTGATTTGATAGTGGCATAGTTAATAAGAAGTCATCATCTGCATATTAATTTTAAACCTGAAGACTTCTTAAAAAAGAGACTTCATAAAATATACTCTAGTGTTGGTCCAAAACATTTTGCTACCTGAAGTGCCCAATTAATGCCATCTCCATAATTAGGACTGGCACTTTATAGAGATTTGCTGAACCATTCAAGCATCAATTCCTGCCTTCATTTATCCCCCTTGAAGGTGTCACCTGAAGTAGGTTAATTAACCCTACAGCATGACAGGGCTATCCATTCAACTGCCATGTAGTTCAGGTCACAGCAGTGGAAAAAGGAGCATCACAATACTGTTGATCAAATACAATCTTCACAGTCTTCATATGAAACAAAATTGCTCTGGAGAGGCTGCACTAATCTTTGCATTCAAGGTTGTCTGAGAATTACTACACACTGACAAAGATGTTGGAATTAACTCAGCTGAAGGAGCTGCTTTCTTGTGTATCTCTATCATTCTATAAAGTGTCAAGAATTTTCAGTAGCACTGCATCATTATAGATTCATAGAATAGTAGGGTTGGAAGGGGCTAAGAAGGCCACTGGGTCTAAAAACCTGCTGATGCAAAATGCCAGATCACACCATCCCAATCAGATGATTGTCCAGTTTGCCTTGAAGATCTCTAGTGTGGGACATACCACGACCTCTCCTGGCAACTGGTTCTACTGTCATATTGCTCTGGCTGTTAGAAAGTTTTTCCTGGTCTATCCTGACTCTGATGTGCTGCAGTTTAAGTTTGTTGTTCTGTGTCCTATGCTCAGTGATGAATGAGAAGTGGTTTTTCCTTCCTCTTTGTGACAGCCTTTGAAGTACTTATAGAGTTATGTTATATTATGTTACTAGATATTAGTATATCTAGCTATAATTATACAAAATATAAAAATAATATATTGATTATTATATTAACATTAAAATTAGGTTGCTGTTAATGTAAAGCAGACAAAATTACCAAAAGCTTGTGAAAATGTCAATGTAACAGAGCTCAGCTTGCATCTAATTTAACTGGGACATGGTACACTTTTTTCCAGTTCTACCTTAGAAGAGAAAAAGCATTTCTAAATGTTTATAAATGAACAGAAAACATAGAGAAGAGTGTTTACACCCATGGACTGTGTTCTTTTAAGCAATTCTTCTGGTACTCTTAATGTTAGTTTTTCCATTAGAATATAGCTTATTCTTTAGAGAATGACAAGGGTGCTAATCAAGAGTCATAATTTAGTTTCTTTGCCAATTGAGTTGCAACATAGACATATTTGATAAGTATGACAATGGCAGAATGGTTTAGCTAACTAATGGCAGGAAAAAACAACCACCAAGCAAACAATTTCATCTGAAGTTATCCCCCCATGACAAACAGAATGATCTTTTCTGATAGACTAAGCTCTGCGAACTAATGCCAATGAAGAGGAAAGACATGCGTCAATAACATGGGAACTTGCATAAACGTCCTTCAAGAATTTGGATCTTTAATTTATTGTAATTCTCACATGAAAAAGAAACATATTTATTTAAACCAAACTAGGACAGGACATTACCTCCCTAAACATGAGTTTTCAGGATTAGTTCCCCATTTACATACTAAGTACTTAATAAACTGCTAGAAAAGAATTCCCACTGTAGCATCTACAGGTTGCATTAAGATGTACTTTAAGGCAGGACTGAGCAATCTTTAATGAGTTAAGGTTCATATTTCCCAGGGAAAAAGTAGTAGAAGAGTGACAAATCCCAAAGGACATGGGGCCTCACCAAGTGGGTAGGAACATCTTTTGCCATTCTAGCCTTCTTCATTCATCCATCCATAATTTTTCTTCCATTCATTCTCTTAGTGACACAGACCCCACTCATTCGCACCAACACACACAATCACCCACTATGACTCCGACTCTCAGACCTGCTAGACTGATTGTCTCCAAGACTCACCCTGGTTTCCTCTCTACCCCAAACTGCTCCATGTTTCCCCTCCTTTACATCCCAGATCTTTGTTACGACTAGCAGATTTAATATAAATTCTGCTGACTGTTCTGGTTATACTTCAGCATTTCCATTAATAAATGAATGGACAAAGGTAAGGCAAAGGCAGAACTAACCAACCTCAGTTTGTGTCTCCCACTTTTCTTTTCCCAGCCATATAAACAGACAAACTCAAACGTTCAAATTACAGAGCAGAGTGCCTAGAGTTCCAAACAGCTGCTCCGGCCACCACATTCTGTGTTTAGCCCATGTGTGTGCGCCTTTTTTCTTTTATGGCCTGCTATTTCTCTCCAACAGCAGCAGCAAACTACAGCATTGAACCACCTACAAACTATTCTTATGCTGGGATGGTGCTCTTGTTGCTCCAACAGCAGCAAGAAAAGGGGCCATGTGTTAAAGATGAAGGCTGCACATATCCCATAGGCTGTGGATTACTCATTTGTGGTTTAAGATATGGCTGGAAGCTAGAGAGTTGGTCCTCCTCTCAACAGACAGGCTCTTCAGTCTGTTCTTTCAAGTACTAATAGTGAGGATATTACTATTAAGCTGGGATTTCACCATCTCCTGAGGCTTTCTTAATGTATCTGCTATCACCTCGAAGACCACAGAATCCTGTTGGGCCTTTAAGATGAAAAGGATACAGTCTAAGATGGCCTTTAGATGGGGGAAAGATAGACAGATGTTCCTTACTTCCAGCTGCTGTTACCGTGTGTGTGTGCATGTGCGCATGCGTGCATTCATGCTTCTCTCTCACACCCCACAATATGTTGCTGCTTATAAACAGAGTCTTATCATCCTGTACCTGCTCTGTAAAAAATATGCTGATATTCATAAGTACTGATGTTTTTTCAGTACTTCTGAAAAGATGAAGAAAATGCTTTGAATTCCTGCTGCTCAAGAGCTTCTTTTCTTCCAGTCCATTTCAAAATTAGGGATCCTGATACATGAATGATAATGACTGGGGACACTTGCCATGGCAATCTAATCTCAAGGCCAAATATTTATTTATTATTTATTTATTTAGAAAGCTTCTATGCCACCCCATTCGCCGAAGCCTTGGGGCAGCTCACAACAACAAATAAATAATAACAATATAAAACAATATAATTGGAGATGTTCTGGCCAAAGATGTAAAATAAATAAATAATATTAGCAATTAAAATAACATTTAAATAAAAAGGTCTTCGCCTGGCGCCGAAAAACAAATAACAACAGCACCAGGCGGACCTCTCTGGGGAGCGCATTCCATAGATTGGGTGCCACCGCAGAGAAAGCCATCCTCCGAGTACTTATCCTCCTAATATCCTTCACGGAGGATTCCTGGAGAAGGGACTCTCCCACTGATCTCAAGGGGTGGGCAGGCACATATGGACATAAATGCTCCTTTAGGTAACCAGGACCCAAGCCGTTAAGGGCTTTATAGGTCATAACCAATACCTTGAATTGGGCCCGGACTTCAATGGGGAGCCAGTGAAGCTGACGGAGAACTGGAGTCATGTGAATATAACGCCCAGTCCCCATCAGCAGCCTGGCAGCTCTATGTTGAACCAATTGAAGTATCCGGACCGTCTTCAAGGGCAGCCCCACATAGAGCACATTACAGAAGTCAAGTCGAGAAGTCACCAATGCATGTGTCACTGTCGCCAGGCAGTCGTTCTCCAGGTAGGGACGCAGCTGATGGACCAGCCGAAGCTGGAAGAAAGCGCTCCTCGCCACCGCTGTCACCTGAGCTTCCAGTGGAAGCTCTGGGTCGAGAAGCACTCCCAAGCTGTGGACCTTGTCCCTAAGAGGGAGTGCAACCCCATTCAGGACTAGGACAAGGTCCCCTTCCCTGAAGCCCGATCCACCGACCAACAGGACCTCCGTCTTGTCTGGATTGAGCTTTGCTGAACTATGGATTGTGTTGAATAAACATAAAGAAAACCCCTGGTTTGTTGTTGAACTGTGAGTTGCTCATAGTTAAGAAACCATGACTTGGTAGCACAATAGTATTCACACAACACAACAATCCACAGTTCAACAAGTGCAGGTTGCTGTATTGTGTGGGCCAACTCATTGATATGGAATGGTAACAAGTGACAAGAAAGTGTATGCATAACTAAAAAAAACACACCTTGTATCTAAAAAGAAAAGGTGCAGCAGATTTTACTTACCACTGTACCAAGATATTGAATGCTAAGATTTCCACTTGCATCCCGTGAAAGGCACTAGAAAAAAACAGATAATGAGTAATGAAATTCTGTTTTGTACGCAGAAACATTTTCCCCAGGAATCCTGACAAAATCACATATTTTGTATGTGCCTCCCAAAGATACTTGGGAGATACTCTTCCCAAGAGAGAGGCACTCTTCAAGGCACATACATGAAGAGTGCCTCTTCATGGATCACTGCCTTGTCGTGGCGAAGGGGCTTGTGTAGCTCAATGAAGCTATGA